>NC_060149.1:256036682-256368348 GCF_021461385.2 Schistocerca piceifrons
TCAGCACTGTTGGGTCTCCTTGTGGTGCAGACACCTTCAGGGTTGTCAATACACCTGCCAGTTTGTAGAAGAGGAAGATCATCTCCATCACTGTCACCCTTAAGGGCTACAGAATTTTATTGGCTCATGCTCCATGTGGAAACTATGGCCTTCTCCATGACAAACTTTTCGTTTTTTGCAAAGGGCATGCAACCACACACCAGCTTCTTTGCCTGGTTGAGGAGGAGCTGATTGCCACAGGATGCTGGGAGTACTTTGGAGCAATGCTATTTTACATATTCTGTGCATTCACTTCCATAAGATATGATGGCTGTTTCCTGGGCTTCTTTTACTGTGGCTCCCACTGTCAGATGTGGACCCCCTCAGATCTTATCTCAGGGGAAGAACTTTTCATGTATGTGCCCAGGACGACGTGTCCAACAATACAAACAACAAAGCAGGAGTGGCAAAGGAAATGGAACTCAGTCCAGAGGACATACACTAAACATGACACATCAGACCTCGGGGCAGCTCATGTACAACTAACATTGTATTGCAGCTGACACAGCACTGGAGATTTGCAGCATAAATGCCACAATTCTGCAGCATCACTTATTAGTAATGTTGATGATCTAGCTGGGTGGGAAGCAAAATGACACCTGACATTCACTGCCAGGAAAACAGGTGCTGGCAGTCTGCACAAAACCTCTGCCAGAAGCAGTGGCTCCTGTACAAGTCTGAGGCGAGGACATGACATGAGATGACCCGGACTAACCTGAAGTTTGCACTTCAACATCACAGTGAAGGTGACAGGATGGATGAGCATCCTATATCTGTTGCTCAACTCATTGTCATTGTCCCCCCCCCCCCTTCCGAGGTGGGGATTACCATATACAATACTGTGATTTAAGCATTGCTGAATTACATGGCACTAGCGTGGGGTAATGCCACAGACACTCATGTTGCCAGATTGGAGGCTGTCCAAAATAGGGCACTACCCATGACACCACATCTTCTATTGAACTTCAGGATCACAGTGCTACACCAGTTCTCCAATACCACGTACTTGCTGCACCAGTTCACCCACACAGCTAACTATTTCCATGAGAAGGCACAGAGGATTAGGAATGAGAAGATTCAATTGCTGGGTATGGTTGTGAATGACCATTTGACCAGGCTGCCTACACAGTTGAAGAGCTGTACTTCTGTTTTATTATTATGTATATTTCTCTTGCGTGAAAATATGTATATCTTCTTTAATGTTAGAGTGAAATGTAGTTCCTTCCAAAAGCACTGTCTATAGTGATAAACGTGCTTTACCATTATACTTGCATAAAATATGAAAGTGCAAAGTCTGAAGACTAGGTCATGGTTGACATAAAATTTGTGAGTGTTGTGTTACACGAAATCCTGTAAATTTTCTAAGTCCCACAAAGCACCAGCTTGCTGAAGGTATTGCAAGAAAAATGATGTGGTCATCTGGGCTTATCCTCCAAAAAGGTCAGAGAAAAATCTCCAGAGAATATTCTGGCCAGTGGTTGGGGCAGTCTGATTCCAGTCATGTTACAGGCAGGATATGTGTTATTCTGGACAGCAATTTGGCCACATCATTTTTCTTGCAATACTTTCAGTAAGCTGGTGCTTTGTGGGACTTATAAAATTTACAGGATTTCGTGTAACACAACACTCACAAATTTGATGGCTACCATGACCTAGTCTTCACACTTTGTGCTTTCATATTTTATGCAAGTATAATGAATAGCCTACACAGCACAAATTTGCTGTGGTTCTTCAGTTTCTGTTGAATTTATTATTTTATGTTTATTTGACAGTTAACTTAAGGAGTTCATGATCAGTAGTATTTTTGCTTTTTCACAAACTAGTGCTTTTTGGTTGTTTTAAGCAAATTAACTACTTGTTTAGTCCAATTTCTGAAATTCGGAACTTCATTTCCAATTTTTTGTGTCCATAGTTCCCTGACAGAACTTATATTGATTTTATAACTGAATGGTACAGACGTTGTGAAAATGTGAATTCAACAGCTGATTTCCACAGTCCTCTAAACAGAGACAGAAATACTGCAAAATTTGATATCATCGTTTTAAAGATGGTTCATTGAGCACAAAGTATCACTGCAGCAGTATAAAAATTTTAAATACACGAGCCTTGTAGTGTTGCATGTATCAGTTCATGTGATATACATTTTTAATCATGAGTCATGTATGTCTATGAGTGACTTGTGGCATTGCTTTAGCAGAGTCCACACTAATTTGTTACTGAGCTTGGTAACTGGTGGTGTTGCTTTTTGCTGTAATGGCATGACTCAATGGCATTCCAATCAGTGGCTATGACATTGCTCAATTCTGTAGATTCGGAATAATGGTATTACATCATGGTTTTGTATTCCACTTCAATATTGAAAGTTAAAACTGTGTTCCTCAAACTTTATCATCACATTCATTTGTGAGATGAGGGGTGACAGATACTCTTTAACCAGAAGAATAGTTTGTGATCTATATTCACAGTGAATCTTAAGCCATATAAGTACACCCATAAGTGCTTGACAGCCTACACCATAGCTACAAGCTTTCTCAATAGTACTACACTTACCTACTGCATTATTTAATGTTTGAGATGCACAGGCAATAGGGATAGTTCTTGTGTTCTCTCTCTGGCTTAGAACAGCAACCAGCAGTTCCTACCTGGATCAGTCCAAAGTGTGAGTAGTTTAACGAACTCTAGATCAGCAAGAAACAGTGATATGGCTAACTTCTGTGTTAACTCTTGAAATGTGCCTTCTTGCTCTTTACACCACATTCACACATTATTCTTGGGCAAGGTGTGCTGTGATCTTATAATGTGGCTGAAATCACTGTGGAATTGAAAGTAATATCCTATTACTTTAGCTGATGTTGGTATTTGGACATGGGCAATTTACTACAGCTTATACTTTTGAGGAATCTGATTGGAGTTTAGGTGACATTACTACATGGCTGAAACAGACCACTTTAGTCCTAAAAAATTCACACTTACCCATCTGTGACTTTAAATAAAGCTGGGACAGATACTCAATTACATCAGACAGCCAGTTATATATTACTTCAGCAAAGCTCCAAATACAACATCATCTGGTTAAATGAATTGCTTCTCTCTATAGTGTTCCATGAAAACAGAATTCATCAGCCTTCAGAATTGCTTGACACAGTTTTATATCTCATTATCATTCTTTTGTGCTGATAATGACTACAGGGCTCTGAAAACAATTTTTTTCATGTATTAACACTTCCTGTATTCCTTTTACTATCGACCACAGGTGGATTACTAATGTGCTTTTCCTAAGCCATAGAGAATCTTATGAATTTTTGGTAAAGAGAGTGACATATCAACTCTCCTTTCATTTAAAGGCACCAATCCCCTATCCATTCCCTCTTCTGTATGCCATTAGCATCCTTCTTCTTTGACAATATGATTGTTGGAATGTTTTAACTGATCTTTCTTACACTAGGCTGTTACTGTTGTAAAGCCACCTTCCCTGAGTGTATTTTGTCCTTGTGTAGTACCCATCCTCCACAGAAGGAATTGGTGTCTGGTCCTCAAGACATTTTCCTTTAATGGTCATATTGTTATTGTGGTATGCTCTTTTACTTGTTTTGATTCTGTAGTGGAAACGGATTTGTTAGCTTTTGTAGCTTTTCACACTTAGCTCTGCATCTACCTTTCTTGAATGTGTCTTGTTTTCTTCTTCCCTCATGAAACTGCTCTTGAAGGGACTCTGTGTGTAACTCATTCTGCTTACTTAGGGCTTGCTGTGGTTCCAGCTTTAGCTTCTTTTTTAGTACATCCCAGTAATAGTTTTTTGTAGTTGGCAAAATGTGTGTCTATTTCAGCACTTTTCATTTGACAAAATGTGTGTTTTCCAGTATGTCATGTGCATTTATATAATGCCATGTGTCTGCCCCAGTCCTGCTTATGTTCCCCTATCAAGAACATGCCATGGATGTAGTCAATTATTCCCTGCTGATGTACAAGGAAATCACACCCTCCTATAATGCCTAAAGCCAGACTGACCACCCATCCCATAATATGGAAAGGCTATTTTGGTATGGTGTAGAATGAGAGATTCAGTGGTATTTTTGGATCAGTTTTCATAAGAACTTCTGCATATCACATCAGAGTGACCTGAAACCATGGGTCCTTTTAACCTAACATTTTGAAGTGCTTTTGTCATAGGTCTGGAGGAATTGCATAGTATGCCTGCTCAAGTTATATCAAGCTTTTGTGCAGACCATGTTAGATAACAGGTGCCAGGAATATGGATCAGCAAGACACCACATTTAAAGATCAACAATACTAATGACAATTTGGGGAAAGGAGACATGGAAGGGTGAAGTGAGATTAGCTACGGATGCATCACACAAATACGTCACTGATCTGCAGTTGCTGGTATTCAGTCTAGTTGAGTGACCAACTTGGGGAATGGTATCCTAAAACTATCCAAGAGTGACAAAGCCATTTGGGGTTAACATGAAAGAAGACCTAGTGATGGGTGTGGAACAAGTCTCAGTCCTTAATCAGGATTGGAGTTGACACCCACCAAGGTCGCCGCTGAAGTACAGAGTCATTTTCAATTTAATGGCATACAAGAGAGATTATGCTCTTGATCTCATATCCAAAATATTATTTAACAATATTTGAAAACAGCACTGTAATTATACTCCAGTCTACACTGATGGGTCTAAGCAGGGAGATAGCCATGACTGCTCTGGGGAACATGCATTCTTGAGTGCAATGGCAAAGACAGTAGTCAAGCTACAAAATTCCTTATCTGCTCCAACTGCCTGAGTTCTTTACAAACCACCAAGTTCATGTATCCAGCCAAGAAACCAATCCACTCAGTCCAAGACACTCTGCCTTCAGCTGCGTCTAGGCAATGAAGCTACCACTGCGAACCATGGGATTTGCGAATTTGTGGCAATGAAGAGATAGATGCAGTAGGATGAGAGATAGTATGGTATCTACTGCTGTTGAGGGTGAAGTACTTCTACATACTGTGATACTTGCTGTTTGGGCACAATGCAATATGACACTGAAAGGAGTGGTAGCTGGAAGTGAGAGAGAACAAACTGTGATCAGTGAAACCAGCTATACAGTCATGGCATAATTATGTCCAACTCCAGGGGTGTGATGAAATATTCCGAACTTACCTCCAGATTGGGCACAGCCCTGTGATGCTTAGATCTCTCCTCTGACAAGGAAATCCACCAGTGTATAGGGCTTGTGGCATACAAATATCAATATGCCATATTTTAACTGAATGTGTTTTACATTATTAAAAGTAGACAACAATTGGTTGACCAGTTCATCCATCTGCTCTCTCTATTTAATGTGACTAAGAGATGATTGTGCTGACCTTCCACTTGAATTTTTATATAGGAGATTTTAGTGTGTTTTCTGGAAGTTGGCACATATGTAAGTGAACAACCAGCAAAAAATCCTGATTTATTGTTTTATTCCCATCTGTTAGTGTACCACAAAGGATTGATGAAGGACATTGAAAAAGTTCATGGGAGAGCAGCTTGTTTTGTATTGTTGCAGAGTAGGGCAGAGAGCAATAATGCGAATTGGGGTGGCAGTCATTCAGTCACCAACTTTCTCCTTCAAATGCAAAAATATGTTGTTGATATCAGGCTACATATAGAGAAATGATCATTGTACTAAAATAAGAGGACTCAGAGCTTTCACAAAAATATATGTTCATTTTTCCACATGTGCTGTTTAAGAGTGGAATGGTGGAGAAATAGTTTGAAGGTGGTTTGATGAACCCTCTGTCAAACACTTAAATGTGAACTGTGGAGTAGTCATGAGCTGTATCTTTATTTTAAGAGGACATTTTAAGAAAAGGACATATTAGCAGTTTTAGATTGTACGTCAAGAGGGTTCAGTGTGCTGATGGCATGAACACCTTCTAATCATCAGACAACTTCACATACCACTTCACCTCTGTATATTTTCAGGTCTCCAGGGTAGCTGGTTATGAACAACAAAAAACCTTGGCCCTGCTTATTGCACAGTGCTGAAGTCAGCTGATCCCTGCAGACCTCCAAGGAACTGTACCATATACCATTACACCAAACTGTCCATTGGTAACCACAGTGCAAGGAGGGAAGATTAGCATTTAGTGTCCTGTCAATAACAATAGCAGTTAATGTCCTGTCAATAACAAGGTGATTAGAGATGACACTCAGACTGAGGTTGGGGAAGCAAATTGTCCACAACCTTTCAAAGGAACCATCCCAGAATTTGCCTACAGTGATTTAGGGAAATCACATAAAATCTAAATCTGGATAACCAGAGGTGAATTTGAACTTCTGTTCTCTTGAGTATGAGTCCAGGGTATTACCACAATGCCCCCTTGCTCAATGTAACATTGTATACATACGCAACATTGGCAGATGTGTAAATAATTAGAGCTGCAGTTCTCTGGAACAGTTGTTGTTACCCAGCCTGATATGTTATACAAGGGTGATGAACAGTAACAGATGTTGAATTATCACTGTGAATGACACAGGGAGGTCATGTACTCATGTGAGACAGCATTATCAGCATGTGACAAGGTTTGAAAGGAGCAACATTGTGGTTCTCCATTCGGCCAGCTGGTTGAATTGTGCAGTATCCAGATTTGTGGGTCATTTGGATATGACAGTGACCTGGTGTTGAGTTGCACTGGAACAGGAGGACAGGCACACTCGTCAAACATTACAGTCAACCACATCTGACCACCACATGGGAAGAGCGCTGTATTGTGCACCAAGCACATTGTAACTCCTTCAAATTTGCAGGAACAAGTAATAGTCTCCCTGCAACATCCTGTGACAGCCTGCACCATTGGTCAGAGACTAGCAGCAGTGACATAGGAATTACTATCCCATGCATAGGCTACCATTAACACTACAACACAAACTTCTCTATTTGGAGTGGTACCATGACCAGGAAGCATTAAACTGCTGATGGATGATGATGTATTGTGTTCAGTGATGCACAGTGGTTCTTAGCTACAACAAATGAGCACTGTCAGTGAGAATGGTGCTGACCTGGGGAGATATCCAAATCTCCCAATGTTTAGGAGAGGAAAAGCTGTGTTACTCTTGGTGTCAAGGTGTGGGGGGCCATCGGGTATAGCTTCAGGTCATGGCTGGTGGTGGCTGAGGAAACTCTGAGGACACAACAGTACATCACGGACATAATGCATCCTCATGTGCTACCTCTCATGTGACAGTATTGTGGTGCCATTTTTTCAATAAGACAGTGCTCACCCACAAATGGCACATGTCTCTATGAACTATCTGCATGCTGTTGAGGTACTCTCGTGGCCAGCAATATCCCCAGATCTGTCCCTAATGGAACGTGCTCGGATGTCAAATCTGCCCCAGTGTCAGTATCCATGATATAAAGGACCATTTACAACAGTTGTTGGCCAGCTTACCTCAGGCAAGGATAAAAGCTGTATGCTACCCTTTCCAACCAAAATAGTGCATGCATGCAGGCCACAGGGGTTGCAATGTCATACTGATAAGTGGGCTTATACTGCCAAGTTCTTTGTAAATTTGACTCTATATTGTAATCACTGAAATAACATTACATACCCTTTCAACCTGTGAAGTTTCATTTCATTTGTTCTGCCCATTGTGTGTACTTCACTTTTTTAGGTCAACCAGTGCAGACTGTAATGTTACTGGCACAGCAAAGTTTTAGATGCCACGAGAAAGGAAATAGCAAGTGACAGCCCTGGTGGGCTATTTCCAGACAGATGCCACTTCTTGTCATACATACAACTACAGTAAAAGTAATTAACATCAGACACTTTTCATCGACATTGCTTAAACACACAGAAATAAAAACTTAAAGCTATCTGTATATCTCTGTTACTTCACTGCTGCTGAAAGTGTAGAGCCATATTAAAAACAGTATATTGCTGCAAACAACACCTGGAGGAAGACAGTGAACAGAAGTGCAGCTGTCATTAGAGATGCAGCCAAAATCAAAGGCTTTTTGGAAAAATTAATTATATAACTGGGAAGGAACAGCAGTAGTTTGAGCAGCACACAAGAAAACTATTGCAATCAGATTCTGACAGTTATTTCAATGGAGTTTACAGAATACAGTAACTGCAAAACAGTAAGGAATTTAAAAGGAGACTATGTCATTAATAGACCTTCAAGTTGTGATCACTATTATCAGATTATAACTGATAGTATGCTGATAGATTATTCTGTTGTTCATTAACAGAACATACTAATAAGTAAAATATTTAAGAATGAAAACCAAAACTGTGAATACCCTACAATATTGCAAAAATGGTTTTCATTTTCAATATAAGCTAGATCAAAGAGCTATACATTTCAGCACACTAAAAACTGAATAGCTCTTTGCAGTTTTCAAGTTTATATATCACAGCTTTTAACTAAAAATAAATCTACCCATGTGTATAAGACACACGTTATCATGTTTTCGTTTTGTTTCTGCTACTACAGTATGCAAGTTAAAGCAACTGGATTCCACACATCACATTGCCACTTATCCATGTCAACTGTCAATACCAATAATTAATCTCACCGACTATATACGAGGCATGTTTTTTAAGTAGGTACAGTTTTGAAATTAAAAAAGACATGCTAAGATATCTCAATAATTTTATTTTTACATGAAAGCCTGTACCTTAATCTACTTTTCTACATAATTTCCATCAATACTGCGGCACTTGTCATAACGTTGTACCAGTTTTTGAACACCCTCCTCATAGAAGTCTGCCGCTTGACTTGTTAACCACTGCATCACCACTGTTTTGACTTCATCATCGTCTTGAAGACGCTTACCATCCAGGTGTTTCTTCAAGTTCAGGAACAGATGGTAGTCAGTGGGTGCAAGATCGGGGCTGTACGGAGGATGATCTAGAGATTCCCATCGAAAAGATGTGATGAGATCTTTGGTCTGATTCACCACATGCGGACGGGCATTGTCTTTCAGCAAAACGATGCCCTTGCTCAACTTCCATGGACTGTTGCTTTGATTCTGGTGTGACGTAGGCCACCCATGTTTCATTGCCCATAACAGTTTGGCTTAAGAAATCATCACAGTCGTTGTGGTACCGCTCAAGGAAAGTCAATGCACTGTCTAAACGTTTGATTTTGTGCATATCCGCCAACGTTTTCGGTACCCGACATGTGCACAATTTTCGATAATTCAAGTGCTCTGTCACAATGCCATACAAAACACTCCAAGAAACATTAGGAAAGTCTTCTCACAAGGAGGAAATCGTAAAGCGTCTGTTTTCTCTCACCTTATTGTCCAATTCCTGCACCACTCCGTTGTTCATCATGCACATTTGTGCAGCCATCTTTAAATGCTCTCACTCACTTTCTTACCATTCCATCACTCATAATGTTTTCTCCGTAAACTGCACAGATCTCACGATGAATACCAATCACTTTTAGGCCTTTAGCACTAAGAAATCTTATAACAGCCCGTACTTCACAGTCGGCGGGACTCACGATTATTGGAGGCATCTTAAACACTCAGTTCACTACGTAAACAAGGAAGAATCAGAGTTTAATGGCGTCAGTGCGTAGATTAAGGTACAGGCTTTCATGTAAAAATAAAATTATTGAGATATCTTAGCACGTCTTTTTTAAATTTCAAAACGATAGTTACTTAAAAAACACGCCTTGTAGTTTAATGTTGATTTCAAACCATGGTGCAACTTGGCATTTTTCACATTAACAAATTATTTACAGAAGTGACTACAGCAATAAGTGATGAATGTAGATGGGTATGTTGGACGAGGATGGGCTGTCAGGATGCGCCGTATTAAAACTCGTCTGAGTTTCCCAAAAGATTTATTATTTCCAGCTACAGTGCCCCTGTTCCTCTCAGTCTGCATCACCGGGACCCACAATGCTGAGGACACCACTTCGCTGTCTGTGAAATGGATTGGCGTGGAATGGCTGCCTCAGCAACCCATGCAACGTGCTGCTGTGCATCGGCCTTGTGCGGCAGTGGAGTTGTGACGACGTCAGGATGCGCCGGCAGCTGACTCAGCGGCCTCCATCCCCGTTGTCTCAGCGCCACTTGTGGGAAGCCGCAGGGTGGCCCGCTGCATGCTTCTTTGCCATCGTGGTTAGGATCATGGTGACAAGCTCCTGTGATCCGACAGCCAAATCTGCGGCCCTCGCATCGGGATTCCTCCTGTGTGTGTTGGGAGCCAACAAGATTGCCCATTGTAGCGAGCCGTGGCATGGCCGCCGCCGCTGGCTGGCTGCGCCCCCGCGTTGGCCTCAGAGGGTCAAACCCACAACCGGCCGTGGACTGGAACGCTGGCGCCCCATCTGTTGCTGTGTGTAGCCGGTGGTATGACATGCCCCGCGGTCCAGGAGAGCTGTCACACTTGAACGCCTTGTTAGTGGACCGGTGTTGATTTATACACAGCTGTGCACCTCTGTTTTTGCTAACGCGCCCCTCTGAGTCATGTACTCATAACACTTGGGTTGGGGCCAGTGGGCCCCTTCTGCCTGCAACTTGCACCATGCACACTGCTGCATTTACTCTTTTCAGTGGGTCTACGGCTCTGTGGCCTCCATTCTACTTCACAACCACTGGTAGTGTAACTTACTGTCAACAGCCTTGCTGTAACTTGTGCGCTCAGAAATATTGCACTGAAGATAACTTTTTCCCCATCTTAAATGGTGGTGCCACTACATTATTCCCCCCCCTTCATAAAAACCTGGCCCCCGGGTCGATCTCTAACTACTCTTAAACTTGTTTGGGTTGGCACGTACTTATGACATATTTACTACTGCTATTAGGAAACTCAGATGTGGTCTCGTCCTCTTAAAACACATGACACGAGACAGAACGTAAAAATTCCTCACTGGATGACCACTCCACTTAATGCTCGATAAACCCCTTACCTACCCGTCTTACGCCCTCGGTATCCAATCCACTGGGATTTTTACTACCGTCAGTTCCCTCTTGGAATTGGCTATCTGCCTGATCAGAATGAAAACAACACACAACAAAGTTAAGGCTGTGATGGCACTTGGCTCAAAACACTCATTACTTGTCACTGCCTTTCCCTATATTGAACGAAATGCTGCACAAGCTGTTCAGCTGATATGTGCCCCTCTTGCTCTGTAATGAACTGGTTTACGGATCTCAACAGACATGACTCCAGAGTTTGATTTAACAAGGTCAGATTCTGCCTTGTCAAAACCCTAAAGTTGCTTCCGGCCAGTACAGCTGTGGCTGTGTAGCTTTCAATTGCGAGACTCCTGAAACTGATGCTGGCAGATGGAAGGTTGGTCCTATTATGTTATACTTAGGTCCACTGATTAAAATTCTGCTCACCTCGAGCTCTATACGTTTTGCTTCGGCAAGGACTCCCTGCTCAAAACAACTTGCTACTACTATTAATTTTTCACAGGTGGAGAAGACCCAATGCATCCTGACCCATCGCAAGCTCAATTTTGGCTCCATGGTGTCCCTTGGACAGCCTAATTCATTCCCCCTGGCTAAAAATAACTGCATCATGCATATGTCCTGATTGGTGCTTATCACCCTGGCTGGACATACCATTACCTTCCCTCTATGGCAGCTCCATAATTCCTCCCTTGTCATCTTGGCGTACCAGCTATTAACTGCCGAGATCAGCAATACCTCCTCAGTTTTTTATTTCTGCCACCTTGCTCAATGCTCCCTTTTTCAGTGACCTGTGGACAGTGATCACCATCACCCTTCCTCCCTCTTCAAAAAGACTGATGTCCCCAGTAGGCTCACAATACTCAAACATACATACAACATATGAAAATACAATGCCTAATTAATCTACGCAAACCCAATGATACAAAACAAGAAAACAAAAAAACTAAAAATACACTACTACCTTGTGGATCGCAAAGCATATAGTACATCATGCTGTACTCTATTTTCTTGGTTTTCTCTGCGCTGAACACCTCTATCAACTCTCTTTCTTCCTCTTCCCTTCCTGTGACTTGCCTGGAATCACATCCACACAGCCCTTAAAATGGCCGCAACCGCCCAATGTGTACTATTGTTGTCCTAGTTGGCAGCTGAAGCTTAACATTAGCGGGGGATGTGGTTTCAGCTACCTGATACCTCGTGATGAACTTCTTCGTTTTTCCTTTCGGGGTATAGGGGCTGGATGGCATTACTCATTGCCCTACTCTATACTGTGGTAAACTTCCTTTCCGCTTCACTGCATCTTCCTGTCTTTCCAAAGCCTTTGTATTCACCTTTTGTACCCATATCCAAACATCCCAAATTGTCCTCGTGAATTGACGTACAGATTCACTGGTCCTTCCTTTCTGTAGTTTCACTAAATCAAACGGTGACAGCATTTTTTCCCATACACGTTGTCACATGGAGACAAACCGGTATTGGTATGGACTTTTTGCATTGTAAACGAATACAATATGCTTCAAATACTCATCCAACTGATGGTGATGAGAATCCACATAAAAACTCAGCATCTTCCCAATTGTTCTGTGAACCCGTCCTGTCCTTCCGACCGCCTGTGAATGCAACGTGCTTGTCCTCAACTTCTTTACATTCAACAATTTACACAGTTCCTTCATTAAACCCGACATGAAGTTGGTCTCTTGGTCAGTAATTATTGTCTCCGGTACACCAAACTTCAAAATCCAGTTATTTACTAACGCTTGCGCGACCATTGCTGCCTCTTGATCTGGCATAGCCACCATCTCCACATACCTCGAAAAATGGTCTATTATTGTCAAAATGAATCTGTTCCCCGATGGTGTTCAACTGAATGGTCCTAAGACATCAATTCCCAACATAGAAAATGGACATATCGCTTCCAGCAATCGTCATAGCGGTATCCATTTCTGACTCAAATCTGCTTTCTGTGCACATGGTATACAATTCTACATCTACATCTACATTGATACTCCGCAAGCCACCCAACGGTGTGTGGCGGAGGGCACTTTACGTGCCACTGTCATTACCTCCCTTTCCTGTTCCAGTCGCGTATGGTTCGCGGGAAGAACGACTGTCTGAAAGCCTCCATGCGCGCTCTAATCTCTCTAATTTTACATTCGTGATCTCATCGGGAGGTATAAGTAGGGGGAAGCAATATATTCGATACCTCATCCAGAAGCGCACCCTCTCGAAACCTGGCGAGCAAGCTACACCGCGATGCAGAGCGCGCCTCTTGCAGAGTCTGCCACTTGAGTTTATTAAACATCTCCGTAACGCTATCACGGTTCCCAAATAACTAACCTTTGCGCTAACTTTGTTTCCCTGCACAGAAAACCATCGTATATATTAAATTGTGGCTGTGTCCGATACAATTTACAATCATTGTCAGCATCCTGTAATTCTTGCCATACTGCTAGGCATACTGATGACTTTACTTTTACCACTTTTGTACTAAGTGCATCCGCATTACCGTGCTTCTTCCCAGGCTTGTGTACCACCTCGTAGTCGAATTCAATAAGTCTCACAGTCCATCTAGTGAGTCTAGTGGACAGATCCTTCAACCCCAACAACCACTTCAATGCAGCATGATCTGTCACTACCCACATAAATAACATTTAAAATATGTGATTCCATAGATTACGCTAAGCATCTCCCTCTTCGTTGTTGAGTAATTCCTCTCTGCTGCATTCAACTGCCTAGACACAAAGGCTACAGGATGATCTTTCCCATCAATTTCCTGACTAAGTGCACACCCTAATGCTTGATTCGATGCATCACATGCCAGTATAAACTCCTTTTCAAAATCTGGGAACACAAGAACCAGACTTGATGTTAACACTTCTTTCAGTTTTTCAAACACTTTCTGACACTCTTCTGTCCACTCAAATTTCACACCCATCCATAACAATCGCATCAATGGCTGGCTAAATCTGCAAAACTCTTCATGAACTTTTGATAGAAATTGCAAATTCTGAAGAATGATTGCACTTCCTTAACTGTTTTTGGCTCCCGAAAATCCCTTACAGCCTGTACCAACCTTGGATCTGTTCACACTCCATCCTCACTGACAATATGACCCAAATATTTTACTTCTTCTAATGCAAAATGACACTTCTCCAGGCTCAACATTAAATGAGCTGCTCTTAACCTCATAAAGACTTCCGTTAACTGCTGTCTATGTTGCTCCATACCACTTGAAAACACTGTAATGTCATACAAATAGACAAGAAACTGTCATGCTTTCAAACCCCTCAACACACTGTCTAGCAACCTCTGAATTCTTGCCGTAGCATTTTTCAAACTGAATGTCATTCTGATGTACTGGTAATGGCCTCCCGGAGTAGAGAAAGCAGTTTTTGGATGATCCTCTGGAGCCACCTCTAACTGATGGTAACCACTTGTCAAATCTATCATAGAAAAGTACTGGCACTGTCCTAAGTGATCCAAAGTCTCCAATATGTTTGGAATGGAGTATGCATCTGTTACTGTCTTATTATTGAGGTATTGGTACAGAACCTGTATTTCTTAATTCCATCCATAGATTTTTTAGGCACAATGACTATGCCCGCTCCCCAGCACCTATTACTATGCTCTATAATACCTTTCCCAAGCTGTTGATCAATGAAATCCTCCACAATCGGCTGCAAATACCTCGGTATTCTGTATGGTTTATGATAAACAGGTGCTTTGTTACCTGTTAGTATCCTATGTTGAACTATGGAGTTTCTGGTAATGTCCCTTGCAGAAAAGACAAATCCTTAAATTCCCACAACAATTCTTCCATATGCTCTTTTTCTCCTCCATCCAAATGCTTAACTTTGTAATGCAATGCAGTTCTGTCACCAGTTAGTGGTTTATTGCTACGCCTACCTCTTGAACACCAGTCTTCATCATCTGGTACATCCAAATTCCCTACTAAAACCCCTTTTCTCAAATTCGCATCTACAGCACTTAAATTATTCATGTTCACGGGGACTACTCAACCGTTGTTTCCCTGTTGTACGCATACATACAACGAGTTACAAAACAACCTAATGGATCCAAAAAATTCATTATCCTCCAATAGTTCAAAAACACATACCATACCCACAGGTAGATCTGACTCTACACTTACCCAAAGCGACTTCCCGGTGCCACTAGACACACACTCATGCAAATTAAGCCTTAATGCTAATGTACGCGGTTCAGTTGGTTTGTTCATCATGTTGAACGCCTCTCGCAACAGCTCTGCATTGACAACAGTTTCCCCTAGCTGAATTAACATTCCACCAAGTTCCACAGTTCGTTGTCCAAGGTTAATTTTGGCATGATGTTGATGCAAGAAATCTACTCCTAGGATCATGTCGTAGCCCTCGCTTACCCATGGTACTACCTCCATGCATGCATCAAATCACTCTCCCTATGTGAAAGTCAACTGTCACTGACCCCAAAGGTGTGACCTCTTTATCCCCCACTCCACGCAGCCTTATAACATGATGAGTCTAACTTCTTTCGTCCCATTAAACTCTTAGTAGTCACTGACACTTGCACCCCTGTGTCCAACAAAATCTTAAACTTTTTAGTTCATATGGCTCCTACCACTGAACATTCCACCTCTGCATATGTATTTGTAGCATTGAAATTAAACAGGAGCTCCCTTAGGTGGGTCTTGGGCACCCTTGCCATTTAACACTTGTTCACCTCTTACTAACTCCACTTCTCCGTCCTCCATGCTGTTGATTTCCACCCCTTCCTCTATTCCTCGGCGACTGGGTGCATTGCCTCTGCACATGTCCCATACGACCACACCTATAACATTTTATACCCGCTGTAAACACTGCTTGTTTATCACTTACCCCTGTTGCCATGTCTATTTCCTCATGTTGAATTGCCAGCTGAAGGGCCGAATACAAATCTTTCGGAGCCGCTTCACTCACTTTCCACGACATATGTGCCAGTAACCCCATCAAAAATACATCAAGTGCCCTTTGCTCGGCCTCCTGCAACAGAACACCGTTTGCTTCACCGCTCTGACCCAACTCGTAAGTATACTCATTAATTTCTCTCACCCTGTCTGCAAATTTCTTTACTTTCTGCCCCCGCCTCTTCGTCATTGTACTCAACCTCTCCCTGAAGTACTGATCACTATTCTGTTTCTTGTACCTCTGTAAAAGCCCCTCCTTCAACTGCTTAAACTGTCCTGCCTTTCTTAAAGCCTGAGAACACCTTATGTCTTCACTTCACCCATTAATCTAATCTTGGCTACATGTAACAACTGTTCATCAGACCAACCAGTCATCACAGCTGAAGTTTCCAAGTCCTCCACAAATGAAGGCACATCCTCAGGTGTCTTGCCAGAAAACGGAATAACCAAACTCGTGGCAGCTGGATCAATCTCCTGCTGCAGCACTCTAGGCAAAAACGACTGATCCAATGTGGTTACCCACTCACTTCTAGATGTTCATTCACTCCTCAACTGCGTATTGTCCGCTGTCAATTGTGCTACCTTTTTCAACAAAATCCGTGTCCACTTCTGGTTCCGACACACCTTCTGTCCCTAACTCTGCCATTGTGTTGCTTTTGTTCCCATTTAGTCCCAAAACAAAACATTTAAATACAAGAATAACCTGACTTCCTACAGCTCTGTATCATCATACTCAGTATCACCATACATCAATACAAAAGTAATCAAATGCCATGAAAAACAACATCTTACTGCCCCAAACACACTAACTCTTATGCTGGAAAAAAAAAAAAAAAAAAAAAATTGCCTACACACAACATCTAAAATGGCCTGCCAGGAACCATACTCAAAACACAAACAAAAAATGAAAGAAAACATCCAACACTCAAAAAGAAAAATTGGTCAACACTCACCACATTTTGTGAATGTAATGCAGGTGGTGGGCTCGAATGTCGTACTGTACAGATGACACCCGCTACTCTGACACCCAGTGTAGATGGATGTTGGATGTGGATGGAAACTGTCAGGATGCGCCATA
Source organism: Schistocerca piceifrons (assembly GCF_021461385.2). Lineage (NCBI taxonomy): Eukaryota > Metazoa > Arthropoda > Insecta > Orthoptera > Acrididae > Schistocerca > Schistocerca piceifrons. The sequence goes on from NC_060149.1 coordinate 256,053,653, forward strand.
TTAAAACTTGTCCGAGTTTCCCCAGTGATTTATTATTTCCAGTTACAGTCCCCTCGTTCCTCTCGGTCTCCGTCACTGGGTCCCGCAATGCTGAGGACACCACTTTGCTGTCTGTGAAACTGCTTGGCACGGAATGGCTGCCTCAGCGACCCATGCAACGCCCTGCTGTGCATCGGCCTTGTACGGCCGCGGAGTTGTGATGATGTCAGGATGCGCCAGCAGCCGACTCACCGACGTCCGTCCCCATTGCCTCAGCGCCGCTTGCTGCGTGCTTCTTCGCTGTCGTGGTTAGGATCGCGGCAACAAGTGCCTGCAATCTGACAGCCAAATCTGCAGCCCTCACCTCGAGATGCCTCTGGCATGTGTTAGAAGCCAACAAGACAGCCCGTGGTAGCAAGCTGTGGTGTGGCCCGCCGGTGGCTGGTTGCACCCCCGCGTTGGCCTCAGAGGGTCAAACCAGCAACCTACCGTGACTAGAACACTGGCGCCCTATCTGCTGATGCGTGTAGCCGGTGGTGTGACACGCCCTGCCGTCCAGAAGAGCTGTCACACTTGAATGCCTTGTTAGTGAATCAGCACATATTTATACGTGGCTGTGTGCCTCTGGTTTGCTAATGCTCATAGGTGTTGGGCCAGTGGCCCCCTTCTGCCTGCTTTTGCGCCATGCACACCGCTGCGTTTACTCTTTTCAGCGGATCTATGGCTCTGTGGCCGCCATTCTACTTCACAACTGCTGGTAGCGTAACTTACAGTAAACAGGCCCGCACCTGGCTGTAACTTGTGTGCTCAGAAATATTTCACCGAAGCTAACCTTTCCCCCATCTTAAACAGTGGTGCTGCTACATAAAAAAATCCTTGGGTAATTAGAGTATTGAACTTCAAACCTTTGGATTCGTATTCTAGTGTTTACCCATGAGCCACCGAGATTACAGCAGAAAAATCGGAAGCCACATTCCATCCTGTGTAAACAACCTCCACACAAAAATACTTTCACCATGTGTCAGAACAGCCACTGTTGCCTTCAGGTATGCATTGTCACTCATGTGGTTCTTGACTTACTTGTGCCCTGCCATTGGTGTGTGCCAATGTGTACCATGACTCCATTAGTCCAGGCAACCATTTCCCATACTTTGAGCATCTAAAGGTGCTATTCCTGGACCAATGCTAATCACAGCCCTGTGACAAGTGGTAAGTAGACACACACATGTGGTGTAGTGGCTTCTGCACTCCATATTAAGGTAATGTTTGGGATGGAGGGGCTTCTCACTGCTCCTCATTGTTTAACACTGGACTGTCAACTGATCTGCAATGCCGTGACCCCATTATCCACTGTCACAATGCACGACAGTCAACAGTGACCACTATCATCAACATGACATTGTCCATGGCAGTTGGCTCTAGTGACAACATTTTTCCCTCAAGTGAGGTACTCACAATACTCCCTTGACATCTTGGAAGGAAAAAACCTGAGATGGAATGTCCATTGAACCAGGCACCTAAAATTTGGCATGATTGAATGCACTGATACTGTGTGTCTCACAAGAACCATGCCACTGACCAGTGTTAAGGTTTGATGACATCCTAGTCACACATCTCATTACTTGTTAATAATAAACATTTTTACAGATGTAGCAATCACCTGCTGTATGGAGGTAAGTTTTCCAGTAAAAAAAGAAAAAAAAAGAAAAAGTCTTCTGGCAGCTTACTTGTAGCAGATGTATGGCTCACCAGTCGAGCTCTTTCTAATTCATTTCTTACTATGCTGTTTACATTAATTACACTTTACATATTTTTTAGAGCATATCTAGTTTGAATTCTTTATTATTACTGGGCAGATTGTTCACTACATAAATTCTTTAAACAATCTCCTAACTTTAAAATTTGTGAAAAAGCATATAAAAATAGATTTGGCTCCAAAGGAGAATAACTGAATTAAAGATTCTCAAAATGAAGAATGACTGAATTTTTTGCAGGTTTCTAGTAAAAGATTTCACAAAAATCTCATATAATGAATTACTGAAAGACAGACATTGTTTCCAACATAATTTTTATATTTTGAAACATATACAGTATACACATTCATAATACAATACGAATTCACACAGTATGGTATTAGTACAGTTTACACACACTCCGTGCATACCATAGCCAACAACCACCTTCCACATGAGAACAAAAACATGTATATCACAGTTTAAACCAAAATACTAGCCATATTTTTGTTTCCTTTAGTAATATTTGTACAGCTTTCCATTTTAAAACACAATCCTCATCTCATCTTTAGAACTAACCAAAGCGTAAAAAAGACTGAAAATGAAAAAATGAACAGATACAATATGTAATGGTTATGGCTTCCTTTTCCGAGACGAACGACGCGATTCATTGTGTTCTTCAAGAAGCCACCTGTTCTGTCAAAATCATCTGCCTAAAACAAAGAAAGGAAAAATATGAAAAACGCTGCAGTCATTGAATTCACATAGTTGCTTTAGTGATGACGTATACTCTTCCCCAAGTACTGTGTGTTATTAAGCCTCTGCTTTTTCAAAAATGAGACGTGATAGCAAATACATTTTCTGATATGGCATTACCAGTGAAACAAAAACTTTTTTTTTAAATTTTGCTTACTAAATGGAACATTTAATGTTACATTTTCATAAAAGCAAATTACCTTTTAAGTATCTAATATTGAAATGACTGCTGCACTTTGGCTAATAAATATTCACTCTTATTATCTCTGTTCTGTACTGTATTGTGAAAGTTCCAAGAGCAATATTAAGTAATTATTCATAAGTGTAACTTTTGATTATGATTTAGTGTAGACACCACATTTGGTATTTTCATAAATAGCTTTGTATTTTTGGTGTTTATTCAGAAGCCATATCACTTACTTGTTATAAGCTCAGTGTTAGTTGCAGCTGAAGACATGCCATAGTTGCTCTGAGAAATAAATGGCCCAAAGTACTTTAGAGAATAATTTTAATGTCATAAGAGTGTTTGTCAAAACCTTTCATCCATCCCTGTCAAAGATACACAATGTGTTGCCTAATGGATGCCCATCTATTTTTTTAGCCGTGTAATTCTGCATTAAATATTTTTCTTCAAATTCAGAGGTGCCACAAAAAGATAACATTATACTGGAGCAACCTCAGTAGTGCCATCCATGTCCTGCATGTCTTAAAGTGAATGAGATTCCATACTGCTCTGGGACCAACATGTTCCACTCTGCCATAATCATCCCCCGCTTTCCATCAATAGACATCAGATGTCAATATGAAATTCAGGGAATGGGAATGACTAACAGGGGTACGAGGCACCCTCTGCGATGCACTAATCTGTGGCTTGTGGAGTACATATGCAAATGAAGATGTTGAAGCTATCTGTATTTTTTAGAAACTGCGATGCATCTAATAACTCTACCGTGCCTACCAAATTAACAGCCAAATGACAAACAAAGTTTATACAGGCAAACAGTTGATGGTGCTATCCCATAACATTGTATGTTAAGAGCTGGATAAGCTCTAACAAAAGAGCTATGACATTTTCTCTGGTGCAAGAAATAGAATAGAAAAGGTGTACACAACCTAGTTACAGATGCCGGTCCAACCAATATGTAATATACCATGAATTTGGAAATATTTTGTTAATGTACATTTTGAGGTGAAAGTAAATTCATAGCCTGAACTTTCTACTAGTTACTGAAATCTGTAGCACCACAAAAGATTTCAACCTGTTAGGAAACTGTCCTTTAGTGCATATCAGCAATGGTTTAGAAGCAAAAGCTCTCAATGTAACACTTAAAACTTACCAAAGTGTTTCAATAATATTTGAGTCAATACATTAACCTCCTCATCTAACATACTATAGCTGGTCTTAATGTCTTCCAAATGTAATGTAATGTTCTAGTAATAATGTGATGTCATCTTTAAGGACTGTACACAAGCCTGGGAATAGGGCCTGTGTCATATGATGAATCTGCTTATCTGAAAAGCACACAACAGTCACTTGAAGTAACATCATGTTTGAATAAGAATGTGGTCAGTATGCTGGTTTCAGTCAAATCATTAAAAAATAGGGCTTTTGGACTGTGTGTGAGTAAATCCACAACACTTATGAAAAAGATGACACCTTACAATGTTCTACTTTTCTTCCAGTAACTGGATGTAACTTATGTACTCACTGCACCAGGATGGTTCCATAATCAAAGCCACACTCAATTTCACTCTCCATCCTTAGTCCAGCAAATCTTGATACTCTGTTATGAACTCAACAGCAAAGGGATGTTAAATTCTTATTCTTTCTTGGCATTTAACTTTTTCTTATAAAACAAGAAGCTTCCACTTGTACAAGAATTCTGTTGCCACCTACAACTGGGACTTTTATAGGCTCCTGAAACAATCATTTTAATGTTTGGCAGAGCCCCCAATTGAGAACTGTTTCTTATTACTCTTCCTCTTATAGCATATTGATGTTAGATAAATTTTTTTCCTCTTATAGCATATTGGTTTTAGATTTATTTTTTTTCACAATACATTAAACGAACAGGTGGTATCCACTAAAGATGCTCCAAATACATATTTCAAATTGTGAAAGATGATCAACAATGTCATGGTAGTGCACTGATTGTGAAAACTGGTTTGTGCGGTAAAAATAGAGTAGATGCAAGTATTATTTTAATGTCAGAATACCCCAGATATTAAAGACATCAGAAAAGTTTAAAAAATTAAAAATAATGTCACACATACCATGTGGTTTAGAAGTTTCTCCTGATATTTCACTTCATTTCCAATTTCAAGTGTAACCTAAAGAAATAGACACACAAAATCTACATAAGTATATAATGGATAAGTACATCAGTTTATAACTTCTTGTAAATACAGAATTATCTGACAGTTAAGTAAAGGAATCCCGACATTTAGCATATTTTATATTGAAATTATGACAAATTTTGCACTTACATGAACAGAATTTTCCATCTGTGCTTGACAAAATATGACATCAATAGGAAATAATTCCCTTATGTTCTGCAACATATTATTTACTTGGTCATGAACTGGCCTTCGGTTTCTTACATCATCAGGTGACAACTGCATGTCACAGGCACAGACAAAAAATATTTTGCAGAACATCAGGAAAGTGATTCCTATTTAATATTACACACATTCTGTTGAAAATCTATTACAGACTACCATCTTTTTCACCTTCTGTAATACCAACTGATGATGACATTTTGCATATGAAATATAAGACATATTTTACAAATGAAATGTGAAAGTTCTTGGGCTGACACAAGTATGGTGGTAATATGACACAAATATGGTGGTAATATCAATGCTACCCTGTTTTGTGATGATTTTGTTGTATGTTGTAAATTAATGTAAGTCAACATGATCAGCAAATTAGTTCTGTTTGCATGGTTTTCTAAAGTAGTCTACAGGTGTTGTGTGATTTCCATTCAAAAAGATGAATTAGAATATTGTTCATGAAGGTGTATTCCATCTTTGCAACTAAATGAAAGACAAATTTTTTTCCCCAAATGTGTCTGATGATAGAATACTGTGTTACCACAAATTTATTTGTTTTGGTTGTCTTACAAGAAACAGAAAATCATCCAAAATTGGTGAAGTTTTGTAAGGAGTCTGCTCATTCATTTTCATTTAAGAAATGAGTAGCTGCATTCAAACATGTTGCACAGATCTTGAAGATGATTCCCATGAAGGATATTCAAAAAGTATACATCACAGATGATCGAAATATTGATAACAGTGTAGGTGAAACTATTATTTTAAAAGTTTTTCACTACTGTTGTATGAATATTTACAGTTGCTACTGCTGGTTGATGCTGTTGAGTTTTTCAGATTACTAAGGCACAATATGAATTACTTTCTCAATTAAACATTTACATTTGACTGCTATTTAAAACTTAACTTAATAAATATGTTAATGCCTCCCATTGAGGTGCTGCAAATTTCTGCTACCAAGAGACTTGCAAATTCGAGAGATACATTTAACTTCTATAAGAATTACTGGTGCCCAAAAATCCAAGCACAACAGCCAGTATGATTTTAATTGATGTACAGTGAGAGGAGGGGATGTGAACACTGTGTCTCTGATTGCATTCATGCGTTCAATTGTACCAATTGTATCACAGTGTCATACCCATTCCAAAATAATTCAAGCTTGTGGTAGAGGTGCATGAAGGAAGGCATATTTAAGGTGAACATCTAAAATTCCATTAAATGCCATTTCTTGATACAGAAACTTGGCAAAACTAAACCACATTTTGCTTTTTTTTTTTTTTAATTTTTAGATACTACGCACAAAATATTTTCCTCAAACATAACTCGTATAATCTATCAAACAGAACACTATGGTGCCCCGATTTATGCATCCCAGTCATACTGAAATTTGCTCATAATTTTTTGCCACTAGAGGACAACCTTCAGACTTCTACTTCCTCTTTACTAGATGTGAAATGAAATATTGCTGAGCTTTTCCCAAATTCTGCTATGTTCCAACTTATGCAATAGTTTAACATGATCCACACAATCAAATACTTTCATTAAATCAAAAGTGATATCTAACTGCACTCAACATTTCATTCAGTCCTTCAGGTCTCTTGTACACAAAAGAATTAATTACATTTTCTATTCACACTCCTCTCCTGGAAACAAACTGTGAGCTTGGCAATAAACAGTGTGTACAGAGATATGTTACTAGTTTTTTTCTAAACGACCTACCGTATTTACTCGAATCTAAGGCGCACCTGAAAAATGATACTCGAAATCAAGGAAAAAAAATTCCCGAATCTAAGCCGCACCTGAAATTTGAGACTCGAAATTCAAGGGGAGAAAAAAGTTTTAGGCCGCACCTCCAAATCGAAACAAAGTTGGACCATTGTAATATGAGACACAATTTAGGTCGAATGAATGACGATACAGCTACAGTAGTTTGGTTCGAGTCGTAAGCTTAGCAGTTAAGCTTTACCAGGTAGCCATTGCTATGCATCAGGCGCTCTGTCCATATTTATACGGGTACCCTTCCTTTTTCACGTGCTTCGTCTGGTTTGAATCGATTGCTTATTTTTCTTTGATCTGATAAGTGTCGTTCTCCTTGTTGTAGGTGTTTACGTCACTCTAGGCTGAAAATGCATTATTGTACTGTGTCATGCATTGTTTGTCGCATTCTGATAATGTGTGTTTACGACCTGTCGCCGCTTGTGGCATGGCCTGCTTTTGTGCGTGCTACCGCCGCTTACAATAAAAAAGAGGAATTGTCACATTAGCGAAAAAATTGAAATTAGAGTCATCTTAGATTTAAAAATCTAGTCAATTGTCGTTCTTCATTTCTGACTGTGTCACTATTAGGCATAAGAATAATACGAATATACACATGACATGATATGTAATTCTTCCGCGTTTGCTGTTGTCTCACACTAGTTTCGTAGTTTATTAGGCAGACAGGATTTAAATGAGATAGCAGTAAACACAAAAGAACACATGGCAAAATGTTTATATTCGTATTATTCTTATGGCGAAGAGAATACTGCATGTGATTCACAATTCATAAAAGTTCCTATTAGCAACCATCTCTTCTCACAGGTAGGAAAAAATTCAGAACGTAGAGTTGGCCATATTGACAAACATTCCAAACAGTCTTGCCAGTCAGATTTTCGTAGTACATTGAAATACTGCTACATTCGAAGATGAACAATACGGAATTTGTATTTACTTCGTTGGATAATGTATGAAAATACAGTGGTCGAAACTCGGGGCGGAGAAAAAAAGCTCGTCTTACACCTTTTTTAAAAATTTATTTACTGACGCAGAGGTTTTGGCGCCAGTATTTATCTTTGTGCCTGCAAAGCATGCCTGTGTAGCGCTACATATATTCGAAGGCTGAAGTTGTGGTGGCACCTACAAACATTTTTCAGAACTTCCGCTTGCTTTGCACTCGATTCTAAGCCACAGGCAGTTTTTTGGATTACAAAAACCGGAAAAAAAGTGCGGCTTAGATTCGAGTAAATATGGTACTCAAATGGTTCAAATGGCTCTGAGCACTATGGGACTCAACTGCTGAGGTCATTAGTCCCCTAGAACTTAGAACTAGTTAAACCTAACTAACCTAAGGACATCACAAACATCCATGCCCGAGGCAGGATTCGAACCTGCGACCGTAGCGGTCTTGCGATTCCAAACTGCAGCGCCTTGAACCGCACGGCCACTTCAGCCGGCTAAATATGGTACTCAAAAACTTTTAAAAACAATGATAGTAAGGAAATCAACCTACAATTCCCTACATTCTCTCTTTTTCCCATTTTGTAAAGTGGCCACACCTAAAAGATGCATTGCACAGGTACGTAAGTATGTGTTTCATCTCATCTGTGTTTGTTACATGTAGCTGTCAGTCAAAGTAGATGTCTTGAAGTTAAGGTTCTGTGTATGTTCCTGGCCAATAAAACTTGGATATAACAGTTGACAGAAAGTGATTAATAAATATTTCACACCCAACTTCTGCTTTGATATGCTTCTCACAACTGAGGATACAGTTTCAAGTTTGTTGGAGTGGTCATTTTCCACATAACCTATATAACCATTTGTTTATAAAAATTGTACATTTTTCATGCTGCAGTATTTTCCCAGTAGTGTTTTGCCTGTTATGTGATGAAGACCTTCGCATAAAAGGTGAAATCTGTCTGACAAAGTAAATATCAACACTGCAGGAAAAAGTACTTTGTTTATAAACTAGTACTGATATTGTAATGGAAAGCACTGGAGGAATGTAAATAATTTAAGAAAAATAAAGCTAACAGCTCAGTGAAGTCAGTCAATCCCCCCCCCCCACTCTCTCTCTCTCTCTCTCTCTCTCTCTCTCTCTCTCTCTCTCTCTCTCTCCCCCCCCCCCTCCCATGAAGAAAAGCATTTGTTTGAAAGCTAGCAAAGTTCTCAGTCTTGTTTCTGTATCTGACAACAACTCAGCACGTCTACTATTCAGCAACCTTTGTTCCTTAAATTATTTAAACTGAATTGATATAGTTTCAGTTTTGTTGTGAAAGATCAATAGTTGGCATAATGTGTGGTTCTAGTCTGTTGAATTAAATTCTCGAGTACTTCTCAGTGTTGTATGTGGTGAAATTTAGTAACTGGGCTACATTTAATTTCTTCCAAATGCTATTTTAATAGCATTAGCCATTGAAATGGCTCCTTATCACAAGTACACTTTGGTTATATTGTAATTGATGAGAAACTATCAAAGAAAGTGATTCAAGTTGTGAGCAATGTGAACTTTTTGGCAAGAATAGCTTTCAAGACTGTCTTTGAAAGTTTGCATTAAAGTAGACCCACGCCACTAAATCCCTTGTTGATCACCTTTGGATATAATTCTACTGTACTGCCTCCCAGTATTACTATTTGTCCATCATGATCTGATAGACTATCACTCACCCCCAGCCTCCCCCTCAACCAAAAGAAGAACCTATGGTGGTAGTTAGGACAGTAACAAGTTGATAATTAATGGAAATTTTGAGAGATGGATGAGGGTTCATAGCAACTGCCTTCAGAACAAGAGGGTTGAGGGTGATAGGAGGAAACTATAGGGTCCTGGAAAGAGTACGACCTGTGATAACTGAAACCGTAGGATATGTAGCTTTGGGAGTTATCCTTTGACACACACACACACACACACACACACACACACACACACACACACACACACACAACACACACACACACACACACAAACCCCCCCCCCCCCCCTGCCTCGGCTCCTACATTCCTACATGGTGGACTAACAGTACACTGTGTATGTTTCCTGTATGCATTACTCTAGCTCGCTTTCTTTCATGTGTGCCTATCAACAACTCAATGCTTCTGCTTTTTGGTGAGTGGTCTCCTTTAATCCAAAAGTATTTGCACTGAACAAGAACTTTCGTACAACATCAATACATATAATTATTTTACTGCTTTTTTTGAGAATGTACTGCAATGACAATGTCAGTTTCAGTGTCAATGTGACCTCATGAGGACTGCCTTCCTCTTCCTCTTCCTCCTCCTCCTCCTCCTCCTCCTCAAGTACTTTTTGCGAAGATGATACACTGTAGCAACAAAGACTAGTAACCCAATAAAGATAGGCTATAAACAGTAATCACCAACCACAAGTCAGTGCATGGTGATATGGAAGAAAATTTTACTACATATAAAGGCAAATCACCTCTGGCACGTTTTCATGTTACAAGAACTGATGTCTATTTGTAGGTGGCATTCTAAGAGTGGTTGGGCTTTCAACTCATATTAATCAAATACCAGATACATTTGGCTGTAACAACATGGGTTTTATTTGGAATAATATCGGAATTTTGCTTTCAGTTGCCCATCTGGGACTGGCACATGATAGAAATTATATAACAAAACTTCAACACCAATTCCAAATGAAAATTGTATTCCATCAGATAAGATTCTGGACATGAACAATGAACACCAAGAACAAGTATTTAATGTTATAATTGATGAAATGATCCAGAAAAGTCAGCATGGCAGCTTATAGCCCAATTGATATAATAATTTAATTTGGAGTTTTTTTAAATTTTTTTTTATTAAGATTCTTCCAATAAATTCACCACTGTCATTATAACTGATAACTAGACACAAAATACATGCATTCTGCTTTTAATTGGGAAAAGAATGTTTCCTGGGCCCTTTTAAACATGCTTTACAGGAGTCCAGTAAAATAGCTATCAACCTCACATACATTTCAATATTCACTATATGGTGATAATGTTTCCAAATATATTACATGCTTTAAAAAATATTTAAAAAATGAGGATTTCTGTGCTCTTATAGAAAATAAAACCATTATTCAAAGTATACGTACAGCTTTCAAATCATGAATCTTGTCTCTTAACAGTGCAGTCATCTTTTCATTTTCTTCTTCCAGAATATCTCCATGGTCTACGTTTGTAGGAACTGGTTCGTAAAACTGTCCTGTTAAAACAACATTTACAGTACTATGAATTTTGTGAAGTACAGGCAAATATCTTAAGTAAAATGTTTACTAAATTAAATACAAATTTCTGGATGAAAACAAATTTGTTGAAAATGAAGAACAGACTGCTTCAGAGTTTCACATCAGTAAGTGTGTTGCAGTATCTAATTAGTAATTACAGATAAAATATATGGCAGGCAGAAAACTGAAATTCCTTTTTTTCTACACAGATAGATTTTTAATTAAAATATAGTACATATAAACTGACAGGAAAAAGAAATCACAACACCAAAGAGTAATTAAAGTACAGGTATGAAATTTTAGGAGTACATTTGTCAAGGTATCATATTTAAGTGATTAACATTACAAGATCACAGGTTAATGTAAGTGAGAGATAAGCCATAAATGTGAAATGCTGGCACATTAATAACCAGTGTAATGGCCAGAATGTTGAATGCAAGCATGCATGTATTGTGTTGTACAAGTGCCGAATGTCAGTTTGTGGGATGGAGTTCCACGCCTGTTGCACTTGGTCAGTAAATACAGGGATGGTTAATGATGTTTGTGGATGATGCTGAAGTTGTTGTCTGCTGATGTCCCGTATGTGCTCGACTGGAGACAGATCTGGCGATCGAGCAGGCCAAGGCAACATGTCAACACCCTGTAGCACATGTTGTGTTACAACAACGGTATGTAGGTGAGTGTTATCCTCTTGGAAAACCATTCCTAGAATGCTATTCATGAATGGCAGCACAACAGTTTGAATCACCAGATTGACATAGATTTGTAGTCAGCATGTGTGGGATATCCGCTAGAGTGCTGCTGCTGTCATACAAAATCGCACCCCAGACCATAGCTCCATGTATAGGTCCAATGTGTATAGCACATAGACAGGTTGGTTGCAGGCAAACAACTGGCCTCCTCTTAACCGACACAGGGCCATCACTGGCACCAAGGCAGAACCAGCTCTCTTCAGAAAACACAAAGAAACCTCCAACAACCTGCCCTCCAATGAGCTCTCGCTTGACACTACAGAAGCTGCAAATGGTAGTGGTTTGGGGTCACTGGAATGCAGGTTACAGGGGGCCTGGCTCGGAGCTGTCCTTTAAGTAACCAGTTTGTAACAGTTCGAGGTATCACTGTGGTGCCAACTGCTGCTCAAATTGCTGCTGCAGATGCAGTACAATGTGCCAGAGCCATATGTCAAACACGATGGTGTTTTCTCTCAGTAGTGCCATGTGGCTATCCAGAGCTTGGTCTTCTTGCAACCGTACATTCTCGCAGCCACTGCTGCCAGCAATCAATATTCCTGCCAAGTCTTTCTGCAATATTGCAGAAGGAACATTCAGCTTCTCATAGCCCATTCACACTCAGTGAGGTACTGATAATGGTGTCTTTGTCACATTAAAGACATTTTTGACTAGCGTGAACGACCATGCCCAACCTCAAAAGAAGCTACCACTTACGACCATTACAGTGTGTATTTAAAGCAAACCTGATTTGCATCCTCATAGTGGTGCTACTAGTGCCACTCTTATGTGACTGGTGCAAAATTTGAACAGACATCCTCTTTCAAATGTAGAAACATGCCTACCAACTTTCATCTATTTCAGACAACTCCTTCTTGATATTGTGATTTTTTTTTCTTTTTTCAGTGTGTACTGTAAAAGTCAGTTGTTTTATCAATGAATTTAATGCACTATGTTATGACAGTAATCAGTACATGGTCTGCACAGAGCCATGTGTGTTTATTTCTCAATATAGTCATCTTTTAGATCAATTCACTCTGTCCAATATTTTTGCAATGAATAGTTTCTATAATGTCTGTGTAGTACTTCTTTAGATGCAAAACAAGGTCTGAGTCAGAGGGTACCAAGTCTGGTACCCAACAAGTTTTACTTCAACAAGTTTTACTTCAAACTAACCCCAGCTTTGCCATTACTGAAGTACCTAAGTGGACTGTTGCATTTTCCTGGTGAAAGATTTTTTTTTCCTTTCTATTGCAATCATAGTCTCTTTCCTCATACGTTTCCATTAAGACCTTTCTGAAAAATGATTTCAAGCTCATCTTTTTTGGCACAAAGCCACCAGTTTTCATTCACTGCTTTGACAGTTGTTCACTTTTGCACACAGTAATCAAGTCGTGTCTCATACACAATAACAAATTAGGGCACAAAATTAATAACATTCTTTTTACAACAGTTTAAACATTTCTGACATTTTTTTCTCATTTTCTTTTGACTAGCATTCAAGATTTCTTACATTTAATTCATACAAAATAGACCATACTTTCCCTTCTGGTATGAATACAATGTCAGCTCCTTCATAAACATTTAACTGCTGATTACACAATGTCATAGTGTGCTATTTTTTTATATTTACATCAGTGACTGCAGAGTGGCAAGTCCTTAATGTGGATCATCTTCAAGGGAAGTAAGGACATATTTGAATACAGCTGTTCACTCTTTTAGTGTTGAAAATGAAGCAGTAGGCTCTTCATAAATGAAACTCCATTGGTGATAAACAGTCCAAAACAAAGATTTTAGTACAATATTTTACTTAATACATTTGAACAATAAAGCTCAATAAACAATACTATTCTGTAGATGACACTTGCCTAACAGTATTATGCAACATGCACCAACACAAAAATAACATTTTTTTTCCCTACTTGCTCAATGATCTCTGGAACAAAGGATGAACTTACTACCACTCTCAAGCCAATTCCAATCAACTGAAGAGCTTGGTCCAGACATATTGACCCACAATACCACAGAAACACAAAATACACTTATCTGAAGCTGACAAGGGAACCTCCCCATCGCACCCCCCTCAGATTTAGTTATAAGTTGGCACAGTGGATAGGCCTTGAAAAACTGAACACAGATCTGGCACAGTGGATAGGCCTTGAAAAACTGAACACAGATCTGTGTTCAGTTTTTCAAGGCCTATCCACTGTGCCAACTTATAACTAAATTTAAGGGGGGTGCGATGGGGAGGTTCCCTTGTGAGAGTAACTTCTCAAAACAGACACTTTCTGGCACAACCATTGTATTAGTCACCTACTGCCATCATTTGATTGTGTCAGCATCAGTCATGTGTGGTACATACTTAAATGGTTTTAGAAAAGTCCTCCTTGCCAATGTCATTGTTTTATGTAGTAATTTATTATGACTAATTTATTAAAAACTTTTGTATTATATTCTCACCAATGCAGAAATTGTTACTCCATAATATTTAAAATATTTTGGGTGTAAGGATGATATCCAAATGGTATACCTGCTGTCAAGTGATATTTTTCCAGACCTGGTTATAGAAACGACACAGTAATGGCACACGCCTCCCTAACTCTGAATAAAGCTGAAACTATTCAGTAGTGGAGAAAGAATACTGGCTATTATTTAGGTCATCAATAACCTATAACACCATATTTTTTAGTTGTCATTATAGAGCACCATTTACTTTATTTGTCATTTAAAGCATAATCCTGACCACCTTGAAAGAGGGGCTTGAAATCTCCAGGGGCATGGCATTATTGTGGTGCACATGAGTGGATGAAATCATAACTGGATGACTACACCTTTCTGAGAAATCTAGAAAAAGATTATCAAGAAATTCTGCAGCACTGAATGGGAAACTGAACAACAGAATGCAGATTCAAAGCTGCCACCATGCCTCAAATAGTACTTTATATGGTATAATAAGAAAAAAAAGGTGGGGTGCTTTGTTAAGAAGTATGTTAGAGACAACTGCTTGACATCTGTAAACCCAAAAACTTAAAGTTGAACAGTATCTCAATAACACCAACAGCTGGTCATCTAGGGCCTCTTAAGATTTACGGCACAATCAATAAATGATTTTACTGGCCACATCTATTCAGAGGTGTTCACCGTGTATAAAATGGTTGACAATGTCAGACATGGAATGCCTTAGGAAGGAATAACATGCAACAGACGAAACTGAATATTTGTTAGCAATTGTAAGTGGGCGTACTTTATAATTAATAAATAAATAACGCGTTGGGGAATTTCTTCCGTTTAGTTGGCCGACTGGGAGTGTCATACCAATATCGAAAGGCACAATGCATTTGATAGAACTATAAATGTGCTCTTTGGATGATTCCCAATTATGTCATGAGAAATTATTATTAGTTACTGAAGTAGATATACTACCAACAACACTCTGCTCAGAAATAGTCATAAGAAGCCCAACTGATTGTGGCAGCTGACATACTGAAGTGCAAGTTCTCAATTTATTTGCTACTGCAGCAAGGTAAAATTTTTCAGTACAAGCCTTTATCAGAAATTATTCATGCTGTCGAATGTCATACCCAGTGACTATCTATTACTCCCAAACAAATTTTGTAACCAAATGTTGCAACATAAGCCATTGGGCATGCTGAACATGCACATTACTGATAAGTAGAATAAGTAGGATACAGTACTGTCATTCATGAGATTTCCCAAAACAAAAGCCAAACAAGATACCTTAACAATTTACATCCCTTCTCTTACTGCATGGCTGTAAGGTACAGCTGATGTACACACTTGTTCCATTTGTTCTTTAACATCTGACTTAATGATACATGATAAAAGATAAGGTTGATAACTGACATCAATATCATGCAAGATATTCTACACTTACATACAATACTGATAATCTCAGGAGGTCTTGAGTCTAGGTATTAAGGTCTTCACATCAAAGAAGGTTCTGAAATAATATTTTGGATTGGGGTTTGGTGACGACTGGGTGTGAACATTTTGACAGCCTGTAGAACTGAGCAAAGAGCAGAACACTGTCAACAATTTTTATGCTAGCCTTTACAATGACCCTAAACTTAGGATGTTCGTGGATTCTAACACCACCTAAGTTACTACTGACAAGAGGATAAGTTCCAGCCTATTGATACCACTGGATGGTAAGAATAATTACCTGAAAACAAGACCACTGATATGTCACCAAAAAAATCAGAAGACACAAATATCAGAAGAAAGTCCATAACTTGCTCACACACTATGTTGGCAAAACAAGAGGGCACCATTATTTTTCTACACAGGAAGTAATGCCATAGTTTTGAGGCTACGACTATAACATGTGAACTATGCCTCCAGCTAATGGACCTAACTTGTCAACTTCATGCCTGTTGCCATACTATTTAATTTTATGTTAGATGCTCAGACTCTGTGAGGTCACTGTTGTGAATTTCAGTCAATACAAGAATAAATACAACCTCTGTGAGGAGCAAGAATGTGTAGTTAGCATCTCTGGGCTAAGCAAAGAGTTTTATGGTTGCTCGATTTTGAGCATGTGCCAGCCTTTAAAGAGGAGTTTACAGATACAGTTGGTGGTTAACAGTTGGTCAGAGGAAGTACAAATTTTCTGGCTGCATGTCAGAAGGAAATTGAACAATAACTTGCACGTACGGAATTTCACCCAGGATTGGAGCATTCATGATGTTACTATAGCACAGTAATAGTTTTTGAGAAAGAATATATTAAACTAAACCCATCAATCCATTGTGCTTGATGAACTCCCACCAAGCACTTACTATTAATTATGAAACATTCCATATCTGGCAAGGAGAGGAGTAACTATTGACGAAGTGAGCAAGTAAGAAGGGATCGTCACAAATTCTAGAAAGAACAAGATTTAGTGTGTTGCGCATCTCTGTACTCATATAATTTTTCAACAGATTGCTTCAGATATGCTCTCCACCAGCTCCAAGCAGTTGTGAATCTCAATCAATCAACTTTGCTTTCTGTATTTTACTGATGCCATGGTTTTGCATATATTCAGAACACAGCATCCCAACATTTCGCCAGAAGATGATGGGTATGAAACTCATCGAAACATTGCGACAATATGATGCCACCACTCAGCTGATAACCTGAGAAGAATTCATCAATCAATTTCTTGGTTCAATGTTTGATTGCCATACAGATTCACAAATGAATGAACTTGATACTGGTACCCCTCTCCCTCCCCCAGTATTAAGAAACAATTAAAATTACTTAAAACAAACATAGCATCAGTCACTGATGGAATACCAGTTAGATTTTACATTGAATTAGCCCTTTCCTCGATCATATTTATGGACAATCGCTTGTGCAGCAAATAGTCCCGTGTCACTGGAAAACAGCACAGGTCACATTATTTTCAAAAAAGGTAACAGATAAACCAATATTGCTAATGACAATTTCTTGCAGGATCCTAGAGCATATTCTAAGCTAAAGAATTATGATGTTCCCAGAGGAAAATTAGCTTCTCTCAAAGAATCAGCAGGTATTAAAAAATAACTGCTCATCTGAAACACAGCAGTCTTTATTCATAAATGACACCTTGCAATCAATAGATGCAAGTGAATAACCCATGTTCCTAGATTTCAGTAAGGCATTTGACACTACTACATTGTCAACTACTAACTGAGATACGATCATATGAAATATCTTCACAAATATATGATTGGCTTGAGGAATATTTGACTAACAGAAAACAGAATAGTCTTTTACATTATGACACAGTAAAATACTCAGAAAAAAATTTATATCAAGAAACCGGTGTTATACTGGATGGCGAATGTTCCACAGAAATGAACGTAACATTAGGTATGCCATGAGGAAGCATGATAGGACCTCCATAATATTTTCCAAGAACATAAACAATTAACCAGAGAGGATTAGCAGTACTGTAAGATTGTTCACTGATGATACAGATGTGTATATGAAAAGTTGGACAGTCTTAATGAATTACAGAAAGATTTAAACAAAATTTCCACTTTGTGTAATGAATGATAGCTCTCCTTAAATGTGAATAAATGTAGATGATTATAAGATTGGTGGTGTTTGTCTTCAGAAAGTCAAATTGTATGAATATTTAGGGGTAATACCAGAAAGGAATATGAAAATGGGATGATCACCTACAATCAGTATTAGGCAATGTGAAAGACTTAAATCTGTTGGAAGGATTCTGAGAAAGTGCAGTGCATCTGTACAATAAATTGCAAGCAAGATGCTAGTGCAACCAACTCTAGAATGTTGTTCCAGTGTTTGGAGCCGTTATCAAGTAGACACAAGAGCAGACACTGAATGAATTTAGACACATGCTGCTAGTATCATAACAGGTTGGTATAGGCCACACAAAAATGTAAAAGATATGCCTGGAGAACTTAAATAGGAGCAAAGTGATGGCTACTAGGAAATAGAATGCTGATACTGTCTTCTCTCCAATGAAAGAAGTACAGAACACAAGAGTAATATAATCAGAACTCTGTAAACTGTACTGTGGGAGGACTATGACTGTATCTTGCACACACATGCCATAATCAATTGGTCACATAACCAAATAAACTGAGATATGGCTTAGAAAAGTTTGATCTTATCTTTTTTAATGCCATGTGCTGCTTTTCAGAAGCAGGTGAGAATTTTTAAGTGCCAACAAAATTAATGATAACAATGTAACCAAATATTATGGTTTATCAGGAGAAGGCAGTTCATCACAGGAAGAACTGCAAACTTGCTCAATGCAAAAAAGTGTATGAGGAAACTTAATCATCAGGAAGGCGTTACGTGTGCTTCGACAACTGGTAAGCGTGTTCCAGCTAACGACAACTGGTAAGCGTGTTCCAGCTAAGTTGTGTTTGAGTGAAACCTTGTATTGCCCTAAGAGATGCAAGGATAAGATAGCTCAAGAAAGAAAAGAGCAGACATCTGCTGCCTATTTTAAGGCAGATTATGTAATGAAAGATATATCTATTAAAGACCAAACAAATGTCAGAGACAAAAAGAAACTGAAGTACACGCAATCTATTTCATATGCCAAGAACTAAAGTAAAAACTGAAAATGGAGCTGGCAACATTGTGAAAACATAGTACTTTCATGACACAGGATACATTCGCAATGGAACTAAAACCCTAAGATAAAAAAAAAGTAGTTAACCGAGTAACCTCTGCTATGCGTTTAGAGTTCCTAGTCAAAGGTATGACTTGACTACCATTAAAACTGTGTACTTTGCATTAGGTAACACAGTAATCTCATAATGGCATTCCTTTCTGGGGGTCAATGCACAAGCAAATATTTGTTATGCAAAAATTAATTGTCAAGATCATGACACGAGTACCACCACAAACACCTATCAAGCCAATCTTTAAAGAACTGGGAATATTACCTGTCCCATGCATATACATCTTAGAAACTGTTTCATTTATAAATAAGAATCTCACATCTCTCTAAAACAACTCATGATGCGAATGATAATCACACCTGTGATTGTGGTAACATTCATCTGAGAAATCATTCTGATGCCTAACTTATGGAGACTAAACTATGTCTTCTAAAACTTTAATTTTGTCCAAAATGTATTAACCATTAATGTGAAATAATGTTCAATAATAATAATTTCCATGTTGGCTTTGTATTGTAAAAAGAAGAACACTGCTTAGAAACTAATGTAATGAAAATGTATGTATATTCTGTCCTTTGAAGTGCATATATATTTAGGAAGCTACATCGCAAAAAGGTTTATGCTCATTCAGCTATGTACTGTTGTGTCTTTTATCTCACACCATGGACATGATTTCATGGATAAATAAATACATACATACCAAGGCATTTTTGGGGTATTTATTTATTCTAATCTTCTACTGATTTTCTTCTATTAGAAAATATCTTGACAAACAGGGTTAGCATATCTCCTATTGAGGCAAATCCTAAACAAGAAGTCATTTCCTAAAGAAACTTCCTGCATAAAAGTCACAATAATGCCATGGAGACCCTGTAGTACCATATTAGTGAAACTAAATGTAAGGTTACGGAATCTATACGAATTCCAGCAAACTTTTAATCAATCTAATCTATATTCTTAAAACCTAATGAACAATACTAGTTATAAAAGTGATAAACTGAAAAGTCAACACAATTCCTTGGTACAATGTTCTAGAAGAAACAAGAGAGAATGGAGCATCACATTCACTTGCAGCAAGCAGATGTGAAGAAGGCAAACCCAGGAACCATTAAGGAAGCACAATTAAGTATCATATTCAATAAGTACTGCTGTTCAATTTGCAGGAAAATTAACTGTCAAAATGTTAATAACTGGAGTGAGTAGCGTATCATAAGCGATTTTTCTGTATGTATAATCTTGTTATTAGCGATGATTATTCAAGTGTGAAGTACATGAATGTCCAAGTGAAAATGTGTCATCTAGGAATGGCTGAAAAATTGCATCATGTTTTCAGAAACAAATAAACCCAAGATTTTATCACCAAATAAGACTTGTTGCTGCTATTACAAAAATTCCTAATTTGTTCAGTGATTCCTGTACAATGCAAAACATGTTATATTTTCGTTTGGCTCAACAAATAAAGGTAATTAAAGATAACTTTTTAAAAATTCCTTGCCATAGTTTTTCTACCTGGACCAGTTTTTGAATGACGAAAAAAAGAAAAATCTCATCATCAATACACATTATACACTGATAATCTGTGACATAGTCACAAAAGAATAACATACTCTCTTGTTAACAAAATTACTACACAGGACATTCTCATCCTCAGTTTCAAGAGCCTATATCAAAAATTAAAAAAAGAAAAATGCAGATGAGCAAAAGGTAAACTGTTCTGACATTTACCAGCTATCACTGCAGTAAATTGAAACAGCAAACTTTTCATTAAATATAATTTAAAACAAGTGAATTTGTAAAAGTTAGGCCATGAAAATTATTGACTCATTGATCCACCCAATGTGTTTCATAAATTTTGTCATGAAGGAGAGTCTTCAGGAGTGTGGAAGGAATCAGTTATACATGAACAGCCAGAAGCTGAAGAGTGGTATTTACAGTTCTGAGCCCAAATATTCCGATAAATTGCAGCAAGAGTGGCTAATGAGGTATTCTCTTACTTTGTGAATTTTAAAATGTATTCTAAGAAATTTGGGGCTCTCAGACGGTCATCGTCAACTTTATACTGCACGAGATTTCGACTGGGCATCTGCCAGTCATCTGCAATTTAGCCATCAGTCTTCGGTGGTTCAGCTGAGGATGACTGGCAGGTGGCCAGTTGAAACATATGGAGTGTAGCTGATGACGACTGGCTGCAAGCTTGAAATTTCTTCAGGCATTCTTCTACTTTGTTTTTGAATATCTGGGATTTTCAATTTTCTTCCTAATTTCTTCCAGTAAGTTGTTGTTAATTTTTGTACCAGAATGTAACACTACATTCAGAAACCTAGACAGAGACACAATGTCCATGTGGAAATTGTTTTTATTTCTAGTATTGTGGCAGTGAACTGTACAGTTCTGCCTTAATTTGTCCTTGTTACTAATCCCAATGTATTGACTTCTGTACAAGAATCCCCAGGAACCTGTAAAGTTTCAACAATATGTTCCATTGTATTTACACAACATCCTTATATGCATGTTTCTGTGGAATACATAATCTGTTGACTTAACTGTATTGTCCTAGAAGATTATGCCACAGAAATGTATTGGGTGAAAGTGTGTAACATATGCTAGCAATCCCATCTGCATATAAACATGGAGAGATTACTAAGTGCAAAGCACCACAATTTTCATAAGAAATTTATCACTGAACATATCACCAATGCTTATCTATGACAACCATAGTAATGGTTCTCAATTAAGTGTCCCCCCCTTTTTTTTATAAACGATGTTGTGGCTAACATAGCACAAATGGGCAATCCAAGATGTCCTTCATACAAGTCAGTCATTTTGAAAGTACAGTATTATTACAAATTTCTTTATTAAATGGTGCTGTTATACTTATATTTTATTAAATGGTTTGTAATTCTTTTGTAGCCACAATACAAGAAAGATATGTTCATTATATTGTATGCTGACTTTTCAGTAATGCTGAACCCTGAAACTAAATATTTCATTTCCATGAAAATGTAGGTTAGGCACCAACAACTCAAAGCATACAAAAAAATGCTTTCGACTTTAGTATTGTGATTTGAAACAAAATACTGTACCAGCATGTGCCCTCCTCATGTTTGGTGTTTTTTTGCCAGAAAATGTTGGCGCCAGTTTGTCCAAATCTGCAAATTGAAATTTATTAATTAATTATTAAACACGTAATCTGTGAATAACTGCATAAATAAATAAATAGATTTCTTTGCAAAACATTAGTCTTCTGTATGCAACTTGCTTTATAAATGATATTGGACAGTCTCTAAAATATGACAAAGGAGGAGGAAGAGGATGAGGAATGAAAACAAATTACAGTGTGACATGTCATCAAGGTCGTTAGAGACAAGACACGTGTTCTTTTGGAATGACAAAGTGAAAAGAATAGGCTGTTGTATTTTCAAAGGATTCTAATATAATCTATATGACTACACAGAGATTTGAACCCCACTTTCCATGAATATGAGACCAGAGTCTTAACCATTGTACTAAATCACTCGGTTAGGGGTGAGAGGAAGATAGACAGAAAAACAAGAAAGAAAGAAAAGACGGAAAGGGAGAAAAGTACGAATAAGCCAGGTAGTGATGCTCTAGCTCTAAAGATTTAGAACTGTTGCTTACAGAATCACAATTTGGCAATAGGAAGTTGGTGGAATACTTTAACGATAAAAGCTCTTGATTCCTAAATATTTCAAGAGAGTTGCCTGAAGGTTCTATGCTTGTTCCTTTATTGTTTACACTTTATGTGTTTGACCTGCACAGTATCATACCATGCATGTCTGTTCCTTACACAAATGATACCACATTCATTACTCCTGGAAGCAACAGAGGATCTAAAAGAACAGAGCAAAGCCAACCTTATAGTTTTCAGTATCTGATTTAACTTTAGAACACTAATACTATGTAATATGCATGTATAGTGGTACACTACAAGTTATAGTTCCATAATAACCATCATCTGCAATATATGTCTGTGTCACATTAAGTGCTTCAAGCATGCAGTAAGGAAATGAAATCCAGTAGGAGCAGACATGACTAATAGTTGAAATGTCAAAAGGCCTTACAGCATTCTGAATATTGCATCAATAAATTTGTATATCCTATATGCCCATCAACACTTCAAAAAGGCTTGAAGCAAAAGGCAAATTCACTACATCAAATTTACGTACAGAGTTTATAGAAAATCTGTCTATGTAAAGAATATGTGCCATTAGTGTCAACGGTTGTTAGAAGTTATGTGCGATGCTTGGGAGTTTTAGCACTTGTGTGTACTATATAAATCTGTGAAACAACATTTCAGTTTAAATGTTTACTCTATGAAGGTGGCATACAATATTTGTAAGCACTGAGCATCAGTGGGCTAAATATTACTGTGTTTTCAGTGTAATGGAGAGGGTCCTAAGCAATGATGAAGAAGACAGAATGTGTTAGATTGTCAATGCAGTCATGAGGATCCTGACTTTTTTCCCCAGATGAGGAAGAAAATGATGAAGATGAAAATCCATTATATAGAGTCCAAGAGACTGAAAGAGGGAAAAACATAACAAAGAGAGATTTGTCTGCACCTACAAATAAAAAAAGAAAGAGAAGTAGCTCGAGAAGTAACTTTCTTATATCTTATAATGAAGAACAAGCTGTGGCTACTACTCTTTTAGTAACTGAGAATAACAAATTCACTGGGAAAGCAAGTTACTACTGGAAAACACAACCAATTAGGCAAGGTGGGAAAATACCAATTAAAAATATATTACCAAAGATCTGGAGCCACAAAAAACACTGATCCTCATCCACTGAGGTGCTCCCACCTCCTTTTGACTGAAGATATCAAAAATGAGATTGTTCTAAGAACAAATAGAATGACATCGGTAAAACTACAAAATAATGAATGCTACACTAAGGGATACCTGTAACTAAGAATTTCAAGCATTGATTGTTATCTTGAGTCCCTCAGCTGTTATGAAAGATAGTCAGCTATATGCTAGATTAGTATTTAATAACACCTTCTGTGGTGATTATTATTGTGCCACTATGTCTGGAGACAGGTTTATGTTCCTAATATACTGCACTAGATTTGATGGCAGAGAAACCAGGGAAGAACAGAGGAAAGGAAGTAAACTGTCATCAATGAAACATATGCAGGAAGCATTTGTAACTAACTGTATTACAAACTATAAGCCAAGTTCTTACTGCAGCACTGATGAACAGCTCATTGGCTTTTGTGGAAGATATCCTTTTATGGTTTACATGAACAATAAGCCAAACAAACACGGCCTGAAACTTGTCATGATTTGTGGTAATGCTAATAACTACATGATAAAGGCTATTCCATATCTTGTGAAAGGAACAACTCCAGATGGGATGGCAGCTGTTGACCATTTTGTAGAACAATTGGTAGGTAAAATGAAGGGCTCGTGCAGAAATATTACCGTGGACAACTGGTTCGTGAGTGTGCCTCTTGTGAGGGAACTACAAGCTGATTATGGTTTAACTGTTGTAGGAACAATAAAGAAAATAAAAAAGGACTTCCAACAGAGTTTGTGGACTTGAAATACCACAGCAGGGGAGACTAAACATTTTTCTTATTTTCAGCAGATATGACAGCTGTCTCCTACAAATCTAGCTCAAACAGACTTTTAACTCTAGTTTCAGGCATGCTGATGATGCCTCTATTTAGATCATATAAAAGAGACAGAAGTAGTACTCACATACAACCAGACAAGGCAGCCAGTGTTACTGTAACTAACTGTGGTCAGAAAACATGAATGGAGCCAATGTGTTTGTCTTACAGCATTCTGAATATTGCATCAATAAATTTGTATATCATATATGCCCATCAACACTTCAAAAAGGCTTGAAGCAAAACTCTGTTGACAAGACTGAATTTCCTGTTAGAACTGCATCAACAATTTACACGTCCCTGGCTCATCCAATGAGACTCTGTGTCAAATCTGAGCAAGGACCTAAAGAATGCAATAAAAAGGGATATTACAAATGAATGTGCAAGAACAGCAAGGACCTCTTCCGCAACATGCCTGAGGAAGTACTGTTCTTACTGCCACTACTCCAAGAAACATGTGACAATAGTTTGCTATGCACCCTGTAACAAGCCAATAAGCAGCAAACACCAGAAAAAGGTGTGTATTGATTGTCCACAATGCTCCCATGTCTAATTTCATACATACAAACTGTGATTTCCATTTTATATCTAAATAACAATCTGCATACAATATGTCATAAATATAACAGGCTAAAGATCGCAAAATAGCCACATATCTGAATAAAACTGAAAATGTAGACTTTAGTTTATGTAAGTCTAACACCGACTGTACGTTCATTAAACTGCTTACTGTACGCTTGGATTCCAAATTAACATGGAACCACCACCAGACTTTATATGTATTAAACTATCAAGAGTCATATATTTATTACAAAGATTTAGAGCATGTCTGAGTGAAAACATTATGCTTAGCTCCTATTAGCATTTTTTCATATTGACATAACATATTGCATAATGATTTGGGGCAGCTCCTCCAGGGCAAAAGAGGGCAGTCAGATGCATAGGTCATGTTTTCAAAAACAATGTCTACTGTACATCACTTTCCAACAAAGTGAGTATCATGACAGTCTCATCATTATTTATACTCAACTGCCTACTCTACACAAAAGAAAACAGAGGGCTGCAACAGGTGTCAGTAACTTCATTATCATAATACGTGTCACAAAGAAATTATTGACCAGACAAAGCAAGACTCCTAATAAGTACACATACCAGGGAGTTAAACTGTTCAGTGCACTGCCATCAGAATCAGACACTAGCTCGTTAAAAACCTTCCCAACTGTTATGAAATAGGATTAAGTGTGTGTGTGTGTGTGTGTGTGTGTGTGTGTGTGTGTGTGTGTGTTTTTTATTCAAGCTCAAAAAATGATTACTCTGAAACTTTGTAAATTTCCTTTTTCTCTGTGTGCCTATCAATAACTCAACACTTCTGCTTCTCAGTGAGTGGTCTCCTTTAATTCAAAAGTATTTACATTCTACCAGAAACTTTCCTATAGCATGTGTATTATTTACTTTGTTCAAACTAAGCCACAATCATTAGTATGTAAAATACTCCAAAATCGAAAAAAAAATTAGAAATAAATGAAGCAATAAGGTGTTTAGTGGCAAAACTGTTGAGCTGGACAGAGTGCGTGGATGATGAAAGAAGTAGCGAGGACCAAAGTTTTAAGTTAATATATGTGTACATAGCAACAAGTGGTTGAGTGTCAGGTTACAAAACCAAAGATCCTAATCAAAGTCAACCACAAGACTTTCTTCTGACAATTGTTGCTCCTTGCACCACTGGCAATACTTTGTTCAAGTGAAAACTGTTACGCTGCACTGTAATTCAGATTCTATATTAAACTGTGGGTCCCCCTTTGACTGGCTGTGAAAGTCAGTTCTCTGGTTGGAGGAAGACAATGGCATACTAGATACTATGTTCTTTATAGATAACTAAAACTGCAATATAAATTCAGAAATGTTGAAGTATATAAATGAAGTCGCTGAAATGTGCATATTATGTTCATACACAAAAAAAGCAAAATACTGTGGTGAACCTCGAATCTCATCGCATTTCTTTCTCTTTATTTTTCTTCTGGACATTTCAAATCCAAAACTGCTTGCATCAACAGTTATCACTATTTTGCAAAATACACATATCAGAAAGACATAAAAAACAGCATGGCTGAAGTTCAGAAAATAGTAAAATATTTCAAACTATACAGCACAGACCATCCAAATGAAGATATCAGTTAAAAAAAAAAACTACTTTCAAGCTGCTTTATTTGGTAATCACAAGTTGGTGGCACAAAAACACAAGTGAAACCCTTAACCTAAAGTACAAATCTACAAGTAAAATATAAGGCAACAGCTTATTAAATTTCAAATCAGACAAAATGCCTCTACTTCCATCTCTAGTAAGGATCACATTGTTTATTACTGCTATTTGTTGATACACCCAACTCACAAAGAAATACTGACATGCAAGAAGACAAGAATTAATGCATGCCACATCTTTGAACACAAAGGTGATACTCATGGCTGTGACATTTCTGCAGTGCTGATGGGAACAGGTAATTTCAAGGCATCTTGTTTTGGAAAGCCAGAGGCTCCACTGAATGAAATAATGAACTGAAAAAAATTAACTGACATAGCTAGTTTGAATGAGGATGATTTTATCATGTTAATAGGAGGATCAAACGACATCTTTAGCAACAAGATGTACAAGGTTACTACAGAAATGAGGAAATGTTCAAGTAATTTAATTTACATAAATGTACTTGTGAATATCCCACATCATGATGATTTACCACCCTGATGATGTGTGAACCACGAAATTAGTGCTGCAACAAGAATATCATTGAAGTATGCACTCACCTTAAGAATCTCGTTACTGTAGACATAAGCAGCTTGGAGAGAAGTTTTCTTACCGTCCGTGGACTTCATTCAAATGTGCCATGAAAGGCATTGCTAGCCAAAAAAATATGTACTCACATTTTGAGGAAGAGTGAATAAAAAATGATAAATGGCAAACAAATGAAGATTACAAAGTGTTTTAGATGAGTTGCAAACAATAATGTCATGGGCCAAATGCATGCTACCATGTGGTTTAAACTGTATAAACAAGGAGAAAATAATCAAGTCATCTGTCAAATGCAAATTATGAAACGGTTTAAACCAAAGAGGACACAGAAGAATGAAGCAAAACTTGTACAAGCTCCAGAAGTTCTCTTACCTATTAATTGTCACCAGCAAATAGATGCCAGACACAAGAAAGACACCAAATTTCTTTTAGGGTATGTGCTGTATTAGAAGTACTCTTAGATCAAGAAGTATAAAGTTTCTAAATGCCCAGATTTTGTTGTGTAACACCATAACATTCAGTCATTCACAACTAAAATTACCAGGTTGGAGGCATTACTCCAGTATAAACTAAATGTAGACATAATTTGAATTACTGAACATTGGATATGAAATGATGAAATAAAATTAACTTCACAAAATGATGAAGTAAAACTAATCTTAATCTCAGGATAAGCATTAGTAAGTCATTCTAGGCAAGAGTTCTCCAAATATGGTGGCTCTGCTATCTTTGTGAAAGAGCAAATATAAATTTCTGTGACGTCAATAAAAATTATATTGACCAAATTAAAAAAGACTTCAAAATTTCCATTACCAAGCTGCCAGAACTTAATTTCATAATTATTAACATATATGGAGCACCTAGTGGAAATCTTACAGTCTACGTGAGTAAACTAGAGGTTCTGCTGAACAGGATCAGTGCATTAAATACGAAGATAGTCCTTTATGGCAATACTGATTTTTTCAAAGACAGTGGTTCCAGAGATGCTTTGATAGATGTGACCTATACATTCAATATGATCCCCACAATACACTGTCCAACAAGATTCACACAATGTACAGGCTCCATCATTGACAAATATTCATCTCATACACAAGTTACAAATTCACAAACAGAGTACTGAGCATGGGTTATAGTGATCATGAGGTGCAGCTGCTGTGTATAGAAATGACAACAGGTTAGTAACATTTACACAAAAAGGAGTTGAAAAAAGAACTTTTTCTGAACATTAGAATTCTTAATTTCTTAGAAGCTAAGGAAAATTGGGAAAGCATCTAAATTCAGAATAATGTGGATAGAATTTACATGAGTTTTCAAAACATCTTTCTTTACTACTCCGAAGCACCAAAGACACTGGTATAGTCACGCGTATTCAAATACAGAAATGTGTAAACCTACAGAATATGGCACTGTGGTCAGCAATGCCTATCTAAGACAAGTGTCTGGCACAGTTGGTAGATCTGCAACAGCTGCAACAATGGCAGGTTATAAGATTTAAGTGAGTTTCAACATGGTTTTATAGTGGGTACACAAGCTATGGGACATGTCTCCAAGGCAGCAATAAAGTGAGGATTTCCCGTATGACCATTTCACGAGTGTACCGTGAATATCACAAATCCAGTAAAACATCAAATCTCCAACATCGATCCGGCCAGAAAAAGATCCTGCAAGAACGGGAGCGGTGGCGAATGAAAACAACCATTCGACACGACAGAATTGCAACCCTTTAGCAAACTGCTGCAGATTTCAATGCTGGGCCACCAACAAGTGTCAGTGTGTGAGCCAGTCAATGAAATATCATCAATAATGGCTTTCAGAGCCGAAGGCCCACTCGTGTACCCTTGATGACTGCACAACACAAAGTGTTACACTTCGCCTGGACCCGTCAACATTGAAACTGGACTGTTGATGACTGGAAACATGTTGCCTGGTCAAATGAGTCTTGTTTCAAATTGCTACTGCTTCCCAATATATTTATTCCTTAATGAAATTTGTCATTAAAAATATATCACTTTTTCAAACCATTCATGGAATCAATACTAGAAATAAGAATAATCTTCACAAGGATTTAAAGTCACTTAGTCTTGTACAAAAAGGTGTGCATTATTCAGGAACACACATTTTCAATAACTTGTCAGCAGCCATAAAAAGCTTAACAACCAATGAAATTCAGTTTAAGAGAAGCCTAAAGGATTCATTGGTGGCCAACTCCTTCCACTCCATTGATGAATTTCTCAGTAGAACCAACTGATTTGTGTGTATGTATATATGTAAGTACAATGCAGCGTCTTCACAATTTCAGTGCAGTAATGTGTTCATTGTAAATAAGTGTGTGTGTTTCAGTGCAGTAACGTGTTCACTGTAAATAAGTATTATAGTAGTTGTATTACACATTTATTACCTTATAGATAAATAAAAAAACTTTTTATTTTAAATTCAGTGCACTAGTATTTGTAAAATGACTCTTTCATATAGTGTTCATTAAAAAATGATGATCATTCCACTTGGGACCTGTGGACTGGTACATTAGCTTATTTGTTTTAGTTGTAAATATTTGTCATGTATTGTTGTTTTTCTGACATGTTCTACATCCTGGAGGACCTCCTCACTACGGATCAATTTGAATGAAAGTAAATCTAATCTAGTCTAATTTGTATCAAGTGGAAGGACATGTACAGGTATAAAGATAACGTAATGAATCCATGGAACATTCATGCCAGCAGGGGACTGTTCAACCTGGTGGAGGCTCTGTAATGGTCTGGGGTGTGTGCAGTTGGTGCGGTATGGGACCCCTGATACATCTAGATACAAGTCTGACAGGTGACACGTATGTAAGCATCCTGACTGATCACCAGCATCCATTCATGTCCATTGTGCATTCTGACGGACTTGGTATATCTGGGATGCCTAGAATGTGCTGTTCAGAAGAGATCTCCACTCCCTCGTACTCTTATGGATTGATGGATAGTTCTGCAGGATTCATGGAGTCAGTTCCCTCCAGCACTACTTCAGATATTAGTCGAGTCTATGCCACATCGTGGTGCAGCACTTCTGCATGCTCACGGGGACCCTACATGATATTCGGCAGGTGTACTAGTTTCTTTGCTTCTTCAATGTATTTTAATGCAGCATTTCCAAAAGAAGTACAAACTGTAAAATCTAACAATAATAAGCAATGGGTGACTAAAGGCATTAAAATTTCCAATGATAAACACAGATTTCTGTGGTACTGTTGTAAGAAATTTAGAGGTACCCAAGAGTTTGCAGATTATTCTAAAGCCTACAAAAGATGGCAGAGTAGACTGAGAGGCAAAATTTATGTGGAATGACAGTTTGGTAATAAATTCATCTAATAAAATATGATCCATGTGGAGAGTTATAAAGAAAGAGAATTGTAGTTCAGTACCAGAAAAAGAGAATGTATCAGTATCACCAGAAGGCTCAAAAGCCACAGACCCAAAATTAGCCATGACAAAATTCAATGAATACTTCACTTCACTAGCTGAAGACCTCATTCAAGTAAATTGTAAAGGATCAGTCCAAAGTTTCTCTAGCAAATCAGTGATCTCGGATGCCTCAATGTTTATCAAACAAATCCTGATGAAATTGTAAGGAAAATTAAGTCATTACACAATAAAATGTCAACTGCCCTTGATGAAGTACCAGATTTCATATTAAAAGCATGTGCTCACAACATAGCAAAACTGTAGGCAAAAATTTTCGACCTCTTTCTCTCTAGAAATTGGTGTCTTTCCAGATACTCTCAAAATAGCAAAAGTTTCACCATCTCTAAAAAAAGGTTCTTCTGATGGAATATCAAACTACCAAATTGTGTCACAGTTAAGTTCCTTCTCAAAAATTCTACAAAAACTCTTTTATCAAACGATTTTATGAAAAACCATTTTATAACAGGTTTTTAAGTTTCATAAATAAATATTCTCCTCTTAATATACAACAACATGGTTTTAGAAAGCCTAAATCCACACAGACAGTGATTTTTGAATTCTTAGACTGTGCTTTGAAATCCCTTGATCAACATAAATTAGCTGCAGGTATTTTCCTAGACCTGTCAAAAGCCTTCAACTCCTGGACCAGAGCAGTCTCCTTGAAAATATACAAAGATGTGGAGTAAGAGGTGTAACATGTGGCTGGTTGTGTTTATACCTAAAAAAACTGTAGGCAGAAGGTATCAGTTCAATATGAATTCAAGGCTAAGTATAAAACAAGACAACTCTTTCTTTTCTAGCAAATTACCAACAAAATGCAGCATACAGCAAAGCTCAATCTTAGGTCCACTACTCCTCCTGATTTATGTTGACAATTTTGTTGAATGTACGAGATCTCAAAAAAACTATCTTATTTGCAGATAACACCAGTGTATTGCCTACTGGATCCAGCCCAGAAACCTTGCAGTCAACAGCAGGAAGTTCTATGGAAAGACATTCAGAGTGGTTCACCAAAAATAAAAACTCATTGTAAATCCTGAAAAAACTGTGTGTGTCAACTTTTATTGATTTCTTCCATCTAACCAAATATCTATTCAAGGACAATCAGAAAATGATACCCAAATATAAGTGTCACAAAACGTTTTGGTCTGTGGATTCAGCAAGATTTAAAGTGGGACACAAATATAAATAACTTGTCTATGGAACTCTCATCAGTGTGTTATGGTTTAAGAATATTAAAGTCAATAACAAGCAAAACAATAGTACTGCAGGTATACTATGCACAGTTCCACTCACTGATTTGATATGGGATCATTTTCTGGGGACACTCAACTCACAGTGTAGATGTTTTTAGTATGAAAAAGAGTTCTAAGAATAATTTGTGGTCTTAAAAAAGATAGAGTCCTGTAAATCTCATTTTACTGAGATTGGTGTTCTGAATGTCCCATGTTTATTCATTTACGAAACTATCTTCTTGAAAACAGGCAAATAACTACAGAACAAAAATATACACCACTATTGAACCAGAAGGAAATCAAATATACATAAAAAATATCACAGAATGACAGCCCGTCAGAGGAGCATAACTGAATTGGTATAATACTACATAATAAGATACGAGAAGAAATAAAAATTGGTACATACCCAATATTTAAAATTAAACTAAAGGCATTTCTAATAAAGCCTTGATCTATTCTCTAAAATAATTTCTGAATACATAGCAAAAAAGTTATTTAAAAATTAAATTTTAAGAATAGGTATCTAACTTTTATTTGGTTACTATTTTCTAATACTATGTATTATTGCAGCTTTTCCTTTACCCGTTCAATAACAATTTTACAGTTTGTGCTGTATGATAAAACTGGACCAATTAAAAAAAAAACAATCAATCAATCAATCAGCATCGAGGATTGTTGGTGCTTATATGCAACAAAAAGTGGTGGGGGATAGTCTTTTGCGTCCAGTGCAGCCAATACCAAACTTTCAACTCAAATAATACTGTGCATGGTGACACAGTCATAGCCATTATTGAACACTGTGCTTTATATAATTATGCAGTATTCAGACTCTTTATGCTGAAATGGGTGATGGAGTTTCTGGTGCCATCTACTTCTCAGAAAAGAAAGCTCACTATCCACAATGAAGAAAGCTGCTTGTTACAATACAAAAAGCAAAGGTATAGTACCTGCACTGCACAAGAAAGGTGCACCTTGCTCCTTCCACACTTTGTCAACAGCAGTCTGTGATGTATGAGGCTTGTACCGTAACCCCCCCCCCCTTCCCCCACTGCACAATTCCTATAGTGGCACTCTCCTCTATTAGCACATTAGCACACAATCAAAACTTAACTGACTGAATGTATACAGGATGTCCCAGGAGGAATGGTCAATAGTCAGGTACATAAGGGGAATGAACATTCAAAGCAAAAAGCTCTGGTAACCATAGGTTCTAAAGTGCATATCTTAAAAGCTATGAGCACTTGTTCATCTTTGCTACCGTGAAAAGCACCTCTTCTACTGAACCCATGCTCACAGTTCTTACGGTATGCATTTTAGAGCCCATGTTTACTAGACAATTTTTTCTTTTTTTTGGTCCATACTACCTTCTAACAAAACGTGGAAAGCAAAGAGCTTGCAGTAGAAGAGATTTTTTCACAATATCAACGCTGAAGTGCTCCTAGATCTTAAGATACACATTTCAGAGCCTATGTTCACTGGCTTTTCTGCTTTGGATGGTAGTTGCTGTCACATTGCTGAATATTGACCATTCCTCTGGGACACCCTATATACACTGAGGTGACAAGTCATGGGCTACCTCCTAACATCATGTTTGACTTCCTTTCACCCAGTATAGTGCAGCAACTTGGCACGGAAAGGACTCAACAAGTCATTCATAAGTCTCCTGCAGAGATATTGAGCCATGCTGCCTCTATAGCAATTTAGAATTGCAAAAGTGTTGCTGGTGCACGGTTTTGTGCACAAACTTCTCTCTTGATTGTGACCCATAAACATTTGATGGGATTCACATCAGGCAATATGGATGGCTAAATCATTTGCTTGAATTGTCGAGAATGTTCTTGAAACCAATTGCAAACAACTGTGGTTCGGTGACACGGCATATTGTCATCGATAAAAATTCCATCATTGTTCGGGAACATGCAGACCATGAATGGCTCTAAATGGTGTCCAAGTAGCTGAACATAACCATTACCAGTCAATGATCATTTCAGCTGGACCAGAAAACCCAATCCATTCCATGTACACACAGCCCACCCCATATGGAGCCACCACAAGCTTACACAGTGCTTTGTTGACAACTTAGCTCCATGGCATCTGCACCACAATCAAATCCTCCCATCAGCTCTTACCCACTGAAATTGGGACTCGTCTGACAAAGCCACGGTTTTTCAATCGTCTAGGGTCCAACCTGTATAGCCACGAGCCCAGGAGAGGCACTGCAAGCTATGTCACGCTCTTACCAAAGGTACTTGAGTCGGTTGTCTGCTGCCATTAATACCAAATTTCGCCACACCATTCTAATGATTAAATTTGTTGTACATGACATACTGACTTCTGTGGGTATTTCATGCAGTGTTGCTTGTCTATTAGCACTGAGGACTCCATGCATACTCCCCTGCTCTCAGTCGTTATGTGAAGGCCAGCAGCCACTGCACTGTCCTTGATGAAAAGTAATGCCTGAAACTTGGTATTCTTGCAACACTCTTGACATTGTGGATGTTGCAATATTGGATTTCCTAATGATTTCCAAAATGTCCCATGCACTTAGCTCTGTGTTCAAAGTCAGTTAATTTCTGTCATGCAGCCATAATCATGTTGGAAAACTTTTCACGTGAACCACACTAGTATAAATGACAGCTCCCCAAATGCACTGCCCTTTAATTCCTCGTATACACAATACTACCACCATCTGTATACACTATGTGAACAAATGTATCCGGACACCTGGCTGAAAATGACTTACAAGTTCATGGCGATCTCCATAGGTAATGCTGGAATTCTTACGGTGTTGGACCACCCTTAGCCTTGACGACAGCTTTCACTCTAGCAGGCATACGTTCAGTCAGGTGCTGGAAGGTTTCTTGGGGAATGGCAGCCCATTCTTCACGGAATGCTGCACTGAGGAGAGGTATCGATGTCAGTCGGTGAGGCTTGGTATGAAGTTGGTGTTCCAAAACATTCCAAAGGTGTTCTATAGGATTCAGGTCAGGACTCTGTGCAGGCCATTCCATTACAAGAATGTTATTGTCGTGTAACCCCTGCGCCACAGGCCGTACATTATGAACAGGTGCTTGATCATGGTGAAAGATGCAATAACCATCCCCGAATTGCTCTTCGACAGTGTGAAGCAAGAAGGTGCGTAAAACTTCAGTGTAGGCCTGTGCTGTGATAGTGTCACGCAAAACAACAAGAGGTGCAAGCCCCCTCCAAGAAAAACACAGCCACACCATAACACCACCACCTCCGAATTTTACTCTTGGCACTACACAAGCTGGCAGATGACGTTCACTCGGCATTCACCATACCCATACCCTGCTATCAGATTGCCACACTGTGTACCATGATTTGTTACTTCACACGAAGTTTTTCCACTGTTCAGTTGTTCAATGTTTACATTCCTTACACCAAGCAAGGAGTCATTTGGCATTAAACAGCATGATGTGTGGCTTATGATCAGTTGTTTGAGCATGAAATCCAAGTTTTCTCACCTCCCGCCTAACTGTCATAGTACCTTCGGTGGATCCTGAAGCAGTTTGGAATTCCTGTGTGATGGTATGGATAGATGTCTGCCTATAAAACACCACGACCCTCTTCAACTGTTGGTGGTCTGTCTATCAACAGATGAGGTCGGCCTGTATGCTTTTGCGCTGTAAGTGTCCCTTCACATCTCCACTTTACTATCATTTCGGAAACAGTGGACCTAGGGATGTTTAGGAGAGTGGAAATCTCCCGTACAGACGTATGACCCAAGTGACACCCAATCACCTGGCCACGTTCGAAGTCGGTGAGTTCTGCGAAAGGCTCCATTCCTGCTCTCTCATGATGTCTAACGATTACTGAGGTCACTGATATGGAGTACCTGGCAGTAGGTGGCAGCACAATCCACCTAATATGAAAAACATATTTATGAGGGTGCCCAGATACTTTTAATCACATAGTGTATATGCAAATCGCTATTCCATGACTTTTGTCACCTCAGTATACCTCAATGTATAATTATGTTCCTAGTGGCCTGATAACTTAATATAACTGCTCATTTCCATTCACCATGAGTTATGGAATCATTTTCTGTGGAAATTAGATGCACAGGGAAAATATTTTCAAAATACAGAAGAACAATATAAGAATTATATCTGCTATGAACTCTGAAACATTATGCAAAGGTCTCTTCATAAAACTCGGTATTTTGACAACTACTTCATAATACACATATTTGTTGATCTCCTTTGTCATTGACAATGTGTCTTTAACTAAATTGGACCCCTTGGGCCATAAACAAGCACTACAAAGACACCAAGGAGCTAACACTAGTACAAAAAGGAGTTGAACGCAATGGTACCCATGGATTCAACAATTGCTCAAAGAAAATTAATGCCATGTAGATAAAGCAGTGGGCTTGAAGGCTGAATTAAATTATTACACTACTTTCTGTTGGTCAACTTCCCCTACTCTGGTGAAGAGCATCTTCACAGAATCTTTTAAACCTGATGTTTTAGGTTAGTGTGTATTTACAGTTAACACTGTAATACACTGAGTACAGTCACTTTGCAATAATACACTTTAATTAAAATAAATACACATATCTGACTTCTTTACACATCTGAGAGACCACCCTCCAGGACATCCATGGAACTAAAAAGTTCAAAATGACAAGAAGATACATCATTGCACTTGTGTTCGATACCTGAATGTGTGTCCCAATCTCCCTCTTACGGGTCTCTGTGAATCACCTATTAGCATTAACAATGTCATTTCTTAATCCATTTTTTCACAGTCTTTCACAAATTACATATAACTTATGTTTGTGGGTTGTTATTTGCAAATATTCATTTCCCGTAGTTGGTGTGTACAATATCGTCATTTAAAGTGTCCAAAGTCAAAATGACTACGAAAATAGGATGTTAAGCATTAGTTGATAGTAAAATCAGACATACACCAAGTTCAAATTTAATTTCTGTATACAGTAACCATGTCTGTACCAAGTCCACACAAATCTAGATAGCAACATTGAAAATTAGATTGAATGGAATTACATGGAGTCACAAACTACATTAAACCAGTTGTAACCATTTTCAGTATTGTGTACGTATAGATATTACTGTTGGCTTAAAAAAGCAACTTCCTTGCGAGAGAGATCATTTGTGTAACAATTCAAAGAATTACTCCTAAACAGTATTATAACTGAAGGGATCATATGGCGTAAGAGAAATATCAGCACAAAGAAAACCATGGATAGGAAGCAGGCTTGACCTTAATTAATCCACAGTGGCATTCACTTCACCTGACGAATTATACAGACAATCACAATTTAAAGTGGAATCCTATTCATAGAGAAAAACTGAGAACCCGATCCAAACAATACAGACTCTTGGTAGGAAACTCACTCTTATTGAAGATAAAAATGTCAACACTTGTTCGCGTATCAAGCACCACACTTTTCTCGCTTTTTATTTCACTCTATACAGAACTTCACATTCGTTGCAGATTTTAATGTGCCAGCGTTTAAGCGACAGGCTTTAGACTTCGATTGCGTCAGCCTGTTCCGGTGAACAGTAATCGTATAGTATGTGACTCTACAAGTTTTCACTTGAAATTGAAAGCAGGTTATATACTATTTAAAGCAGAACGGTTCGGATTAAAGTTTCACTATTGGTTCAAACACGTAACTCGCGCTCAAAGAAAAATTCCAAACAAAAACTTTATAGTCGCTGCAAATATTTGAAAAGTTTCATGTTTTAGTACGCATAACGCGCTACTAACCTGGTCACCAATACGTTTGTAAACACTTCGCAAATATTAATTGAATGCTTACAGATGAAAACACTACACCTTTAACATTTATCACAAACACTGTTTCAAAACACCCCCAGTGACGCTGTCATAGACACGTCCACACAAAGTAACCTCTTTGAAAAGACATACAATGTGGGAAAACAGCTGATCACCTGTTCCAACTCGTGGCTAACCCCTACTGTCTCCAAGATCCCGAACTTCCACGGAAAGAACCGATTATCTACAACATCGACGCTGTCAGCAGCTGTGTCTAAAGTAGCAACTTTCGGAACCTTACTTTTTTTCTAGATTGTTTTTTGTTTTGTTTTATGTATTTTATGCCTCTTACAACTCACTGAAATATGATACTCTGGCCATTGCGTACTTTAAAGGGGCAGTTATTCGAAAAATAACGAAAGAGTTGATTAACAAGAGAGTTGTACAGGAATTCTTTTCTTATCAGACGCAAGGCTGTAGTAGTATACACGGGTACTGTCTTCTAGGCCCGACCCCACGCAAAGGTCTGTCTGCGCACATGACGTCTGCGCAGACAAATCGATACGAGGAATTATTGTCTTTTCTTACCAAGGCTATAGTAGCATACATGCATATTGATTTAAAGGCTTGTCCACACGCAACCGTCTATCTACGCACAAAACATCTACGCAGATAGAATGATGTGTGTGGACAAGAGATTTGTGCAGATATGAAATGTGCGCAACCGTGGAAGTTGGGAGTTAAAGACGTTTGAGCAAAATTGCTCATGTCTGTGGGCACCAACCACGCCTGCGCAGACAACTTGTAACGTGTGGGGAGGAGAAACGTGTTTGAATTAGCAGTTCGTTCAGTCTAGTGTTTCTCACCTGTGTGTCCACGATTAACTTCGAAATGGCAAATACACGTCAGACCGGTATAGAGTTCAATGCTGAATTTATTAAAAATTATAAGAGTAACACATGCTTGTGGAAAATTAAAAGGCAGGGATACAGCGATGGAGCTAAGAAGGCACCTGCTTATAATTCTTTGCAAGAGAAATTACAGGCAGTTGACACTACAGTAAATAGGGAAGCCAGAAAAAAATTCCTTGAGGACTATTTGCCGCAAAGAGCTAAGCAATGTAATGAAATCCATTCGATCTGACGACGGGGACGAAGAAATACGTAAGTCAAATTTGTGGTATTGCGACCTCCTCTGCTTTCAGGTAGGGCATTGAAAATTCCGAATCAGAAACAAACAAAACTATAGCCCATCGACCAAGCCCACACAGAGGAAATAGGAGTAATCCGCTGAATTATATACCCATACCACTAACGACGGTTAGCAGTTGGGTTTTCGAACATAGACTGCCTCCAAAATTATTAATCACTTCGAAGAAAACGATTTATTGACAAATAGTCAACATGGATTCAGAACATATCGTTTCTGCTAAACACGACTAGTACCTTATTCTCACGAAGAACATATATATCTACATGGCTACTCTGCAAACCACACTGGTGGTGGATTCATCAAACCACCTTTGCAATAATTCTCTGTTATTACACTCTCGAACAGCGCGAAAGAGGGAACACCTATATCTTTTCACGCGAGATCTGATTTCCTTATTCTGTTATGATGATCGTTTCTCTCTATGTAGGTCGCCGTCAACAAAATATTTTATTTTCGCATTCGAAGGAGAAAGTTAGTGATCGAAATTTCGTGAGAAGGTCCCACGAGAAACGTCTTTGTTTTAATGATGTCCACACCAAATCCAGTAACATGACCAACATGCTCTCTCCCATATTTCTTGATGATACAAAACGTGCTTCCTTTCTTTGAATTTTTTCCGTGTAGTCCGTTAAGGATCCCACACTGTTCAGAAGTACCCCAAAGGTGAACGGACAAGTGTAATGTAAACAGTATCTTCTGTAGATCTTTTGCACCTTCTTAGTGTTACGGCAACAAAACTTAGTCTTTAGTTCACCTTCCCCACAATATTTTCTGTGTGTGCTTTCCATTTAAGTTGTTTCGAATTTACGACCTTTAGATTTGATTGATTTATCGTGGAACCGAAGTTTAACGGATTACTGTCGGCACTGACGTGGATGATCTCACACTTTCCATTGTTTAGAGCAAATTGCCAATTTTCATTCTACACAGAAATCGTTTTGAAATTTGTTTTGATCTTCTGATGATTTTACTAAACGATAATCGACAGCACCATCTGCAAAGAACCGAAAACGGTAGCTCAGATTGCCTCCCAAATCATTTATATAAGTAGATAGGGAGCAGCAGAAGGTCTATAAACTACCTTGGGAAACGTCAGAAATCAGTTCTATTTTACTCAGTGACTTTCCATCAGTTACTACGAACGTTGACCTCTCTGTCAGGAAATCACACTTGTCAAGTTCCCCATGTCTTACCAAAATATTTTTTATTCCACAGTCAACGAAAGAGAAGTAGGGCAAAATAAATAATAACGAATACAATATCATCAAATGTCAGTATCCAACTAGAAGTGATTTTCAGCAATACAGAAGTTTTC
The DNA here is from genome assembly GCF_021461385.2 of Schistocerca piceifrons. Classification (NCBI taxonomy): domain Eukaryota; kingdom Metazoa; phylum Arthropoda; class Insecta; order Orthoptera; family Acrididae; genus Schistocerca; species Schistocerca piceifrons. The sequence continues at coordinate 256,093,930 of NC_060149.1, forward strand.
AAAGGAAATTAACATTAAAGTCGTGTACCAAACATTCAATATCTAGTTAACAAAAACCGAGGAGTGGAAGTGCTTCTGAATTAACCACAAACAGATTTCTTATGCCTTAGCAAGCATTGACTAAATGAAGCAGAACTTTACAATCTAATAATAGGAGACTATGATATCATTAATTATTTGTGTAGACCAAAATATAAAGGTGGAGGTGGTGCTATATACAAGAAGGAAAGTGGTAGTTTACAAGATACTCACCACTGTAAATGTATAAACCTCCCAGCTTGCATGGAAAAAGATTCTGAAATTACTGGCATAATTAGTGAAGAACTAGGAATATTCTGTGTATACAGGCTTCCAAGTAGCAACATTGCAGAAAAAACTAGCAAAATTATTACTGAAGTTTACAAGAAGTATGTTGTAATACGTAGAGACTACAACATAGATATGGCTAAAGAATGAAACAAAAACAAGAATTAAAAGAAACGCTATTACAGTGTAATATAAAGATAGTAGAAAATATACATATAAGAGTGACTCATCAAAGTCAGACCATTGTTAATAACATTATCACTAACATTGAAAATAAAAAGTGTGAAGTAAAAGTTCTACAAACAGCAATCTCTGATAATCATGAGTTAATGTTTTGTATCTACAAAAATGGGTGCTCAAAAACAGCAACAAAGCAAGACAAAAGAAGTGTGAGGGCTACAAATATACAAAACATGAACATTTTTAAAATAACAATGAGGAAAGGAGATTGGCCGAAACAATGAAAGCACAGAGGACAAATGAGAAGTATGATGCATTTTGTAACATATTAATGCATCATCTCATACAGTCTTCTCCAAAAATGAGCTGTCAGGAAACGAGAAGTCACAGTAGGGAATGGAATGCCAAATAATTAATTGAACTCACGACTAGAGCGAAGGAACTCAGCAAACGGGGACCATGGAGACGTAGAAACAGTATAAGAAGAAGTACAGGCAATCAATAAGAGAAGCAAAACCCAGTTCAATAAACAGAGCCATAGCAAATTCAAAGGACAGATGTAAAAGAGCTTGGGATATAATCAACATTGAAAAATATAGTAAAAATAGTGTGAAGGATAGAAATCTGATTAAGAGAGCGAAAAACGAGAACAATTTGGTAAGAGATGGAACAAAAATCGCTAATATACTCAACAACAATTTTATAGGTGCTATGAAAAATTTAAAAGTGGAAAGAAATCGCGAGGGGTCAAAGCATTCTAGAACGAGTAACAAAAACAGAATTCATAAAAGTAATTCAGAAATAAAAATCTAAGAAGTCTGTAGGAGATGATGAACTATCAAATTATCTAATAAAGTCTGTGAATGAAGAAATAACAGAACCTGTTTTATAATATAACAAACACCTCATTCAGAGAAGGAGTATTTCCAGAAAAAATAAAAATAAGCGAAGTATTATCAATATATAAGAAAAGTGACAAAGATGAACCAAATAACTACAGACCAGTATATTTAATCTCTCATTTCGCAAAAATACTATAAATGCTCCTGTGTAGTAGGGTGACCACATTCCTTGAGAAACCTATGATTCTTATTCCAGCACAACATGATTTACAAAAAGGGACAGAATCTATAATAGGTGCATAGGTGCATTAGATAATAACAACTCTGTGTCTCTTATGTTTCTGGATTTGTCTATACCTTTTGATACCATCACCCCCACAGTACTAATTGAAAAACATGCCATTCATTACTTAACTACGTTGTTTACCCAGAGAGGAGCTAGGGAACGGGATACTGAGTGAGGGCAGGGGTACAAAAGAAAAAAAATTGCTTCTCGGCTTTTGACAATGTCAAAGTGTAATTTATTAACAAAACAGTTAAATATTTTACTTCTGCAGGTTCGTGATGTATGCTGTTCTATACACTATGATACACAGTCATATCACCAACAAAGGGACATGCATTGCAATGGATAAAATCATTTGATCTTGACAGAAAACAGTAAGTGACAACACAATCTGGATGCATATCTGAAATCAGGTGTATTCAATACAGTGTGCCTCAAGGATAGATACTTGGTTCCTTCTGTTCAACCTACTTGTAAACAATATTAAAGTGAGTGACAAGGATAAAAAATACTATATGCTGATGATATAAGTGCATGTAGAAGAAAATCTGGAAACATTGGAGAGAAGTGAATTTACGTCAACACATAACACAGTGCAGTGGTTCATACTGAATGACTTAATTATAAACCTAAAAACGATGATGTTCATGGCATTCACAAATAGATGAAAGGAAGATCACACACTTATATTCATAGCTGAAAGAGATGCAAAGAAGTTACCTCTATAACATTTTTGGGGATTACAGTTGACAATAAGCTCCAATGGAGGGAACATACAGACAATGTCTGTTGCAAACTAAGCACCTTAAAATTTATTATAAAAAACCTTACTCATCGTGCCAATAAACGTCTCGTATGTACAGCGCTAAATGCTCTATTTGAACCATACTTAAAATATGGATTTACTGTTTGGGGAAACTCTAACAGCAATAACACAACAAGAATTTTTGTGTTTCAGAAAAGGACATTAGGATCATTTTGAATTAAAAAAAACAGAATCACATAGAACTGCTTCCAGTAATCTAAAAATACTGATGTTTCCACCGATTTACTTGTACAAAACAATAAGTTCATCAATCATAGGCAATTCATCATCAGAAAAAATGCAGATGTTCATTGATATGACACAAGAAATAAAGGTCAGCTGAGAAGTATACCCCACAGACTGAGAGCTGCTGAAAAAGCTCCTTCATACTCAGATGTACAACTGATGAAGCATCTTACCAAGAGTCTACAAGATAGTATGAGCAAAGAACATTCCAGAAACTTCCAAAGGATCACTTAATGGAAAAAGAATTTTACACCATAGTGGATTGTATATGTAAAAAACTGAGGAATGCTGTTATTAACGTACATATGTACTGTAATCAGTTGGAAATACTGTAGTATCATGAAGTTAAATAACTAATAGTATGTTGTTTTACACTACACACTCTGTACATAATGTAATCAAATGGGACCAAATAAAAATCAGTCGATCAAATCAATTATGAATGCAGAAAAAATTACAGTATTCAAGATGCAGGAAGCATCACTCGAACCTGCTACAGAGTGTGAAGCACAAATTCATGTTCCTCAAAACTAGCAATGGAAAATATTTATCTTGTATTTCAGTGAGTGAAGTATAGTACCTACAGTAGAATTAGATCTGAATTACAAAACACAAAGAAATTCTACCAACAAAAATACAAGTAAAACAAGTTTATGCCATTTAACTGCTTTCATTGTTGCGAATTAATTTTGATGTTATTTAACTGTTGCTGGTTTTTATGTAATTGTTGCTATTTTTTCTTATTTCGTTTTTTTTTGTTCAATTTTGTTCACGTTTCTTGTTATTGTTTAGTTTGTTTTGGTTAACATGAGTGCTCCACACAAAATGTTCGATAAGTGTGAGGAATAGAGTTCCGAGTTTAAAATGCAAAATATTCTCTATTCCGACATGAAGGAAGTTCATGAAATTCAGGACACACATCTGTTAAAAAAAAGTGAAAGGCAATGAACTTTGTCCACATTACGGAATTGCATTTATGAGATGCAGCCCATTTAAATGGCGTCAAGTAACGGTGCATGGATTCAAGTTGGCCGAAAATGGTCAGATGTGTCGCTTTAGATGCTCTCAATGGTCTCTATCATTTAATGACTTTTGTTTGGCCACCAAGAGAGAGAATTTGTTAGCATCAGAGGTTTGTATTTTGTATTTAATGTGTGAGTCGCGTTTTAGTGAACTTTTTTGGTCCTAAGTACATAACTTACGAATGCTGTCTTAACATTTTTTCAGACTTACAAGAGTGAAAAATTTCTTACGAACAAGAGATGGATGTTCGTTATGTTATGAACTGTTCAGAGTGGAAGTGGCCAGAAAAACTTGTCCAGTTTTAATCACTGCCATCGCTCGTTCAGTTTCAATGCTAAAGAAAGAGGTTCCAAACGAACTCCTCGCCAGGCTAAGAAGGCCCAAGTGATATCCACCATCTGAGAGTCACTCTCTGCCTTTCAGCAGCAGGCAGATGCAGCATATACATCTACATCTACATAATTACTCTGCAATTCACATGCAAGTGCTTGGCAGAGGGTTCATCGAACCACAATCATACTATCTCTCTACCATTCCACTCCCGAACAGCGCGCTGGAAAAACGAACACCTAAACCTTTCTGTTCGAGTTCTGATTTCTCTTATTTTATTTTGATGATCATTCCTACCTATGTAGGTTGGGCTCAAGAAAATATTTTCGTATTCCGAAGAGAAAGTAGGTGACTGAAATTTCGAAAATAGATCTCGCCGCGACGAGAAACGTCTTTGCTTTAATGACTTCCATCCCAACTCGCGTATCATATCTGCCACACTCTCTCCCCTATTACGTGATAATACAAAACGAGCTGCCCTGGGGTGCATGTCGTTAGCACACTGCTCTTTTGGCCATTTTGCACACTTTCCAGACGGGGTGGACGCTATTGGATACTGGTCCATCAACTAGCTCATCAATTGGCATCACAAGGCTGAATTAGACACAGGAGTCAGGTGTGTCAAAAGTGTGAGTATGAAAAAAATAGGCAGTACCTGTCCATCTAACACAAGTGACTACAACAGACAACAAATCCTTCTTACAGTTTTATGCTAAACATGTGGAACACACTCAGGATGTTGCAAAAACTAACAATAAAAAGTAGTGAACAACTTTTAACAATGGGGGCATGGTGAGCCCGAGCCAGTGTATTTTACGGTTTGTTGTCGTTTTTATTCGAACACACATGATTACTCTGCAATTCACATTTAAGTGCTTGGCAGAGGGATCATCGAACCACAATCATACTATCTCTCTACCATTCCACTCCCGAACAGCGCGCGGGAAAAACAAACACATAAACCTTTCTGTTCGAGCTCTGATTTCTTTTATTTTATGTTCATGATCATTCCTACAATATTTTGACATTCCAAAGAGAAAGTTGGTGACTGAAATTTCGAAAATAGATTGTTTTTTGTTTTGTTTTATGTATTTTATGCCTCTTACAACTCACTGAAATATGATACTCTGGCCATTGCTTACTTTATAGGGGCAGTTATTCGAGAAATAACGAAAGAGTTGATTGAAAAGAGAATTGTACAGGAATTCTTTTCTTATCAGACGCAAGGCTGTAGTAGTATACACGCGTACTGTCTTCTAGGCCTGCCCCATACAAAGGTCTGTCTGCGCACATGACGTCTGCGCAGACAAATCGATACGACTTATCTTTGAAAACAGATTAAGGTATGGCAAACCTACGTTTCTAGCATTTGTAGACTTAGAGAAAGCTTTTGACAATGTTGACTGGAATACTCTCTTTCAAATTCTAAAGGTGGCAGGAGTAAAATACAGGGAGCGAAAGAGTATTTACAATTTGTACCGGATGACAGTTATAAGAGTCGAGGGACATGAAAGGGAAGCAGTGGTTGGGAAGGGAGTGAGACATGGTTGTAGCCTACCCCCAATGTTATTCAATCTGTATATTGAGCAAGCAGTAAAGGAATCAAAAGAAAAGTTCGGAGTAGGTATTAAAATCCATGGAGAAGAAATAAAAACTTTGAGGTTCGCCGATGACATTGTAATTCTGTCAGAGACAGCAAAGGACTTGGAAGAGCAGCTGAATGGAATGGACAGTGTCTTGAAAGGAGGGTATAAGATGAACATCAACAAAAGCAAAACGAGGATAATGGAATGCAGTCGAATTAAGTCAGGTGATGCTGAGGGAATTAGATTAGGAAATGAGACACTTAAAGTAGTAAAGGAGTTTTGCTATTTGGGGAGCAAAATAACTGATGTTGGTCGAAGTAGAGAGGATATAAAATGTAGACTAGCAATGGCAAGGAAAGCGTTTCTGAAGAAGAAAAATTTGTTCACATTGGGTATAGATTTAAATGTCAGGAAGTCGTTTCTGAAAGTATTTGTATGGAGTGTAGCCATGTATGGAAGTGAAACGTGGATGATAACTAGTTTGGACAAGAAGAGAATAGAAGCTTTTGAAATGTGGTGCTACAGAATAATGCTGAAGATTAGATGGGTAGATCACATAACTAATGAGGAGGTATTGAATAGAATTGGGGGGAAGAGGAGCTTGTGGCACAACTTGACTGGAAGAAGGGATCGGTTGCTAGGACATGTTCTGAGACATCGAGGGATCACCAATTTAGTATTGGAGGGCAGTGTGGAGTGTAAAAATTGTAGAGGGAGACCAAGAGATGAATACACTAAGCAGATTCAGAAGGATGTAGGTGACAATAGGTAGTGGGAGATGAAGAGGCTTGCACAGGATAGCATAGCATGGAGAGCTGCATCAAACCAGTCTCAGGACTGAAGACAACAACAACAACACATCTATTCTTTGTGCCTACTTACATTCGATGTAGTTTTTATTTGTCTTCAGGTGAAGCTGGCTTCAAAGTGTTTGAGTAAACGGTTTAAAAAAAGTTAAATTTCTGATCCATGGTGTCTTCATGGTAGACTTTTTCTAATAGTTTTCTGTTGTAGACTTTTCTAAACCTATTGGCAGATTCATTGTTTATTATTCTGATATGTCCAACTTTGGTGTATACATTAACTGGTTTTCTGTTGCTGAATTTTAGGATTGCTATTTGACCATCATGATCAGATAAGCCATTTGCTACAGACTGTATTTTTATATTGTAACATACTGTGGGGTCCAGGAAAATATTGTCAATCACAGTCTTCCTGCAGTCATCTACCCTTATTGGGAATAAGCTCAATGGGTGTAAAAATTGTGCATAGCTACTGTTGGTTGGTGGAAAGTCAATGTTAAAATTCCGACATAAAATAATTTTGCTGTTGCTCTTGTAAAATTTTATAAGGACAGTTTCTAACAGAGCAAAAAAATTTGGACATTTCCTACGTGTGTCCTACAGATAGTAATAATTGTGATGACCTGCTTTTCTAGTTCTAGTTTGACTACACAGCAGTCAAAATCTTATTCAATTCAGTAATGACTTATATCTACTGTGTGAGACCTAAGAGTGTTATAAATGAAAATTGCCACACCTCCATTTCTTAAGTTGGTTCTGCAATACTTAGATCTAATTTTGTAAGTTTCTAAGTGTTTCTGTTCAATTTCTGTAGCTTCTATAACATGCTCTATTAAGCAAAGTCCATCAGCAGCTATTTCGTCTAAACTTCTTCTACCTTGAACTGAAAGGAACAGCTAGATCGTTTTCTTTTATCCTAAAAAAAACATCTAGAATGAATGTTAGAAAGTATTTGGATTGGGTGGATGCTGTCTTGCTAGTTTCTAATGCTATTGGTGGTATTATCTGTATTACATTTTTTCCCTGCTCTATTTAAATACAATTCATGTGTAACTGCCCTCACAAAATGTTTCCTCCGTAACCTACTGAAATGTGGGAAGAGTCAAACTACCTTAACAATTGTGTGTGTTGTTTTCTGAGCAATGTTAGCGATATGTCCCTCAACTCAGCGGTTGTAACCTAAAATATTTCCAGCACAACCTGTTATCAATACACGGTCTTGTTTATCAAGATCCTTCCCAAAAGATTTTATAACAATTGTAACATGACTGAGTCCAGCATTGGGCTTAATTATATCAGTAACTTGATAGCTTTTAGCTATGTATTGCTGTAATAATTCTGAAATACCTCTACCATAACTGCTGCCAAGTTTTAGGACTTTTTGGTTTTATTGACTGTTTTTTTGCCTTGCACTCTGTTGACAGATTTATCAGGCTGCATTGGATCATCCTGAATATTCTGTGTACTTTCATGATGGTCCCTCTGACTACTAAGTTTCTAATGGTCATTATTACTTTTGGAGCAATTCACAACAGTCTTGCTCATTTTAACACTGTATATATGAGCCACTGCCCCATACGTTTCTGGTCTAATGGAAGGTGTAGCTAGTGGTTTAGCATGAAACAGTTAAGTTGGAGATTTGTACTTACGATTGTCACATTTCCATTTCAGAGCAAAGATCTCTTTATTCTTCACAGGGGGATCCACTTCCCTGCGGCGAAAATGAAGACTTCTCTTGCACTGTCTACACCTAATTCCAAATTTTACAGTTTTCCAGCATTTGTATCAAAATGCAGTTCCCAAAGCAGTACTTTGAATCGGTGTACTGTCCACTTTCTGCTTTATATGTTACTCATAGCGTCTAGTTTCACTTCACTGTCTTCTTGTTGCTCAAGTATCACTTCATATTTATGATTTAGATATATGACCCCATTAATTAATGCAGTAACGATCTCGTTGATGCCATCTTTGTTAGTTTTTGGCCTAAGATGTCGTCAAATTTCGCAAATACACAGATTTTATGTTTGGAGTCAGCCCTCACACAACTACTGTGTTAAGTTACCTTGCATTCGAAACACCTAATAATCTTCGTCGCAATTTTTTACACGAGCAAGAGTTGTCTCGTGTTTTGGGCGAGTGATCGTAGTGAGACGTCCTGGGTGTGGTCTCGAAGCCATTGATGACTCCTTTTCTTTTCATCTTGAATTTTTTAGTCACTTTTCGTGTGGTACATCATGAAGCACACTTATTGTCACAGTAAATGATAGACTTTTTACAACTACATCACACTGTCTCGGCAATATTCGTTATATTTGTAGAATACCTTAACTCGTGATTTTCAAGCGGCATCATTCTAAAACATAAACATTTTATACCCAGTTTTTATAGTTAAAAGACCGAAAAGTACATTACTTCCGTTGCTACTGAAATTCTGTCACTGATTATGTGCACATCCTTGATATTACTTACACCACATGGTCAATTTTTCCTTACAATATTTTTCATTTTCACACTGGGTGCAAACTAAACACTTATCTAGGTAGCCATCTTACTTTCCTGAGGTCTTTCTGAGAGGTCTCAACACGGCTAGTAGGTGTTCCGTTGTCGTAACTGCGTAGAGTTCAAATCACTACTTACAGTTTCCATTAAAACTTCCAATTAATGGTTATACTGTCATTATACGGCAGACTAACACTCAACTCCTCTACCAGGGCATATTATACCAAATGTGTCACCTGTTGTGTAGCTTGTTTCACCAGATTAGTCTTGTAAAGGACTGTACTCTTTACCACAAATTACAAAGATCATGACTTATCTTTTGTTGTATAACTCTCCTTTGCCACAGAAAACAAATATCATCTAATGAAGAGAGTTTTTGACGAACAATAACAAATACTGCTTTTTGAGTACGTGTAAAATTGATGCCGGCTGAAGTCGCCGTGCGGTTAAAGGCGCTGCAGTTTGGAACCGCAGGACCGATACGGTCGCAGGTTCGAATCCTGCCTCGGGCATGGATGTTTGTGAAGTCCTTAGGTTAGTTAGGTTTAACTAGTTCTAAGTTCTAGGGGACTAATGACCTCAGCAGTTGAGTCCCATAGTAATCAGAGCCATTTGAACCATTTTGTAAAACTGATGACTGCTAAATTGTTCTAGTGAAAATCATTCATTCTTCAGAAAAGGCTACCACAATTTCCAGATAATGTTGTTTCATAAATTATAGTTTTTCAGTAGCGTATACTATGAAAATCTTAGGTAAATTTGTATCATTGTTTTTTTGGAGATGTTATGAAAGCGTGGCAAACACATGGTCTCCGTGTGTTGCTCAGTATATGAATTAGCAGTTAGAGTTGACTCCAAACACTGAGTGTCATAAATTTTCTTCTCGACTATTAAGGTGCGTCCACATTAGCGCGCTGCCCGGCCCGCGCGCCTCTCGTGCGCATTGAGATCGTCATATTTGAAATGGGCGCGCGCGCTGCGCATGCGCGACGCACCGCGGTTTTTCCAACGAACACTTCGAACGTTAGCAGTTCAGATTTGGATGGGAGCGCGAAAGGTTTGTCGTTTTTAGCGCGCATGTGAGTATTGTTTTGCAAGATATTAATGAGGAAAGAGGGATTTTTAAGTTGAACTAAAATATTACATTTTAATTAATACCTTTAGATTATTGTCAGGCTTCAATAAAGGGATGTTGTGATTGATTTTCCAGCGATTAAATATGGAGTGGTCGGAAGTGACTTTAATTAAACAAATTGATGAATACAGAAAACAATCCATTCTTTGGGATCCTCAGCATAGGGATCATTACAGGAAACACATGAAAGCAGATGCTTAGCGAGAAATATCTGCGGAGATGGATGTATTTGCAGACCAGAGCAGAAAAAATTAAATATTTGCTGTCTTAATACTGACGGGAAAAGGGCAAACTGAAAAACAGCATGTGAACAGGCAAATGTAAGTTGTGAATCTAATAAGATATTATGTACCTAAATCTCTTAAGTGAGATAATTAAATTAGATGACAAGTTTAGCGATGTGGCCAATCACAACTGTCATTTGTTATTACTTGAAGAATTTTGTATTCGGAAAAAATATATTAAGAAAATGAGTGGTATTATAGAATAATAAGCTTCATTTTCATTTTAAGTGATTTACTTAGATACATCATATCAACTTTTATAATAACAATGATAACTGCTGTAAAGTTTTTTTAGACAGGGTTTTATTGCATTCTATATTCTATTGTTTCAGAACGAGACGACATTTACATAAGCAAGTGGTTTGCTTATGAAGCTTTCAAGTTTCTGGAGGACAGGGACGTACCAAGAAAGGACTTACGATGGTAAGAAAATGTTGATGTACTCAAGCATATTTGTATTGCCATTCTAAGAATCCTCCTTTCATACAATAATCTGCTATTTCATTCCTAATTTTTTGAAAATAACTTAGGTATCGTCAGGGGACATGTCTCAGTGGTAACAAAGACGTTATATTATCTTCTCCCTGGACACTCCATGACCCTTCAATTGAAGCTCCATTCTCTTTGTGGTCAATGCCAGCAGGAGTGTACAAATTTGGCGAATGGGTCCTTAGACAACTGTGTAACAAAATGACTGCCATCACTATCACCTCAGCTTTTTCAAGTGACAGAAGTATTGGTTTTCTTAGAACCTGAAAGACTGAGCTTGATATACCGAAGGCGTTCTCGACTGTCCGTCGGGCCGTTCTCGAGCGATAATTAAAAATTCTGTGAGGGATTCCTTTGGCAAAGTCTCCAGAGTATGGCTTCATGAGCTTTTCACTAAGAGAAAATACACTATTACCTGCAAAGAAATAAGGTATTTTCATATAATGGCCTGGCAGCAGCTCCACTACCGGAAGTCCCAATGCGCTCCTAGTCATCATATTGTGTAGCTTGCTCCCCTGAAAAATTCATCCATCCGAAATTCTTCCTTGGCATGCCACGTCAGCAAACATAAAGTTACAATTCCCGTCCAGTAATGCAGAAAGCACAGTACTGAAGCTGGATTTATAATTGAAGTACTCTGTACCCTAGTTCATTGAAGCTAATGAAACAACGTTTCCCGTCCAGAGCACCAACACAGTGAGGTAGGTTTCAACGTCTACAAATATATTGCTTACTTCCTTCCAAGTTGCAGGTGTCGAAGGGAGCTGAAACATAAATCATACTTAAACTTACTTTAAGCATGGGGTAGGTGGTTGAGTTTACATATTATATTTGTAATTGTTTTGGCGACTGGAAAACTACTGCGTTATTGGTCTGAGGCGAACGACATGACTTAATGTTTTTTAACAGGCTCCTATTTTTATGTTAGTAACGTAATACCAGTAATACATAATTAATATTGGTTACTATTGGTTATTTCTTGTAATTTACAGGAGATGGATGAGATTATTAGAATTAAAGATGACATCGAGTCAGGACTCAACATTTCTAAAGACCGCCAACAAGACCCAACAGGGAACAGGGTCAACATCCACTGCCAGACCTACTAAGCGTAAGCGAACTGATGCAATGATGAGTAGTGCGTTTGACATTTCACAAACTGCTGCAGAGAAATTGGAGAAAGAGCTGTGAAATAAGTCCGACGAAATCGATGCCTTTTTTACGTACTTCGCATCAAAAGTGAAGAAATATTCGCCTGAAACGCAGAAATCGGTACAGCATGCCGTGTTTGATGTACTTGTGAAAGCCGATAAAGGGTTTTTTGACTGGGCTGCTCCAAATGCTCGGCATTCCAACAACTGGCAAATCCCTCCAGAAAGTATATATCACCCTATACATTCTCAACGCTTTGCACACTTTGCAACCAGTACCTGCTCCCACACAATCGCCATCTGATTCCTTGACACCTATCTCTTCTCAACCATCTCCTGCTGCATCAATAACTTCAAAACAGTTTTCGGATTTTGTGTAACATAACTTTAGTTTAATGGATTTGATGCGTTTCAATTTGTACTTATAAAAATATTTAAAAATAAAACAACTTTCAAAATTAAAGGAGTTAAACAGCAGTGTTAATATGTTACTTTGATATATCCTTGTAACTCATGGATGAGTGCTGCACAGACTTGGGATATTATTAGTGCAATAGATTGTTTAGAAATCCTGGAACAGAAATAGTAGATCAGTCAATTTTTTATATCCACGCCCACCATTGCTTATTTGGTCAGAATCTTACGACAAATACACAGCGAATTATAAACAAGAAGTAAGCAAATTATGTGCAACAAATATTAATGCTCACCTGTCTTGAGCGGAAATTTCTTTTTTTATAAAGTTCAGTGTGCCACGAACGTCGACGTTTCGTTTTGTTTTTCGACAGACTTGCCATTAAAAATGCAGCACAACTCATCGCCATAATCCCGAGATTTTCCTGACGCTTAGACATGTTTACAGCTTGGCTGCAAACTGAATACTTATATGTTTCTGGGTTTTCTGTAGATCGCTGGAGGTTCGTTGTAACACATAATTCCAACGAACGAAAGGAGAGCGGCGCACGTGCGGCTCGCGCACAGATCGGGGTTCGTGGTGCGCAAGTGTGGACGCGGCTTTACTGAAGCGAATTCAGTATCGTTTGTGCAGAAGAGTGGGAAAACTGCATCATTCAGAATTCGACTATTAAAATTTATGTTCTGTACTTTGTTTCATAAAACTGATTCACTGGTCGCTAATGATTAAAACAGTGTGTTAGGTTGCATCTTCAAATTCACTAGGTTGATACGTAATTGGCGTTGTAAGAACAAAAAAAACATATATTATTCTAAAGTAACTTGTTCCACTAATCATCTATTTAACTTCAGTATTGCTTACGACCTGCCACAGTAAGACATTTTTCTACCTCGAAACTGTAATCCTCATCTCACAGCAGTTAAGTACTGATTAAACTTCCTTTGCAACATTGTAAATGTATTAGTGAAAGTCCATCTCACATGGTATAAAAATCTTCATTGAATGTAACGCAAAACTAATCAGTGTTCCAGGCAGCACTACAGCATGTCCCTCACTTCAAAAGCCATCTAAATCGTTACTGAGTTAATCTCATCTTGGTACTGAATAGCAGCACCCTTACACTCTCTTTACTGGGACTTTATTATTACGAAACAACTGAAGTAGCTGCTCATTAGACTATTGTCCACTGCATAAGCAATTGCTTCTCGTAATCACTCTGAAGTTTTACATTATCACTTTGTCACTGCTCTCATTACTTTGCTAGTAATATACAAAACTTGCAACACAGGTTTAGAAAGCAAATACTGCACCCCGCCACGCAGCAAAACGACAAAAGGAGAACAGTAAACTAATTTCAGCTGGAAACTAAATCCAACAAGCTAGCATGACTCCCTTATTCCAAAATGCAGAACTAAAGTGACTAACTGAAACAGAGAATTAATATTCATAATAATATCAACAGACACATTTCATCTCCAAACGAAATCGCTTGTGCACAGAACAAAATACACACAAAAAACATTTGCAGATTATATTTTAATCGCTTGACCTCAGAGCATAACGGTGCTAATTTATTAGACCATATCGAGGATGTACTGGCAGTGGATTGTCCTTTCTCTTCCTACCTTCCTTCACAACAGTGCCTCTATTCAGCCTCTTCTCTTCTGCTTGCATTAAGAATTGTAAGATTGCGTTAATCTGCTTATTCTTCCCTGTCGCTACTTCTGGCATCGATGTGCATGAACTCATTATGCTGTGGCGCATCGGTGGTGAAACTGGTCTATCAATATGCTTTCCAGCAGCATTACTGATAAAGACTGTGGCACCAACATGTCTGGAATCAACTCCTCCTTCGTCTTCCATGTCATCAAACGCACCATTCGGTTCCTCAGGATCTGAAGCTGCTTTGTCCATACTATCACCGCTTCTACCTGACTGTCCCATATGAAAATCGGTCCATTTGTCACCAGACTCATGTACTTTTCTGTTTTGTTCCTGTCCCATATTACCGAAACTTCTGTTTTTACTCTCTTCCCATTTTAATCATGCTTCACTTCTTGTTATTATTCACGTGATCCTCTAAAATAGCTTGCTATTGATGGCATCAGTTGTCTACTATACTTGCAAAAACCTATACTAAACTGACGCATATATATCTTAAAAATAACCCACAAAAGTGAACAACGCTGATATCGACGCCATACATAACAACAACATTTATTGCTAAACTACAGACCAACACACACACACAAACATTTTGCTGAGGAAGAAACACATGGTTTATTAAATTTGTGCCAGCAACTATAACTACAAGGATCTAAATGGTGACAATCTTGTAACAGAAACTAACTGTTAATTAAATTGTAATTTCCTGGCTGCAAATCAATTCTACATAATAACACCTGATCTCCCAGGCTTTGATTTTTTCATGGTATTAGTTAAACATTATTGGCCTCTTCGCATCACAAAACATTTCAAATATTTCTGAACCCTGGTAGGAAATGACAATTTATACAAAGTATCTTATTTTGTGGGAAGGTATGTGAGATAATTATACTGAACTTCTGAAGCAGAATATTCTATGGTACAGGAACCCCATTCAGTTATACTACTGTGAAATTAAACACAATAGGATATTTAAATGCAAATGACTAATTTGGGGCCCCTAGCAGTGAAACTGAGGTTGACACAGTGTATAATATTCGAAAATAACTACTATTATCTCTCACATAAATGAATCAAATTAATAAGTGACCAAAGAATGGTATCTTTTGAAATAACAGATGACATTCAAAATAATGACAGACTTATTAAAAAAGCAAGGCTGATACTGAACATGAATAGGCAGAAACGATCTTGATTATATACAAGCTCCTGTTTAATGAAATAAAACATGTTCCGATGCACGACTGCCAAATCTGGGGAGAGTTGGACTCTAAATTTAACTAAGGATAATGGGATCTGACTCATTATTTCGTCTGACAGTGGCTGTTAATTGCCAAGCTGCAAGCTACCACAATATGCACATATTGGATACCGACTGTTGATGTTTGAAAAAGCATTCTGTGGACTGTGAAACTTCACCTTACAGGTTCCTAATGCGATAGATTTGCGAAATGCTCACCATAAAACAGTGGGCATCTGCATTTTGGCAACCAGTGTGCCTCTATGCCAACTCGACCTATGGACCTCCAACTCCTCCTCACATCTCTTGATCAATGACCATGTCTCCAGTTCAAACATAAATATATAATCATAACTGCCTCGTTAAAAGCACCTGAATGAATAAAAACACCAGGACCAAGCCTGAATCGATCTATTCGTGGCCAGAGCCCAAATACTCGCTCTAATTTCTCAGTCTCTCTACTACCATTTCCAAAAACACTTGTCATGGAATACCCTCAAAAAGCTAAAACAACCACTCGCTCTGCAGCAGTGCTTCTATACAACGGCTACACAATTCTCCACTCTCATTTTAGCCTACCTCAAGAAGACATTCCAGTTCCATTCCTCCAATCCTCTCACTTTCCATGACATAGAACAGGTGCATGGCGGTGCGTCTTCTGGCGTCACTGTCAGCACCCAAAACCCAGATGATGTTTCTTCACTCGCTCAGAAAGTAGCTTGGTTTAGGATATGGATCTTTCAGGAAGGTCCACAAGAAAACATCAGGTGGATACCTGCAGAATCTGAAGAATGCACTCTCCTTGACAGTCAACAACAGCTTGTCCTTTGCTATTCAGCTAAAGAAGTTATAAAAAAAGTGTTCCAAAAGCCTCTGGGACAAATTATCTTGGCCTACTGGAAGCACTTCTCTGCCTTTGGATACGGGCCTCCTGCTCATTAGGCCCTGTCCACAAGTATGCGTACTTCTGGGTGAAAACAGTGACTGAGGTTCCCAAGTGCAGTCACTATACCTACGTCCACGTTCCTTGCTTGACACTAAAGCGGCCTTTTTCGCCATCTACACTCTGCAAGCTATCCTTCGCCCAGCTGCGGTCATAACTGCCAATAAAACACAAACTCAGACTTGTCACCTCAAAATTACTTTGTGCAATTGACTACCAGCGAACTCAGTACATAACCACTGTCAAAATTTAATAAATATCATATCGATCACAGTGTCATCCTAACTCGAGAGAAATACCCTAATTGCATGTGTGCACGTGAACTAAGTAAATAAACTGAAAACTGGAAAGTCCAAAGGACTACCCACCGTCCAGTGTCATTATAAAGCACTAAAATGTGTAATAACAGCTCAGCAATTATGACAGTAAATAATTGCGAACATGTTCACATAAGCATGTTGTTCTCTTTCCACATTCAATTGACAACTAAAGTGACATGAAATTTGTCATTTCATGAGCATACAACATTAAATTTATTTGAGGACATAAAAGACGCTAAAGTATAGTAATACCAAACATTGGAAAAGGTGATCGAACAACAGCCAGTAGACAATACGAAATTAAACAGGTAGATTACAAATTCTTTCCTTAAACTCTACAATATACAGCAAGATTCATTTTTGGAGCAATCCCTTGGCTGTAGCTATACCAGTTCTTCATGATACACCTATTAAGAATGCTAGTCCAGCAATAACACAGCAGAGTTTGTATGAAGTTTGGAAAGTGCCGGAGAGATACTACCAAAATTTTAGGCTTGAGGGGTGGTCATGAGTGGTGCTTGAACAACTCAGATAGTAATAACATTGCTGCACTAAGTGAGATTCCAGGATCGAGTTTCAGTTTCATACAAAGTTTTCACTTTGTGGCAGTATTGATAAAATAGACAATGCTCCCAAAAATGGTTTGGGATAACAACAAACATAGGGTGATATTCCAGCAAAACTATGTGTAACACTTTATTCAGCTTTGAGCATCTTTATATGCAGTTAGTGTCCTCAAAAGTGAAAGAAAAAACATATAGGAAAGCAAAATAAAAAAAATTTATGATTATATCACTAAGTACTAGATAATAGTAAAGTCAGATACACTGCATAACAAAGTAAATGACACAAACGCTAAACAATTCCATAATGGAGGTAGTACAAGATAAATGCACTACATAGCTAGGTGTATGAAAAAGTACAAGACAGCAATAAAATAGTGATACCGCATGACCTACATGATCATGATATAAAGTATGTTGCTTATTTATAGTTCATTCTCATTATTCACACACTCAAGGAACTCTTGAGCAGAATCGAATCCTTTACTTTTCAACCATTTCGCAATAGATGTTATCAATTTATTTCCTGGCACTATTTAGGCACTTTGAGGTAATTTCTTGAAGTGCAAATGACCAATATATTTGCATCATTTGTCAGTCTGTACCAATCAAGCATATAGCACATTATCTGTGTCCACTTCTTGTCTTATTCTAATAGAGTATTAAAATCAATTTAGAACATGTATACAACGAATTAATAAGCCAAAATATCAGTATTTGAAAGGATATTCAAGAAGGTATAGTCGTTTCAAAACTCAAAATTCCAACTGAGTAAACAATCGAAAATATTAGACCTATTATAGTATTAAGCACTGACTACAAAATATTCTTCTGTGACTTGGTAAATCGTCTCAAAATAATTATGAACACAATAACTGGCCAACACCTAACTTATGCAGGCAAAAACTGGACACTTATGAATGGTAAGTGGGCAGATCGAGTGCACTTGGGAGCTTTTTTGAGAGCCTAGTTTTTGAGAGCAGAGAAATGACAAGTTTTAAGTGTAATATATTTTATGTCTTATTTCAGCTTATATGTCTTATTTTATAAATTTTTTGCTTTATTTAGGTATTTTTTAATATTTTTAATAATTCCGTTGGGAAGACAATCTTCCTCTGGAAATACGATATAAAAAAGCATAAATACCATTAGGAACCAATATATTTCTCTCTACAAATAAAGTAAGGTAAAAATTTTAATGGAATTCAGTACCAGCTGCATTGACATTAAAAATTCCAAATCAAGAAATTCATTATCGTTATTTTTAAATTTCTTCATTCTCTTGCATCTCAGCTCAATATTTCCATCTTCACAAAACTAATTAATTTATAATATCTGTTTGGCAAAAATTTTAAAGTTGTTATTGAGCTCCACACAAATTTTCTCCCCATATCTGCTATTGAAATATTAATATCCAATCATGTTATATAAAACGTTTACATGAAGCTTACTAATTTTTTTAAAAATAAATTAGAATTGCTAGCATTTCTGAGTTTTTTGAATAAGGGCTCCAATTACATATGGAAAATTTTTATAAGATTACAGAAATTATATGTTATAAATTGACAACAGTGACAGCAAAAACAGTATGATACAAGATATCGAGTTGTTTAAGTTATATATATTGTTTTTTGAAAAAAGAAAATTATTTCAGTGAAAAAGTGAAAATATTTATGACTATAAATTGTTTAAAAATAATTATGCTCCAAACTCTGATGAAAAAAAACAGAAAAAGCAAAATATTCTTATTCTCACAAAGAACAGAAGAAGAGCTTAAAAGAAGTAATAAAAAACTTAAGAATAAGCGAATTAGGCATATATACCGAATGTGAATATTTCTATAATGATTATAACTTTGTTCATAAAATATTAAATATGGAAGAAATGGAGCTTTACTTATATCTCATCAAACCTGATATCTTAAAAAAAAATATTTTAAAGATTTCTTTTTTTCTGGTTTTCACATTTTTAATGATTTTTATGTAATGGATTGCAAGAAAACTAGAGAGGAAACAGATTAGGAAACATAGAAGACAATAAAAACTTTTATTGTTTTAATACAGGGTGGTCCATTGATCGTGACCGGGCCAAATATCTCACAAAATAATCGTCAAACGAAAAAACTACAAAGAACGAAACTTGTCTAGCTTGAGGGGGAAACCAGATGGCGCTATGGTTGGCTTGCTAGACGACCCTGCCATAGGTCAAACGGATATCAACTGGGCTTTTTTAAACAGGAACCCCCATTTTTTATTACATATTCGTGTAGTCAAAAAAATTGGTTCAAATGGCTCTGAGCACTATGGGACTCAACTGCTGAGGTCATTAGTCCCCTAGAACTTAGAACTAGTTAAATCTAACTAACCTAAGGACATCACAAACATCCATGCCCGAGGCAGGATTCGAACCTGCGATCGTAGCGGTCTTGCGGTTCCAGACTGCAGCGCCTTTAACCGCACGGCCGCTTCGGCCGGCATTCGTGTAGTCCCCCTATGAACCATGGACCTTGCCGTTGGTGGGGAGGCTTGTGTGCCTCAGCGATACAGATAGCTGTACCGTAGATGCAACCACAATGGACGGCATTCTGTTGAGAGGCCAGACAAATGCGTGGTTCCTGAAGACAGACAGCAGCCTTTTCAGTAGTTGCAGGGCCAACAGTCTGGATGATTGACTGACCTAGCCTTGTAACAATAACCAAAACGGCCTTGCTGTGCTGGTACTGTGGATGGCTGAAAGCAAGGGGAAACTACAGCCGTAATTTTTCCCGAGAGCATGCAGCTTTACTGTATGGTTAAATGGTGATGGCGTCCTCTTGTGTAAAATATTCCCGAGGTAAAATAGTCCCCCATTCGGATCTCCAGGCGGGGACTACTCAAGAGAACGTCGTTATCAGGAGAAAGAAAACTGGCGTTATACGGATTGGAGCATGGAATGTCAGATCCCTTAATCGGGCAGGTAGGTTAGAAAATTTAAAAAGGGAAATGGATAGGTTGAAGTTAGATATAGTGGGAATTAGTGAAGTTCGGTGGCAGGAGGAACAAGACTTTTGGTCAGGTGAATACAGGATTATAAATACAAAATCGAATAGGGGTAATGCAGGAGTAGGTTTAATAATGAATAAAAAAATGGGAGTGCGGGTAAGCTACTACAAACAGCATAGTGAACGCATTATTGTGGCCAAGATAGACACGAAGCCCACGCCTACTACAGTAGTGCAAGTTTATATGCCAACTAGCACTGCAGATGACGAAGAAATTGAAGAAATGTATGAGGAGACAAAAGAAATTATTCAGGTAGTGAAGGGAGACGAAAATTTAATAGTCATGGGTGACTGGAATTCGGTAGTAGGGAAAGGGAGACAAGGAAACCTAGTAGGTGAATATGGATTGGGGCTAAGAAATGAAAGAGGAAGCCACCTGGTAGAATTTTGCACAGAACACAACTTAATCATAGCTAATACTTGTTTCAAGATTCATGAAAGAAGGCTGTATATATGGAAGAAGCCTGGAGATACTGACAGGTTTCAGATAGATTATATAATGGTAAGACAGAGATTGAGCAAGCAGTGAAGGAAACAAAAGAAAAATTCGGAGTAGGTATTAAAATCCATGGAGAAAAATAAAAACTTTGAGGTTTGCCAATGACATTGTAATTCTGTCACAGACAGCAAAGGACTTGGAAGAAGAGTTGAACGGAATGGATAGTGTCTTGAAAGGAGGATATAAGATGAACATCAAGAAAAGCAAAACGAGGATAATGGAATGTAGTCGAATTAAGTCGGGTGATGCTGAGGTAAATGAGACACTTAAAGTAGTAAAGGAGTTTTGCTATTTGGAGAGCAAAAGAACTGATGATGGTCGAAGTAGAGAGGATATAAAATGTAGACTGGCAATGGCAAGGAAAGCGTTTCTGAAAATGAGAAATTTGTTAACATCGAGTATATATTTAAGTGTCAGGAAGTCGTTTCTGAAAGTATTTATATGGAGTGTAGCCATGTATGGAAGTGAAACATCGATGATAAATAGTTTGGACAAGAAGAGAATAGAAGCTTTCAAAATGTGGTGCTACAGAAGAATGCTGAAGATTAGATGGTTGGATCACATAACTAATTAGGAGGAGAAGAGGAGTTTGTGGCACAACTTGACAAGAAGAAGGGATCGGTTGGTAGGACAAGTTCTGAGGCATCAAGGGATCACAAATTTAGCATTGGAGGGCAGCGTGGAGGGTAAAAATCGTAGAGGGAGACCAAGAGATGAATACACTAAGCAGATTCAGAAGGATGTAGGTTGCAGTAAGTACTGGGAGAGGAAGAAGCTTGCACAGGATAGAGTAGCATGGAGAGCTGCATCAAACCAGTCTCAGGACTGAAGACCACAACAACAACAACAACAACAACAACAACAACAACAACAACATTCTTGTAGTATGTAAAGAAGTATGAATGTTTTAGTTGGACCACTTTTTTCGCTTTGTGATAGATGGCGCTGTAATGTAGTGAATGGTGCCATAAAAATATTTGTGGATGTGTTATTTTCTACATAATAATATTTGAAATTGTACTTCATCTGAACCATATTCTCATTACAAATAACATTATAGATCAAGGAAGCATGGCAGAATGCGTTGTACATAATGTGAAGGACAATCAATCAATTTAAAATCAGAGATAGTAAAACAGTCTATATTAAACTGAATGGAAATCCAAATCTGCAATATCCTTTTATTGTTTATTCACTGTACGAAGACCAGTTTCACATTCTGGAGGTATGTCTTTAGGCTATATCTGCATATAGAACAAATCTACATAAGTAAAAGCGCTAACAGTCGACATAACATAGAAAAAAAGTAGACAGTATAGCGACATACTCACAAAACTGATACTTCATGTGTCACGACTTCCAATGAGCACGTGCATGTAAAAACATCTTATTCCTTGGTAAAATCATGAATGGAATGGCAGATGAGTATCTTAAAAAAGCTGTGATTATAATTTCCATGAATATTCTGTTCAAGAAGACTTGCATCACTAAACGTGTCTTTCCTATGTACATAAGAAGTATTGTTAATTTTAGAGCTTCTTTGCCCTCGAAAGCAAGCAGCCGCATTATGATGTTCTGTTTATTGGAGGAAGTTGGTAATTTGTTTGAGAAGAAAGCCAGAGTTAACAAAACCTTATACATGGCTCACTTGGATTTAGCTGGTCACGTATGTCTGCTAGTCTTTCATTCATTAAACAAACATATAAACGAGTGTATCAATAACTTGAGGCAATATTTGCACCAGGACCATGCTAAGAAACTAAATTACCTATTATCAGACCTGTCAGATATTGTCTTCCACCTCCTCATATCCCTGCTCTTCAGTTTGCTCTGAGGACATTTTAATTTAACTGATGTGTCTTTTGACAGTGAGGAGATGTATCTTCTAGAAATAGGTTTTGGATTTCTCTGCTGCTCATTCTATTTCTGCATTGAATAATGTTTCTTTTACCATGGCTCAGTGTAATGAAGCAGGTATCGACATCAGTAAAGTCATCAAGGGCCAAGGTAACCAAACTGAGATGGAGTACCAAATCGTCACTGGCTGGTGGAAACTTAGTGCTTCAGAATATTAATAATAAACTTTATGAGTCTTGTTCTGTTATTCTGAGCTCTGATAAGGACAAGGCTGCTGTTAGCAAGGAAAGCCAATATGTCACTAAAGTCAATAATATCTTCTATGGGAACAACATCAAGCCACATAAGTAGTAGCTCACTTAAACAGGGAATTTTTTTCAGATAGACTGAAATATGCTATTGTTAAACTATTGCATAAAAAAGAGGATATGTCTGATGCTAACAACTACTGCCAAATCTCACTTCTGACAGCTTTATTCAAAATTCTTGAAAAAGTAATGTATTCAAGAGTAGCATCACATATTTGTAAAAATGAAATATTAACAAAATATCAATTTGGTTTTCAAAAAGGCTTCTCAAGGGAAAATGCAATATATGCTTTTGCTGACCAAATATTAAATGCTCTGAGTAACTGAATACCACCCATTGGGATACGTCCTGGTCTTCCAAAAGCTTTTGACTGTGTGAATCATGAAATTCTTGTAATAAGCTTACATATTTTCGTATGAGTGGCACAGTGCACAAATTCATATTTAATTGAAAGAATGCTGAATGTTGAAATTAACAGTACAGATAGTCTGCAAAAATCAGCAGAGGCCTCTAACTGGGAAGGTATCAACAATTGTATCCCACAGTGTTCTGTCTTGGGTCCCTTACTGTTCTTAATATATATTAATGACTTGAGACTCTATATTCATGAAGATGCAAAGTTAGTTCTTTTTGCTGATGACACAGATATAGTAATACACCCGACAAGCAAGAATCTGCTGAGGAAATTGTAAAAATGTCTTTCAGAAAATTATTAAGTGCTTGTCTGCAAATGGACTCTCACTAAATTTGGAGAAAACACAGTAATACAATTCTGTACTGTAAATGGCGAAACACCATTGATAAATAAAGGGTTTGAACAGAAGCCTGTTGCTAAGACAGAATATTCAAAATTTCTAGGATGTGTGCTTTGATGAGAAATTGCAATAGAAGAAACACATTGATGATTTGCTGAAACAGGTTCATCTACTTGTACTACTAGGGTTATTGCAAATTTTGGTGATAAAGATATCAGTAAATTAGGCTACTATACTTGTTTTCATTCACTGGTTTCATAAGGAATAATATTTTTGGGTAATTCATCATTAAGAAAGAATGTCCTCATTTCACAAAAGCATGTAAGGCAGAATAATAGCTACAGCCCACCCAAGATCACCTTACAGACATTTATTTATTGAACTCAGGATATTCATGTTACCTTCAAAATACATATATTCACTTACGAAATTTATTATCAATAACCTACCCTAGTTCAAAAATAATAGCGAAGTTCATAGCTGCAACACTAGAATAAAAGATGATCTTCATTATTCTGGATTAAATCCGAATTCAGTACAGAAAGGGGTGAATTATGTTCCCTCAAAAATCTTTGATCATCTGCCAAATAGCATTAAAAGAGTGACAGATAGCCGATCAACATTTAAAAACAAATTAAAAAAATATTTGAATGACATCTCCTTCTACTCAATAGATTAATTTTTAGGTATGAAGTATTAACTACGTGGAGAAAAATTGTCACGAAATTTTAACCCTGATAGCTGATGCCACTAGAAAACAAAATTAATAATGTTTTGTAGGTCGACAACGCACCATGGAACGCAACTATGGAAACTTGACTGCACCCACATCGATTGGTCATGGGATAGCCCTGTTGTTGGATGCTCTAGACAACGCATAACCACAAATCCTTTGCCTGCCAGAGATCGCAATGTATCCAAGGTGGCCACACACTCGTGGTTGCGTGCCAGCTGTCAACCAATGAACGGTAACTAGGGAATCCCACATCCAATTGGAATCCGTGGCGCCAAGTTTCCATAGTTTAAAAATGGTGCATTGTCGTTCTACGCAACATTAGTAATTTTGGTTAAATCCCAGGGTTAAAATTTTGTTACACAATTTTCCTCCACCCTGTATATATATAAAGTATAGTCTAAAGGAAATATGTTAAAATGACACATTCCACATCACTACGAAATGTCATATTCATGATCTATGGAACAAGTATTAATGCAATGTAATGTAGATACGATCCCACAGTGAAATATGTCACAAAACTAAGGAAACATCTTAAGTTCGCATCTGTTTTTTCATGTCCCTATCAAAGAAAATGTCGTTGACATCTATGAAACTGGAGGCACCGCGTCTCAGGACTGCAATGAAGGTCCATAAGGGTAATTTCCTGACACATCCCATAGTGAACGCTAGGCATGGTGTAGGCTGCCGCTCAGAGAAATTAATTGTGTAGTATTTAAACAAATATTATGCTTGCCCTTCTGATTTATCTTTACATAATATTACCCATTTGATTTCTGTGCTTTCCAGTTTGAAGATTCCACCTGAAATGAGGTTAGCTATGTTGTACATTAAAAGTATGTATAGTAATATCCCAACAGAGCATGTAGTTATGACTGTATGAGAATTTAAGTAGCAGCAGTAATCATCTCCCATCTGAGATTAATGAAGTTATCAAGTTGTTGGAACTGGTGCTGAAATACAATTATTTTAGCTTTGGAGATACTACATAAGTTCAGTAATGTTGATTGGCCATAAGGTCACCCCTGTCATACTGTTTAGCTAACATCTTCATGACCAGGTTTGAACACGATCATGTCATTCAACACACCTCGTTTGGTATACAAACTGGATTAGGTTTACTTACATGGATGACATCTTCTACTTTACAGTATCTTTACTGCAGATTGTGATTCTTTTGTCTGGTATTTAAATGCACAGCACACTGATATTCAGTTTACTCAAGGTCCAGCTTGTCGTTACATTTGAGGGAAATGGGACATTTGGTAACAAGTGTTGAAAACTACCTTGACATTTTATGCAGTGAGAATAAAGGGAGAATGTTAGATATTTTAGAAGAAATACTATCCCTTACCTGGGTCTGGCCATAACTTTAAAAGACAGCATTTTTTTATATTTATAGGAAGCACACTATGGCTGACTTTGTCACCCATTCTTCTTCCAACTATCCCATGAGTTACGAAAAAGCAGATCTCAGCATGTTCTTACATCGCATTCACAATGTTCCACTCTCCTCTGAAGCTTTTAAAATTGAACATGATACTATTGTCCACACTGCTACTTCCAATGGATGTAACAGCGGTTCTGTTCAAAGCATTAACAATGAGATTTTCAAAAGGAAGTCTGGTTCGTCTCCACATGAGTAAGGGATTTTCTCCACACTAGTTCTCTTACACCTTGACCTGCCCATGGTCAGATATCACCATTTGCCTTATTATGGAAGTTGTCAGAATGCATATGCAGACACATAAGAAAGAAGGGTATTATATCTGCATGTTTTATTCCTTGTAGAGTCTGCACCAGATATAGACATAGACAGTGATGTGACATCAACTTGTATAAGAATGCTGGGGTGTATTCCATATAGTGTAATGATTGTGAGGGCACATGTACAGGTCAAACAGGTAGGGTTTTTAGCATGCAGTGGAACATCTCAATGTGAATAACTCGAGGTCCACCTTGTGGTTACATCTGATTGAATCAGGACATTTGGTAATGAGTGTTGAAAAATACTTTGACATTTTATCCATTGAGGACAAATGGAAAATGTTAGATGTTTTAGAATAGATACACATTTTTAGGGCTATCAAGGAGTCCCCTTTATAGATATTGAACAGCCAGATGTGCATAAGACATTGGAATCTGTTACTGAATCTGGACTACTTATAGTCTCCTCCTGCATAAGTAATTGTTACTGTCAGCTAGACCCAGTTTTGCTACATTTCTTCTCTATCCCCAACCACCTCCCATCCACCCTCCCCACCCTCACCCTGTCCATGAGGGTTTTTGGTAGGTTTAGAGAGATTATACTTAGGACGTCTTTGTCAGCTATGGTCTGCATTCACTAACATCCATCATAAGGTCTCTATTTCTCCATGTTAATTTGGATTGTTTAAAAATGATAGTGGTCGAGTTTTACATTAACTTGGTCTAGCATTACTTTCCACCATTTTAGATATTATGTTTTTTTTATTTTTACACTTCTTATATTTTTATACTGGTATATCTTTTTGGATTTTTGTTGGTTTAATACACTCTGCTATCAAGAACTAGGACTTAAGTCGGGTTCTGTTACCTTGTTGTGGGTGTAACCAGTTAGTCCAGTTTCCACAGTTGTAATTCTATGTGTACCTTTGTTCTCATAAGTGTAATTATTAACATTTTCTGTCTCTCATACTGGATTGTTATTTAACACTGAGATCCATTTTGTTACGGCAATTTCCAAGTTCCAGACTGTGTGTCGTTTAACTTAGTTTCTACCGCTAGATGTCGCGATTTTCAACCCTTGAAGGGCTGACACATGCTTGGCTTCCCAGTATTCGGTGTGTTGCTAGTGCGGCAGCATCTAATTCTATTTGGCACTTGCCAATATATCTTAGTATGCTGACGACTCCAAATGATTATGTGCGTTTTAATTTTTTGTTTACCCCATAGGATTTCCCTCTTTTATGCACTATCAACACTGCGAGCTGTAATTTAATTTCCATTACGTTCATCCTGCAGTGTTTTATGCTTATAGGTTTCATCCTAATATAGGATTGTCATGTGCTGTCCTAGCTCGCCTTTTGACAGTGTTTTGGAAATGTTTTACTGCTCATGCATAGTTCAGATGGATGTCCATCTGCCATTTCGTCCAAGGTTTTACCGAGGGGTGACATGTTTTTATGTGCACTTGCACATTGGACGTGGTGCCACATAAAGTGTTAGTTTTGTGAGTACATCGCTTCACTGTCCACTTTGTTCAGTAGGTTATGTTGACTATTAGCGCTTTTACTTATGTAGTTTTATTCTATATGCATTTATGACTTTAAGACATACCTCCAAGGTATGAATCCGGTCGTCATACAGTGAAAAAAAATTAACAGCTATAACGGATTTGGAATTTCACTCAGTTTAATATAGACTACTTTACCATCTGTGATTTTAAAATGCTTCGGTTCAAGGCGCTGCAGTCCGGAACTGCGTGACTGCAACGGTCGCAGGTTCGAATCCTGCCTTGGGCATGGAGGTGTGTGATGTCCTTAGGTTAGTTAGGTTTAAGTAGTTCTAAGTTCTAGGGGACTGTTAACCTAAGATGTTGAGTCCCATAGTGCTCTGAGCCATTTGAACCATTTTTTTTAAATTGCTTGATTGTCCTTCACATTATGTACATATTCTGATTAACAAAGTTTATATCTTTATTATCTAATCGATCATCCAACTCTATCTCATAAAATTGTTGTAAACCTGTAACATACTCTGTTTTACTCATATTTTGTCATTGCGTAGTAGACTAGCCTCCACGTGGTGCACCCCGGGCAACTTGATTATATCGCGGCTAAATAGTCTACAAACTTGGCTACCAGACTATCCTTTGGGATCTCCTGGTAATTCAAACATGGAACGAAGTGACCAAACGAACGATTCCTTTGGGAACCATCCGACTAGAAGATTGGGACCATCAGTCCGGATCTGCCAGCTAAATATTGAGGGAATTAGTCGATCCAAATCTGAATATCTTTCAAAGTTTCTATTGGACAATAGCATCGATGTGGTACTCCTTCAGGAAACACATACCGACTCGCAGGAAGACTTACAAAGAAGAGGACGTATTCAAGGCTTCCAACAAATAGTCGCAACATATCATCACCCCTATGGCACCGCCACATATGCCCGATCCGATATTGAACAGGCACACCTGCTGTCCACAAGCACAGAAAACAACATCCATATTGTTGATATAAAAGTAGACAACATAAGACTTATAAATGTCCACAAACCACCAAACCAAATCTAGCCAAGTATTGTACTACCCGTACATGAACACCCAACGATATATGCCGGTGATATTAATAGCCATCATGAAATGTGGCGATACACCCAAAATAATGATCATGGAGAAGCCCTGGTGGAATGGGCCGACGAGAACAATCTACATCTTATATTCGATGCCAAGGAGAGGGGCACATTCCACTTGGCCGCCTGGCGCAGGGACTACAATCCGGACCTCTGCTTTGTAACTACCTATAACGAGGGAAAACCAGTGCCTATACATAGAAGGGTTGCCACAGATTTCCCACACAGCCAGCATAGACCTGTTATTTTAGAAATCGGTGTCACTATACCCCTGATACGGTCCTTCCCTCGGCCTAGATGGAATTTCCAAAAAGCTGACTGGGAGAAGTAATCAGCGGACCTTGATAAATGCATCCGGTTTATACCGTCACTACCTAAAAGCTACGATCGTTTCAGGAAAGCTATAATTACCACAGCTAAAAAACACATCCCTAGGGGGTTTCGAAAAGAATACATCCCAGGATGGGATGCAAAATGCCATCAGCTATATGAGGATTTTACTAGTAGTGGAGACCAAGAAATAGCTGATGACCTCCTCCACAATCTAGATTCCGCAAGAAGACAATGATGGACTGAAGCAACTGAAAGAATGAATTTCACTCAATCAAGTAGGAAGGCATGGAGTTTGTTACGTAAACTCGGAGGTACGACAAGACCAGCCCAGAAAAATCCAACCATAACACCAGAGAAAATTGCAAATAACATTGTCGAAATGTCAAGAGCTCCGAGAGACAAACCACATACCAGGATGATTAAGCGCGAACTCAGAACAGTAAAAAAGAATACTCCAAATATATCAGAGCTTTCCAGACCATTCACTGAGGATGATGTCATTACTGCCCTCAAGGATACGAAACCGGGCAAAGCCCCAGGTTTTGACAACATACATCCAGAATTTCTAACCTACGCTGGAAAGAACGTAGTCAAATGGCTGGCAAATTTCTTTTCGAACATTTTGACTACAAACCATCTCCCTAGAGAATTCAAAAAGGCAAGAATAATAGCTTTGCTGAAACCAGGGAAACCAGCAGACCAACCGCTAAGCTACAGACCAATAGCACTTCTTAGCTGTACATACAAATTCTCGAACGACTTGTCCATAATCGAATTAGCGGCATTATTATGGAGAACTTACCTATAGAACAGGCAGGCTTCAGACCTGGCCGTAGTTGCTGTGACCAAGTTCTGGCATTAACATCCTACATAAAGGCTGGCTTTCAACAGAAATTGAAAACAAGTGCTGTATTTCTAGACTTAACATCTGCATATGATACTGTTTGGAGAGATGGAATAATTTACAAACTCTTAAGAGTGATTCCTTGCCAGATTCTAACATCCTTAATACATGACATGCTGAGTAACAGAACCTTCCAGGTCACCCTAAACGGAAAGACAAGCAAAACAAAACTTATTAACAACGGCCTTCCACAAGGCTCCGCATTGGCCCCTCTTCTGTTTAACCTCTATATAGCAGATCTCCTAAACACAAAGTCAAGAAAACTTTGCTATGCGGATGACATAGCACTGGCTACCAGAGACAACTATCTCTTCAATACAGAGGAAGTCCTTAATAATGACGTTGAAATACTATACAATTATTTCAAGAAATGGAGACTCAAGCCAAACCCTAACAAAACTGAAGTATCTACATTCTATCTCAATAACAAAATGGCAAATGAAATTATTAACATAAAACTCGGAAACACCAACCTCAAACATAATAAGTTTCCAAAGTACTTAGGTATAACATTGGATCGCACTCTTTCTTACCGAAAACATCTGGAGAACACCACAACAAAAATTGGAACACGGAATAACATCATCCAAAAACTTAGCAGTACTACTTGGGGAGCTAACGCAAAAACATTACGCACCTCATCTATCGCCTTAGTGTTCTCTGTTGCTGAGTACTGCGCTCCTGTCTGGATTAATAGCTGTCACACCAAACTTATTGACAGGCAATTAAATAACACAATGAGGTTGATTTCTCGAACTGTTAAATCAACGCCCACGTACTGGTTACTGGTGCTATGTAATATCCTGCCCCCGGACCTGCGTAGAAAAGCGGCCCTACTGCAAGAATTCAGAAAGATTGAGACAAAACCAGAACTATCAATTAAAGAAGAATTCTCACAACTGCGACACACTCGATTGAAATCAAGAAAGCCACCCATATGCACAGCTGAGCAGCTTCAAAATAATAACTATGACCACATGAAACAATGGAGACTAGATTGGAACCAAAAGACAAATGACCAACTACAGACCTGGTTTGAGAGCTATAACTGCAACATCTCTGGAATGGAACTAACACGGAAAATATGGTCCGCATTAAATCGAATACGTACTGGACATGGCAGGTGTGCGGATTCACTACACAAACGGGGAAGAGCGATGTCACCAGAATGCGTCTGTGGTGCCCCTAGACAGACGATCCAACACATCCATGGTGAATGCTCCTTGCGAGCATATGCAGGGAACTGGTCCGACTTCCTGGAGGCATCCCCATCGGCGCTAGAATGGATCTCAAACCTGGATATAACCTTTTAACTGACCAATATAAACATAAATTATATTTATGATTGTTATAAGATTTTAATGTCTAACACTTGATGTATTAATGTTGCATGTATAGCCATACGCTAAATAAAATAAAATAATTGTCGAAATTCTACCCATTATGAATTCAGCCATGTTGTAGCAACATCTTGTTTCTCTGGATATTCCTTTATCTTATCATAATCGAATTCAGTACCACTTTTCTCTTTCACTATTTTCATATATAACTTATCATGAGGATTACTTCCAATTTTATTTTCATAAAGTCTTTTACATAATTTGCTCACAATTTGCTTTTATTTCTAAAATTCCACACATCATAGATATTTAAAACCTTACATCCATTTCCACAGCCCTATTTACTTCTTCAGTTGTCCAAGTTCCAATAAGACTTATTTTGTCGACATCGTGATTACATTTTTTTAAATTTTTCTTCTACACATATGATATACAAAGGATACAAAAGGTTTTCATTTTTATCAATTTTTATCCATGCCGATAAAACTATACGATACAGTCCTCTAGGTGGTAATAATTTACATTTTATAAACTTGTACCAATTTTTAGTATAATATCTTGGTTTATATAAATTTTTTGATGTCGTTTGGGATAATAATCATAATATTGTGCAGTGGGGCAATGACTACACAAATCAATGTAATTTATTTTTGTGGTAATGCCATCCGCTTTAGCTCTCAATTTTATTGTATCAGTAGAACCACTGTAGAAGGTATCCCTTGGATTCAAAGGATCAAAGACTTCTGGTAACTGTTTTAATTTCTTAAGTCCTTTTTATATTCTACTGAATTAATCCATTCACATTTCCATGTCTATGCTAAATTGTATCCATCATTTCGTATTTTTGTGCTTCTTGTTAAGGTTTTCTGTTATACATCACCTATAGATTCGTTATTCTTATTGCTAATTCTTTCAGTTTTGTACAACCATGATACAAACAACCGTGATATTGATAAACAGTATTGGGTTCTTTATCAAAACCATCTAATTCCTCTCCAACTATACTTACTTCATGATCATTAAGACAATGTTGTATATTATTATTGTTTAAAGTATTTAGCCAAGCAATGGACTCTTTACTGTGATTTTCTTTTCGTTCTTTATTCAGTATAGCAATACAGCCAAACAGACTCCTGCAACTGTTAAATAACAGAATGGATACATATTAGCTATTTCTAGGAACTGTTTCCTATGTTCTAAGCAATCTCTTCTCAATATATCTGCATCAGAATTACAGTTTTCATTCATTTCTTTACTCCTATTGAAAACATACTTTTCTTTAACTTTTTGACTATGCCGTTTGAGAAATCATTCTCTATCCTTTGGTTTCATAGTTTCAACACAATAATATTTGACATCAGCAATAGGTCCTGTATAACTTTTATTTACTTGGGCACTGAACAAATGTGGAAAGTAAGTTTTCTTCAATTCTTTCAACTCAAATGTTTTTGGGAAATTATTAAATGGGCCTTGTACAAAATTGCTACTATCTATAATTTTTAATTCTAAATGCTTTACCTCCAGTAATATCAGTTTAGTTCCTGTGTAGATAATATATGGCTTCATTGTATTTTTAATACAATACTTCAGAATGAATTGCAAATCACAACAATTAGTGTAAAGAGCTATAAATAATTAATTATGATGTTTATTGGATGTCATTCACATGCAGGATTCATCATTTGTCCTAAATTTACGAACAGCATCACTATAAAAATAGTGAATGATTATTAGATTTCGAATACATATACCAGTTTCTTGATCAGCTTTATAATCAAACCACATGTATCTTTCACGAAAGTTACAAGGAGTTCTCATTGGTATTCCCTTTTCACAACGTTTACAGTGATAAGTCAAAACGTTACAACCACTGCCCAACACAATGGGTGCCACTTGGTAGGATTGTGGACACGTGACATGGTAAAAAAAGTATCTAATCCAAGCAGACACGGATGGAGAAAGACACTAGCGAAAATATGGACTGCAAATGGGGTAATCCATTGATATAAGCAACTTTGACAAAGGGCAGATTATTATTGTGCAGAGCCTGTGAATGAGTATTTTGAAAAGGCCAAACTATTCAAATGTTCACATGCTAATGTCTTGAAAGGGGTCAAAGAATAGTGAAATTACCACCAGGCACTAAATAATTGGATGTCTACGACTCTTTACAGAATGTGAGGTTTGGAGGCTGGTCTGCTCTGTAAAGTAGGATAAATAGTGCTGTGTGGCATCTCTGCCAAAAGAGCACAATGCTGGGGCAAACACAAATGTTTCACAGCACACTGTTCTATATCTATATCTACATGGATACTCTGCAAATCACCCTTAAATGACCAGTAGAAGGTTCATTGAAGCACCATCACAATAACTCTCTATTGTTCCATTCTCGAATATGTAGGTTGCGACAAATAGAAATACCTTTGTTTTAATTATGTCCACCCCAAATCCTTTATCATCTCCATGATGGTCTCTCCCCTATTTCCAGATAATACATAACTTGCCACCCTTCTTTGAACTTTTTCAATGTACTCAGTTAATCCTGTGTGGTAAGGATCCCACACCGCACAGCAGTAACCCAAAAGAGAATGGACACGCTTAATGCAGGCTGTCTCTTTAGTAGATTTGTTACATATTGTAAGTGGTCTGCCAATAAAATACAGTCTTTTGTTCGCTTTCAACACTACCTAACAGATCAGAACGAAAATTTCTGTTCCGACACTGACAATGTTGAGTGTTTATGGAAAAAGTTCAAGGTAATCGTAAAATGCGTTTTAGACAGGTACATGCCGAGTAAAACTGTGAGGGACGGGAAAAACCCACCGTGGTACAACAACAATGTTAGGAAACTACTGCGAAAGCAAAGAGAGCTTCACTCCAAGTTTAAACGCAGCCAAAACCTCTCAGACAAACAGAAGCTAAACGATGACAAAGTTAGCGTAAGGAGGGCTATGCGTGAAGCGTTCAGTGAATTCGAAAGTAAAATTCTATGTACCGACTTGACAGAAAATCCTAGGAAGTTCTGGTCTTACGTTAATTCAGTAAGTGGCTCGAAACAGCATATCCAGACACTCCGGGATGATGATGGCATTGAAACAGAGGATGACACGCGTAAAGCTGAAATACTAAACACCTTTTTCCAAAGCTGTTTCACAGAGGAAGACCGCACTGCAGTTCCTTCTCTAAATCCTCGCACAAACGAAAAAATGGCTGACATCGAAATAAGTGTCCAAGGAATAGAAAAGCAACTGGAATCACTCAATAGAGGAAAGTCCACTGGGCCTGACGGGACACCAATTCGATTCTACACAGAGTACGCGAAAGAACTTGCCCCCCTTCTAACAGCCGTGTTCTGCAAGTCTCTAGAGGAATGGAGGGTTCCAAATGATTGGAAAAGAGCACAGGTAGTCCCAGTCTTCAAGAAGGGTCGTCGAGCAGATGCGCAAAACTATAGACCTATATCTCTGACGTCGATCTGTTGTAGAATTTTAGAACATGTTTTTTGCTCGAGTATCATGTCGTTTTTGGAAACCCAGAATCTACTATGTAGAAATCAACATGGATTCCGGAAACAGCGATCGTGTGAGACCCAACGCGCTTTATTTGTTCACGAGACCCAGAAAATATTAGATACAGGCTCCCAGGTAGATGCTATTTTTCTTGACTTCCGGAAGGCGTTCGATACAGTTCCGCACTGTCGCCTGATAAACAAAGTAAGAGCCTACGGAATATCAGACCAGCTGTGTGGCTGGATTGAAGAGTTTTTAGCAAACAGAACACAGCATGTTGTTATCAATGGAGAGACGTCTACAGACGTTAAAGTAACCTCTGGCGTGCCACAGGGGAGTGTTATGGTACCATTGCTTTTCACAATATATATAAATGACCTAGTAGATAGTGTCGGAAGTCCCATGTGACTTTTCGCGGATGATCCTGTAGTATACAGAGAAGTTGCAGCATTAGAAAATTGTAGCGAAATGCAGGAAGATCTGCAGCGGATAGGCACTTGGTGCAGGGAGTGGCAACTGTCCCTTAACATAGACAAATGTAATGTATTGCGAATACATAGAAAGAAGGATCCTTTATTGTATGATTATATGATAGCGGAACAAACACTGATAGCAGTTACTTCTGTAAAATATCTGGGAGTATGCGTGCGGAGCGATTTGAAGTGGAATGATCATATAAAATTAATTGTTGGTAAGGCGGGTACCAGGTTGAGGTTCATTGGGAGAGTGCTTGGAAAATGTGGTCCATCAACAAAGGAGGTGGCTTACAAAACACTTGTTCGACCTATACTTGAGTATTGCTCATCAGTGTGGGATTCGTACCACATCGGTTTGGCGGAGGAGATAGAGAAGATCCAAAGAAGAGCGGCGCGTTTCGTCACAGGGTTATTTGGTAACCGTGATAGCGTTACGGAGATATTTAATAAACTCAAGTGGCAGACTCTGCAAGAGAGGCACTCTGCATCGCGGTGTAGATTGGTCGCCAAGTTTCGAGAGGGTGCGTTTCTGGATGAAGTATCGAATGTATTGCTTCCCCCTACTTATACCTCCCGAGGAGATCACGAATGTAAAATTAGAGAGATTAGAGCGCGCACGGAGGCTTTCAGACAGTCGTTCTTCCCGCGAACCATACGCGACTGGAACAGGAAAGGGAGGTAATGACAGTGGCACGTAAAGTGCCCTCCGCCACACACCGTTCGGTGGCTTGCGG
The DNA here is from genome assembly GCF_021461385.2 of Schistocerca piceifrons. Lineage (NCBI taxonomy): Eukaryota > Metazoa > Arthropoda > Insecta > Orthoptera > Acrididae > Schistocerca > Schistocerca piceifrons. Next base: position 256,129,868 of record NC_060149.1, read on the forward strand.
AGTATAAATGTAGATGTAGATGTGAACATTTTATAAAACCATAATAATCTCTTTTAATATTTTCTAACAATTTGTATGCCTTACCATGTTTTTTATGGGAAAATCCATCTGAAATATTAGTTAGCATGATTTTTTTAGTATGAATGATTATGTTATTACAGTATAAAGGCTCAGTGACATTTATTATTTAATTCCTGAGAAAACTCAGCCACAATGTGTAGCCCATAACTACGTCATTGAAGTAGATTTATAGAAATACAAAGAAATATTCTTCATAACATGAAAAATAATTTCTAATAATATATACCCATTTGTTCATTGTTCCGTAAACATCAACTGAAAACAAATATATGTCATAGAAACAGAGAGACAAATGAAAATAAGCTCAATTATAGGCAAATGATTGTATGTTTAACATCACGTAACTCTTAATGTATAAGTATCGAGTAACATCTGTTGAAAACATTACACCACACCACAAATAGTATACTTATGACAATATATTAATACTGGTGTAAAAGATATACTGAATATTTAAGAGTGTATTTACTTTCCCATCTAAGAACCTATTGATAACAGATATGAACTAATAAGCATATATATATATATATATATATATATATATATATATATATATATATATGCTTATACATATATTTTTGTTTTTCGGACATTTTTTCACACTCTTTTCCATTGAGGAGTAGGAAAAATATAGTGATCGTTGTTACTGAAGTACATAGGGATTTAATGTATTAATGTATGTTTAGGTATCATTGTAGAACAGTTCTCTTCATATACAGGGTGTTTCAAAAATGACCGGTATATTTGAAACGGCAATAAAAACTAAGCGAGCAGCGATAGAAATACACCGTTTGTTGCAATATGCTTGGGACAACAGTACATTTTCAGGCGGACAAACTTTCGAAATTACAGTAGTTACAATTTTCAACAACAGATGGCGCTGCAAGTGACGTGAAAGATATAGAAGACAACGCAGTCTGTGGGTGCGCCATTCTGTACGTCGTCTTTCTGCTGTAAGCGTGTGCTGTTCACAACGTGCAAGTGTGCTGTAGACAACATGGTTTATTCCTTAGAACAGAGGATTTTTCTGGTGTTGGAATTCCACCGCCTAGAACACAGTGTTGTTGCAACAAGACGAAGTTTTCAACGGAGGTTTAATGTAACCAAAGGACCGAAAAGCGATACAATAAAGGATCTGTTTGAAAAATTTCAATGGACTGAGAACGTGACTGATGAAAGTGCTGGAAAGATAGGGCGACCGCATACGGCAACCACAGAGGGCAACGAGCAGCTAGTGCAGCGGGTGATCCAACAGCGGCCTCGGGTTTCGTTTGTCGTGTTGCAGCTGCGGTCCAAATGACGCCAACGTCCACGTATCGTCTCATGCGCCAGAGTTTACACCTCTATCCATACAAAATTCAATCGCGGCAACCCCTCAGCGCCGCTACCATTGCTGCACGACAGACATTCGTTAACGATATAGTGCACAGGATTGATGATGGCGATATGTATGTGGGCAGCATTTGGTTTACTGACGAAGCTTATTTTTACCTGGACGGCTTCGTCAAGAAACAGAACTGGCGCATATGGGGAACCAAAAAGCCCCATGTTGCAGTCCCATCGTCCCTGCATCCTCAAAAAGTACTGGTCTGGGCCGCCATTTCTTCCAAAGGAATCATTGGCCCATTTTTCAGATCCGAAACGATTACTGCATCACGCTATCTGGACATTCTTCGTGAATTTGTGACGGTACAAACTGCCTTAGACGACACTGCGAACACCTCGTGGTTTATGCAAGATGGTGCCCGGCCACATCGCACGGCCGACGCCTTTAATTTCCTGAATGAATATTTCGATGATCGTGTGATTGCTTTGGGCTATCCGAAACATACAGGAGGCGGCGTGGATTGGCCTCCCTATTCGCCAGACATGAACCCCTGTGACTTCTTTCTGTGGGGACACTTGAAAGACCAGGTGTACCGCCAGAATCCAGAAACAATTGAACAGCTGAAGCAGTACTTCTCATCTGCATGTGAAGCCATTCCGCCAGACACGTTGTCAAAGGTTTCGGGTAATTTCATTCAGAGACTACGCCATATTATTGCTACGCATGGTGGATATGTGGAAAATATCGTACTATAGAGTTTCCCAGACCGCAGCGCCATCTGTTGTTGAAAATTGTAACTACTGTAATTTCGAAAGTTTGTTTGCCTGAAAATGTACTGTTGTCCCAAGCATATTGCAACAAACGGTGTGTTTCTATCGCTGCTCGTTTAGTTTTTATTGCCATTTCAAATATACCGGTCATTTTTGAAACACCCTGTATCTCTCCTTTTGATCTATGACCGATCTTTGCTTTATTGCAATATTGTTCTAAGAGGATGTTTGGGATGTAATCTTTCGTGAAGAAAATGTCTTTCATTTTTGACAGATCCTTCCGTCCATTGTACATTAAGGGAAAGACGGCCTTTGCTGGTGATTCAGCTTCACCTCTCAGATAAAGATTTACCATTTTATCCAGGTCATTAAATTGTTACTTAAAGTTTAATTTTATTGAGTTATCCATTGAACATGAAAAGGTAACTGCATCTTTGAATCGGGTGGGTTCCTTTAACTCAGTCTTTGTTCTGAAAGTAAAATGTGTTTTGAGGTTCTCCTTCTGCATCATTTTCGCTACTATGAACTTCTTTCATTGAGAAGAGTTTTCTATAATTCCTACCCATTGTTGTGGAACATACACAACCGGTGCATTCCTTGTTACATAGCTTTGTATATAGCCAAAATTTTGGTCCAAAGGAAGTATCATATGGCTTCAAAATGGGGAACGATGCTCTTCATGTTCAAAGCCACCAGGAGCAATTACGTATGATAAAATGCTACCATAGACCAATTTTTGTTTTGGCTGCAACAGTTATCACTTATATAAGCAAATTTGTTTCTCTCACATTAAATTTCCCGGTTATGCTTCTTTAAACAGTTTATGATCTACTCTGATCCACAGCCAGCAGTTGGTTCATCCCAAATATGGAAGTAACCTAGCCCAGACTGTCATGTAGACTAAAATCGTAGCACCACAACTTCCTGGATTAAAAAGCTGGGCCAGTACTCAGTTTAGCAAGAGGCAGTGCTTGTTGGAGTTCGAATGTGAACATATAAGTACGTTCTTCACCTTTTGCTAAATCTATATTTTCTTTCATTTTTGTAAATTCAGCTTGTCCTCTTCGATGGTGCAGTTGTTGTTGAACTTCTAACTCATTAAGTTCGTTGCTAACATTTTTTAATTTGCAGTCTTTAATTTTCAAGGAAAGATTGTCACATGTTTTACATGTGTCGCTCTTTGGATGCTTGAAAAATATATTCAATGTTCTGAAGATTTTTCTGTACTTGTAGAAGGAAACTGGCTTTAGTGCCTTTTTTTGTAGAAATTATTGACATAATCGTCATAAATACATCTAATAGAATGTTCATGTGCAATATAAACCCTGTATGGGTTATGTTTCAGGCTGTGTATTTCAGAATTTTTTAATGTGATCAGTTACATACATTCTCTGATTGTCACTAAAAGCATTATTTCTAGTTCCATGATGGCCTCTCTGATCCAAAGGACGAGTGTTCTGACCAAGTGCTAGTTTTTTTCAACTATAATTTCAAACCTTCCCCTTCATTTTTGAAGTCTATGTATGTTTAGAAATGCTACTTTACAAACTACCACTTCCATAGAATCTATCAAAACCATATACACCACACTATTAGATCTTCAACTTCCGTCACCCTTCTTCATGTAGCTACATTTAATATAGATGACTATGATTCGTCCATAAACATATGAATTCTGGAGACCTTAGTTTTTCATGCCCCAGAATTCTGAAAATATTTTTTCCCTAATTTCTTGTTGAATCTTTACAAAAGGCTGTTTCTTGCAGTCACAGTAATGGCGTATTTCCCATTTTCCATAATTATTCCTTTGTTAACCATTGTGTACTCAAGCCCTGCATTCCTCTTCTGTTTCTTTTCCTTCATTTTGTTAATTTTAACTTTTTCAGATTAACATTTTCATTTCCATCTTATGCCTTTTGTTCCTGCAGCTCAAGTGGTTTTGTCATGGTTTGCATAACGATTAGCCTATTAGCTTCAGAGCAGTAACCCTCTGCAAATGTTCATTTCACAAGTGCAAAACATGGTAAGCAAATTAAACACACACTGACGATGACAGAAATTAGTTCCATAGTTTATAATGCATAAAAGATAGTCTAATAATGTTTTAAACTATACTTTTTATTTTTAATATGCACACAAAACACGTGATTAGTTTCCAAGATCAAAAAAAGTTATCCAATATAACCTCCTGGTGTGAATGTAGTGGGGAACTGAATGGGGAACTCAACGAGGCTCTCCCACCGAACTGTAGGTTCAGCAAAAAGGACGAGAGAATCGCTGTACAGGAATCAAGGATTTGTACCCTTCTGGCTGAAATAGATCTCACGAAATTCGAACTGGATATATTGAAGGGGAAAAAAGGTTGTACAAACTGGGTAAAGTTAACAAGCATTAGGCGAAAGGGAAACAGCTCATCAACTTCTTCTACATTGAGCTATCAATATCGAATAAGTTTAGCTTGTTACCTAAAGTAGGAGGGGAAGAGCCTCATACAGCTGTATGATACGGTAGGGTACAGCACGCTTCTAGCTAGGAAACTCAGTGCAAGTCGGTACGAAAAGAGAGTAGGAAGAAAAGAGTCTTGCTGCTAGGTAGTAGCTATGGCTGGGGTGTAGGCCATATGATGCAGGAAAAGCTGGGAGCAGTGTACCAGGTCACAAGTATTGTGAAACCAAGTGCTAGCCGTAGCCAGGTGACAGAGGACATAGGAATATTGTGTGAAGGTTTTGGGAAAGAGGATCAGATCATTATAGTGGGTGGAGCAGGTTCAAATGGCTCTGAGCACTATGGGACTTAACAGCTAAGGCCTATAGAACTTAAAACAACTTAAACCTAACTAACCTAAGGACATCACACACATCCATGTCTGAGACAGGATTCGAATCTGCGACCGTAGCGGTCGCTCAGTACCAGACTGTAGCGCCTAGAACCGCTTGGCCACACCGGCCGGCGATGCAGCCTGATTGAGAACAGTAGTTACAGCATGGGGATGACCTGGATGAAATAGGTGTAGCAACCACACACACAAATGTGAGTTTCATGGAGGTCCTGCAGCGTCATGACCAGCCCTAGGTTAATACTACTGTGAGCCATGTTAACTGTGAGTTGAGCAGGTTACTGCTGACTGAAATGAATTCTCATATGAGTGCAGTATCTATAGCTACAATTGGGAGATGGGGTTATAGTAGACATGACCTGCAGCTGAATAAGAGAGGGAAAGATAGGTTGGCTGAACTTCTTGCAGGAAATGTACGACAGGCCAGCACCACACAATGCAAGGTCCCTGTGCTTACTGGTGTCAGAGGGGCACCTTTTTTAGGTTAGAAGCAAATTTCAGACAGCCTGTTTTCAAAGAAGTCACTATAACAGAAGAGCTCCACAAGAATGCACAGAGAAGTAAGGTTAGCTTATTCCACCAAAATATTAGAGGATTGAGTAATGAGGTAGAAGAGCTTCTCGCCTGCCTGCAAAATTTAGGGGAAAAGATAGACATCCTGTGCCTGTCTGAGCACCACATAACCACAGGGTTAGGTAAGTTGCATATAGAAGAGAACAGTCTAACAGCTTACTCATGCAGAACTAATATCGGAAAAGGAGGAGTTGTTGCATATACAAGGGTTGGAACTTAAATTGTGGCAACTATTTATTCACAACCTATACAAAAGAGTTACATGTTTGCACCTGTTACTCTCCTTCGAAGTAGTCACCACCGTTGTGTAGAACACGTTTCCAGCGATGTGGAAGGCGTAGTATACCGTTAGCAGAGCTTGTTCTGTTGATGGTGTGAATGGAGCGGTCTACTGCCTGTCGAATCTATGGAACAGTTCTGAAGCGAATGCCACGAAATGGTTCCTTCAACATAGTAATCAAATCAAAGTCACAACGACTTAAGTCTGGGGAGTATGATGGATGGTACAGTACTTCCCAATTCCAGTGACCGATCAGAGCAGCCATAGCTTGCACTGTATGCGCCCACGCATTGTCGTGCAAAATGATGGGAGGGTTGCGCAGAAAGTGTCGCCGCTTCTTTCGCAAAGCTGGTCATAGGTGTTGCTCGAAAAACGAACAGTAATACTGTGCATTGACGGTCTGTCGTGGAGGAACATAATGCCTTAGGATAACACCATTGCAATCGTTCACGAGAATCACCATAACTTTCACCATACTGGCACTCTGATGTAGTTATGGTGATTCTCGTGTATGAATGCCATGGTGTTATCCTAAGGCATTACGTTCCTCCATGGCAGACCGTCATTATATTTATCGTACCTATTTTTAATATTTGCTAACACATTCATTACATATATAAGAATGCTTACCCTTTGTAATTTTATGTGACTGAAAATTATCAGTTAACTTCCATAATTCACAATTTTTACACTTCTTGATTTTGATTGCTTCCATTAAATACAGACAGTTTTTATTAGGTATAAATGAATTATTACATAATGAAATGAAATGTCATGTGGCTAGGGCCTCCCACCAAGTAGACCATTGGCCTGGTGCAACTCTTTTCAGTTGACGCCATTTCGGCGACTTGCGCGTCGATGGGGATGAGATGATAATGATGAGAGTGACACAACATCCGGTCCCTGGGTGGCGAAAATCTCTGAGCACAATCTGTGTTAGAAGAGTTTACTCAAAATCTGAAAACATGTAAAAAATTAAAACCACATCATTTTTTATTGAAGGATGAAGAATTTAAAAACGTTTTGAAAAAGAATTAGGAGTAATTGAAAATTTATTTATATTAATTTATTACCAAGACAATATTAACAGTATAAAAACATATTACATTTTGGGAAAATAAAAAGATAATTATCTTCATTGTGGTATAAATGTTTGTGATTTAGCTGGATTTAAGAGTTTTTAACATTGTGCAGCACTGTCAGCAACTGTGATAACTGAACATGTAACACATCAGTCTCAGTTGCAAATAGGAACCAAACTTGGTTTCTATTTGCAACTGAGGCTGACGTGTTACATGTTCATTTAGCTGAATGTTTTGTAACAGAGGCAAAATTGCGTGAAATATAAATTTACAAAACGATCAACAAATAAATAATGGTGCTCAATATTTATTCATTGATACACTAGCTTTGGGTAATTTGAAGTCATAGAATTCTGTTAACAATATACTACTTTCATTTGCCTTCATTTGTTCATTATGACAGATTTCAGTAAAGATATGAGAGAAGCAAATAACGAACAGTAGTAATGACAGATACATCAACAATACAAAACTTTTGTCAATATATGAACCAAGAGAGCAACAGCAACTCATTTATTACTGTATATTTAAACTTTAATTAATAAAAAGTGTTATACAAAATACATGCAACCATAGTTCTGGCATAGCCTAAAGGCTGCTTCAGCAACTTCTTCATGAACAACAAGCTTGTATGCAATGGTAAGGAAGTTTTAGTGATAGCTGATAAAAAGAATAATCCATAGCTTAAAGCTAAAGTTTTTCCTGAAATACTGGAATATAAAGATAGTGGTTATACAGCAAGAAAACATTCTGATGGAGTAGGCAAAAAATATTTGAAAATTTAATACCAGAGGATTCCTCAGGGTTAAGAGGCAGTTAAAAAATAATCAATATTTATCAATGAACCAGGCTTATATTCCTAAATTTTTAAATCAAAAAGGAAGAAGGTACACAATTCAGAAGATGGGCTGCACAAGAAGTTTTGCCTTCAATTAGAAACATGGTGAATACAAAATAAAGAATGATGTAAAGCAACTTTATGAAGGTCTAATGGAGCATATAGAAAAAAAACAATGAAGAACAAGTAGATGACTTAAGAGATCTGAATAAAATTAAGGACAATTATATACAAAAATCAGACGAAAGATTTGATTTAGCTACATAATTGTTAACACAAAGAAATAATGTAACTGTAGAAATGGCCCCGTGTGTTGTTCCTCAATCAATAATGAAAATTTAAGACCGACATTCATTCTTTTAAAATCATTTGATAACGATTATGAATATAATTAAAGTGAGTAGATCAGAAATAAGTCTGCAAAACACTCAACAATATTAGAGCCATACATCCAGATTTTGAAGAACTGGATTTAATTATGATCCCACCTCAATAAACTTGAACCAGAGAATGAAAGAAAATTTACACATTGTTTGCTACTGCAATGATTTCAATATTTTGGATGGCTACAAACAAGAAGATTTGGGTAACGGTTTAATAAATCTTCATCAGGTTTCGCTACTATAAAAATATCACTCCAAAGTACAAAGATCCATATCTTGCAAATTACTACATTTTGTCTCATTGTGGAGTAAGTACTAATGCAAGTTCTGGGAAGCTAGACCTTGAAGATTATTTTAAAAAAGTATTGATAACAGAACTAATGGTATTTTAGATGACAAATATTTGACACCTGCAGGTTTCATGGTATTGCAGGTTATACGAGGATATACTCTGAAAAGTTATGATTTGGGTTCCCAAACCCCAGATTACCCAAACCCTAGATTAGAAGACCTTCTTGAACTAAAAGGATATAAAATTAAGAGAAACAAAATGATATAGAATGAGTCAATGTAGTCAAATGTAAAATTTAAGTGCCACACTAAGTTATGTCATCTTATTTTCAATAAAAATAAAAACTAAATTCGTTTTTTCATAATCAAATTTTGTATAACTTTCATAATGGTTTTATATACATCTAATAAACTATTTATGTTAAATCCATTTCATTTAGTAAACTCAAATTTAAAATACTAAATGATTTTGATCTTATATCATTCTTATTAACTTTTTATTTAGTATCAAAACAAATTTTCCCTTCTTTAATAACATAGCAGAATTAATAATATAATAAGTACCAAACACTTTTAAATTTTCAGTTATGAATTCCATTCACATATATAAAAATTTTATAATTTTTTTTATTTACCCAATTATTGTGTGATTCGTCAGAATCCAACAATTTCACATGTACTTTTTGTCTTTTCTTTCACGAAACTTTCTCAACAATATATACATCAGGACACTTTGTGTTTTTTTTGTAATTCTTGATCATAAAAATTTCCCTTGAGTTCTTCTCCATTCAATGCCATCATCTTTTCAATTACTAAAATTTCTTTTGACCAATAGGCTGTGTATCTTGTAATGTCATAATAAATTATAAGATAGTAATGTACCAGAACGCTGCTAGGTTTGTTTGACTTGTGGGACAGTGCCACTGAGACGTTGAAAGAACTGAACTGGCAGACTCTTGAAAATAGACATAAATTATTCCAAGAAAGTCTACTAACGATGTTTCAAGAACTGGATTTAAATGATGACTCTAGGAATGTACTACAAACTACTAAATGTCGCTCACAAAAGGATAGTGAGGATAAGATTAGATTAATTACAGCATGCACAGAGACATTTCAACAACCATTTTTTCCTTGCCCCATTTGTGAATGGAAAGGGAAGAAGCCCTACTATAACTAAATAACTTATTTTCATTGTTAACACTTACACTACCAGTATGTTTAATTATTCAATTAAATCTTACATGTTGCTATAGTCTTCTGCTTGTTCGAATGTTTTAGCTGACTTTTCAGAATCATTTACAAGAGTAAGATGTAATTTTTTTTATTTTCATTTACCCTGTCAATGTTAGATAAAATTTTGTGATAATAAAACGAAATCAGAACATTTAAAACGTTGGTAGAATGGTGCTCACTATTTCATGTCTCATAAACTACATTTGAAAAAATAATTGTTTATACTCTGTTCTAACATGAGAGATATAACCGTTGGACACTTCATTTATATCAGATAGTTTATCATGGTAGAATTTAGCGCCTTGTATTTATCATCTACAAAAATTCAGTGTATTAATCCAACAACTTCACTGAGATTGAGTGACCACTACCACCTAACCTGAAATGTGTGAAGTCATACATGAAATGTAAAAGGCCTTACTGTCTCTGCTGTTCGTCCATAGAAGAGAAGGTGTCATATTTTGGAGAATAATACTTGAAATTCTAATCCAGTCGTCCACATGCAGGATTTCCCATAGTTTCCCTATATTGCTGAAATAGTATAATTCCAATGATTTTTTTTGATGGCTTCCTTGCCACGAGTACAATATATTTAGTGAAACATCAGCCGGCATCCCTGACGAATGACTGTCTTGAGGTAAAATACACACCTGTTACACATTCTAAATAAATTTTTAACTTAAACTTATACGAATTTATGCGCAATGAAAGTAGGTCCAAAACTGATTCATCTATTGCACGACAAAATCAAAACTTTTTATATCTTCTTACATGACACTCATGCTAAACAAACTGTACGGTACTTAAATTATCATCATAATAGCAAAATATATAAGCAACTCTTACTGTGTAAATATCACGCCAAGCCAAAGTGCTTGCGACTGTTTGTCACATAAAATGTTAATTACACCATTATGACTATACACTGATCAGTCAGAACATTATAACCGCCGACCTACTACCGATGTAAACCCGTCAAGGCCATAGCAGGGTCTCCTGGCGAGGAACAACTGCTAGTGAGACACACACAGTAGCAGGTAAAGCAGCAGCAGACTTTGACTTATTGGTAAAATACTGGGGAAATGCAATCAGTCTACAAAGGAGATTTCTTACAAGTCACTTCTAAAGCACATTCTAGAATGCTGCCTGTGTGTAGAATGGGGGAGGGGCATGATCTATCTGAGTTAGGCCAAGGGCAGATTGTGATAGCCCAAAGGCTCAGCACAAGCATTTCGGAAATTGCCAACTTGGCCAGTGTTCAAGGAGTGCTGTGGTGTGTCTTGATCACATGGCGAAAGTAAGGTGAAACCACGTCCAAACTTTGTGGGGTAGTGCGGCCACCCATCATTACAGATGTCAGACGTCATAGGCTGAGCAGGTTGGTAAAACAGGAGAGGCAGCAAACTGTGGTGGAACTAACATCAGACTTTAATGCTGGATAGACTACAAGTGTGCCTGAACACACAGTGCACGGAACAGTCTTAACAATGGGCCTCCGCAACCGACAACCCACGTATGTTCCGATATTAACAGCACAACATCAGCAACTACAACTGAAATGGGCAGAGCATTGCATGGCCTGATGAATCCTGAACAGCTTCTCCACAATGCTGATGGGAGGGCGCGAATCCATCGTCTTCCAGGGCAACAGCTCCTTGACATCTGTATTGTGGGATGGAAACAAGCTGGCAGTGGCTCCATTATGCCTTGGGGAACATTCATGTGGGTTTTATGTGTCCAACGGAACTAGTGCAAGGCACCATGACAGCCAAGAAGTATCGTATACTGTTTGCAGACTACAGACACCTCTTGATGGAGATCACTTTTCCCAATGGCAGTGGCACTTTTCAACAAGATAATGCGCCATATCACAAGGCCAGGAGTGTGATGGAATGGTTCGAAGAGCACAGTGGCGAGTTCCAGTTGATGTGCTGCCCCAAACCCCCCACTCGCCAGATATAAACCCGACTGAACACATTTGGAATGTGACTGAACGTGGCGAATTTACGAGAATTAGGTGACGTGTATGTGCAGACGTGGTGCCACCTCCCTCCAGGGACGTATCAACGCCTCGTTGCTTCCATGACACAACGCGTCGCCGCTCTTGTCTGTACCAAAGGTGGACATACCGGCTATTAGGCAGGTTTCCATAATGTTCTGGTTTATGAGTGTAATTTTCAAACCCAATTATAGTGATGCTGCTACATTTGATGCTGTAATGCTTATTTGCAAAAAGAACACAATGCGAATGATCTTATATTACCAATAAAAATTTTGGAATTGTGTTTAGCTAGAGAATCTAATCATAGTATTTTATCATCAGCCATTACTCTGCAATAACTTCGGCAAATTGTTTATCAAAGAGTGACCAAGAAAAATATTGACGGGAGAGGCAAGAACCACCGTGTTATGATTGACGTTTATAATTCTAAAATCAACTGTTAATATCCATGTGTCTTCAGTCTTCATATTGAGACCAAAAGACGAAAAACAGGCATCAATTACTGTCCGGAGAGGGAACACGGAACAGGAAAAGACTTATGAGCTTTGTCTATGGAAAAGGCGGTATCGCGTGAAGGTGAGATTAAACTCTACTAGGGATGCGCGGTTGTCTGTTGTGAGATACGCACGTCGCCAACCGTGTAGAACATTTGAAATGGCTAAAACAAAACAGGATCAAATCTGTCCACAAACACACTGTACCTTTTGAAACTATCGATAAGTAATTTAAGGGTCCATATGCTATGCCGACAAATAGATTGATAAGGCACGAACTTTGTGAGACTGTTACGCAAGATTAGATAACACATTACATTTATGTAAACAAGATGCGGGGAGGCACGACGTTAAATAGCTAGTGTATTCATAGCGTGCGCTTTAATAAGAGGAATATATTTGTCAACAAAAAATTTAAGTTCCGTCGTTCCGCACTGTTGTACCAGCACGTTGAAGGTATGAACACTTAAAAGTTACATTATTTTTGTGGGTATGTACGGACAATGTTAATGGATGCTTTGACGGATTCCAACACGAGATTCTTTTCGCTCTGGGGGGTCTTATAGAGAAAGTAGCCTCGCGAGTCCGTTTACAATGACACCGAATGGTAGAGAAATTTTTCCGCGATTTGTTACGCGGGAAATTACAAATTTATTTGTAGTCACCGTAGTACACTTTTGTACGAAATCATTTTTTTAATTACTCATTGTTGTAGTAAAAACGTAAATAAGTGAATAATGGGCGCGTTTACAAATTGCACTTAACATATTCACGGAAACACTGAGAGTATTCTTCTAAACCACTCAGTCTCAACATTTGTAGTGTGTTGGAAGATTGACCATAGCCATCAACCTCTTTTCTTGTTTGTGTCGATGAACGATTTATATTAAAAAAAAAAAAAAAAGTGGACTGGAAAACGTGTCTGTCGGATGTTCTCTTGCAAGGCGCTGTCCCTGCATGCTATCAACTAAATACAAAATTAATTTATGAGTAGAATGAGCAGAGAGACTGTTCACTGATTAGGCTGTTTTCTGCGTGGCAGCATTATTGTTGGACAATCTTAATGATTCCAGAACAACCAGGTCAATATTGACCCTTCACTTCATGTATAACAATTCACAATAAATGTTATTAAGTCACGAAAATGTGCAAAACGAGAAAAATTTCCCCTTATGTTTGGTCGTGCAAACGTTTTTGCAGTTTCATCCCGGCTGATATTTAAGTGTGTCACTGTTACAGCATACCAATCTTCATTTCAGTGCACATAAATCCTTTCTTGTACAGATATGTTCCTCTACAAACAGTAATTCCCATGTACCAGATTGATTGAGTTGGCAGCTCCACATCACTAGGGTTATCTGCATTTGTTTTAACCACTAGTCTTTGCTGCAACTGAATTGTTTTGCTGTTCATAGACCACATCTGTATAAGTGGTACAACTTACTGAAAGAGTGATTGATACTTCTAGGTAACTCACACCAGGAATTATTGTCAGATAGGTGGTGAAAACACATTAAAGTTAATGCAGAATGAGGGTACAGCATTTACCTACTAAACAAACTTAAATATCTGGCCTGATATCCTCTTGGGACACAGTACTTGGAATCTCTGTACTAGAAGACCTTGCTTCATTGTATACAATTTAACCATAATCCTTATGACTGTGGAGTGAAATTTCAATGACACTGTCTCTTACAATATTTATATTCCTTCATATCTTGCAGTTAGTATGGGCTATATGCTGATAAAAATAATTTTGTGATGGGCATTTCAGCAAATTTAGTGGTAAAGCCAGCCGCCAGCCAATCATAGTTCTTTCTCGAGCACCAAATGTTCACTGTGTTACCTGCTGGTCGGCTGCATTCTGACAACACTGCCCTCTGCCACTGCAATCTGTCAATCATAGAGTTATTTTAATCTGAGTATAGAGTGTGATAGTGCCACCGTGGCAAGGCTAATAAATGTGAATGCAGAATAAAAGTTGTGGTAACATATTATTCTGTAGTGTTGGACAATATCTACTTTTGTGCCATAAATAACACACTTTTCATTATAGAAACATAAATTGTAAGGTAATTCCAGAAAAGCTGTTTAGATTAGATTAGATTTACTTTCATTCCAATTGATCCGTAGTGAGGAGGTCCTCCAGGATGTGGAACATGTCAGAAAAACAACAATACACGACAAATATTTACAACTAAAACAAGTAAGCTAATGTACCATTCCACAGATCCCAAGTGTAATGATCGTCATTTTTTAATGAACACTAAGAGTCATTTTACAAATACTAATGCACTGAATTTAAAATAAAAAAGTTTTTTATTTATTTATAAGGTAATAAACATGTAATACAACTACTGTAATACTTATTTGCAGTGAACACATTACTGCACTGAAATGGTGCAGAAGTTAGATTATACTCACACACACACACACACACACACACACACAAATTTTCAGTGAACACATTACTGCACTGAAATTGTGCAGAAGTTATGTTGTACTTATATACAAATCAGTTGGTTTTACTAAGAAATTCATCAATGGAGTACAAGGAGTTGGCCACCAATAAATCCTTTAGGCTTCTCTTAAACTGAACTACTGTATTAAGTAATAGATAAATGCCCAACAAGCATTTTGGTGGATGCGATGTACGTGTATTTTATATAAAGTTTAAAAAATGCAAAGAGGTGTCATTACTTCATTATTACCATTAGGATGTAGCAAAAATGCTGTCTATCTTGAATGTCCTTTATTTGTGATTGCTCATGTTTGGAAGCCGATTGATCCATTCAATGTGGGGTTCAAACTTTCATCAAGTTCTTAAAACTGAGGATGGTGCTCTGTAGCAGATTTATAGCATGAAGGAAGTTAACTTTATGGAGGGAAAAGTTTAGCTCACAGTAAAAGCCTGCTCTTGCAAGGGCTGATAATACTAAATAAAACGAAAGGTTTGGCACCTGAATAATTTATAGTGTTAACATTACAGAATGTGCTTATGTAATGTGCATAGATAAAGTTCAGAGAATTGAGCTCTTGCTTGCAATTCTGAAGTAATGTGGACTCTTTCCTGTAGATAAGCTCGTGATACTGAACCTGAAAGGACTGTGATTAAGACACTGGATTCATTCGAAGCCGGGTTGGATTATTTGTATACATTTGCCATTGAAATTAATGAATTTATGTTGGCACAGTGTTCACAGTAGTGCAAGTGAAATTGATCTACAGATTGCTTTTGATTATATGCCATTCAAAATATCTTGTTTTGTGTGTATTTTGTTAATGTGCTGTACTTGGAAGATGTTGAGTATGATGTAGCTAGGAACATCCCAAAGCTGTAGCTGTAGATGAATACCTGAAGAAAGTGTACGCTATAATATTGGACTAAGAGTGAATAAAGGTGTACGAAACAATATCATCGGCATACTGTGAATGATAGCCAAGAAAAAGTGGGATTAATAAAAAACATGATACTTTGCCACAATCCGATGACGTTATTGCCATGATAGAGATATGAGTCTTGAGAAATGACCAATAGATGATGGCACTAACAACACAAAAATTTCAGCAAAACTAAAAATGATGAACTCATAGGATGGGCTGTTGTGATTAAGGCTTTGTAACATATTAAAAATCTGAAATTTCAGACCACAGTAGGAGAGTATAAGTTTTCACCAGGGATGTAATTGTAACTATGGAATAAAAGAAAGGTGTCCCTTTCCAACCTAACCCAAGGCTAGGGCTATGCTACAAGTAGGTCTGTCAGCATGTCTTCATTGTAAAAATAACTTTTTATTATTAAATATTTGTTGCCCTCACCAACTCCCAATCAAACCAAAGTATCAGCTTACAACTGAACCTAGACTTCAGGCACGACAACTGCCATAAAAAAGTGCAAAGCAAAATGGCAGTTTTGCCTTCTGTAATACAACTGTAATCTTCACTACACACATGTAGGTCTAGTATTAAACATTATCTAAGCTATGGTTCACAATAACTAAATCACATTACAACTAAAACATGACAGACACCAATAATGTAACATATGATATCACACTTAAAAGAATATACTGATGGCTCCTGTTGTTCATTAATACAAGATGGGTGCCACATCTGGTGAATTCTGGCCAAAAACAAATGCAAAAATGTGTTTGTCAACAATATTTGGACAGATTTAAGGAAACCAAACTGATTCTGTTCAACAATTTGTTACTGTAAGTGATATCTGGCTCAGTTTCTTCGTGCTAAAACTGAAAGAGCAATTAAACCAGTGTGTTGAAGCTTGTCCTCCTGCCCAATAAAGGAAAATTAAATTTCATCTGCCAGAAAGAATATGGCAGATGAAGTACTGTAAAAAAAATATTCTGGACCATCTAGCCAAGATATTAATGAGAAAAATCTTTGATTGCAAAAGAAAAAATGTTAGGATAATGCATTTTGTAGTTAAGGTGTTTTCAAAATGTAAGAACTAAGAGATTCAAAGTGTGAAGTTTTTGGGACAGCCACCATATTCAGCAAATATGACACTCTCTGACTTACACTTAATCCCATATATAAAGAAAATTATGTCTGGAGAACATTTAGAGTCATTGAGGAGGTTTATTTGCTGACATTCCACAACTGCTCATCAGAGGTGGAAGGTCCTCACTGGAAAAATCTTCGACAAAGTGTAATAATCAAGAAGTACACTATAGCCACCATGCCCCCTTTTTCCAACCATATTCGGAATGTTGAAGCTTCAGATCACTGTTTAGCTAACCTGATTGAGGTTTTCCAATATCCTAAATAAACTTGTCTTCCTTCCTTTGGAAAATCTGTACTGGTGTGAAATGTGTTTTATTTATCTCATTACATACAGAATTTCAGAACATTCTGATGTACAGGAGACGTGTCAGAGTTACAATTACTTGATTAGGGATCCAGCTTGAGTTGTATGAGTGTTGAAAATGATTTTTTTTTAGTAGATCAGGTCTGCTGCATAGGAAAATCTCTCTTTAAAATTTGAGGAGAACAGGTTACTTAATTTGTTGGCCGTTTTTAAACTGTGTGATTACTGAATTGTGGACAGATACCTATTTCATGCAAGCTTTTGTTTACACTCTGGTATTCCATCCTAAGTGGCAGAGCTGTAATGCGGTGTTTCTATTGATGTTCTAGATGTATCATAAGATTGTGGAAGTCAACACTGTGATCTCCAAACCATTCCTCATAGCATTTGCTAGATTCTTAGGTAAATTGTCTTGAAATATATCATCATCATTTGAAAAAGAATGCAAAAGTGTCAAACATACCCATTCTGCAAGGAAATGACTGTACCAGAAATGAGCAATATATTTCTGTCAACACTAGAGGTTAAAGTTCTTGCTGTGTAGATATCCCCTCACCATACAGCTGCAGTCATCAGTCTGCACTGAGGACACCATTTATTTGTCCCAATAACACATGGTAACCCACACGGGGATTAAAAAACTGTGATTTTTCAACACAGTTGGTCTTTGATTGTCATCAGTCCAACTGTAATGCTTCATGCACTAATTATGAACTATGATGTGACACTAGATTAATCATGTGTGAATACTCACTACCTACAGAGTGGCAAATCTATAATTATATACAGTGATCTTGCATGAATATTTGTTTCAGATGTTATGTGGACTTACAACCGAGTTAGCAGTTGACTGAGGTGGTTATAATTCATTGCATACCATATGTAGACTTGAGCAACATTTTTAGCATATTTGTATTTGAATTTTGGTGTATTTACTTTTTGAATTTGTTTATATGCTCCTTTCTATCTTCTCTTATTTATGTTGTAGCTATGGTTTGATTTATTCACTGCCATTTCAGTTTGTCTGAGGAATGTTTATTGTTAAATGAACTGTTAATGTGTCTGATTTCTCACTACACCTTTTTAGTGTTTATTTGTTATTTGAGATTGTGTATCTGTTAATTAGACCATAAAACTCCTTTTAGAATATCTAGCTCTGATTTATTAGCACTGAAAAACTTGATACAAATATACAAGGAAATGCTGTAGTTTGAAATGAAAACTTTAAATACAGTAACAGATACTGTAGTGTATGCAAATGCTGAGAAGAAACTAAGAAGCAGAGTGAAACATTAACCTGTCAATTTCACTTTAGTGTTGCTCATAGTTAATCATTTTTGTATTTTCAGGAGCCATGGCAGCTGCCCAGAAGATGTTGAAGAACTTACCATGCAGCTTTACATACTTTGCGAGGATGGTAAGTGTAAATTTACATTTTTAGTAATATACATTTTTTAAGTTTGAGCACCTGTTAACATTTAAAAGTTCCAGTGTTTATTTTTATGGAATGCTTCAACATTTTACACCTTCATGCAGCAGTTGTTGAAGCTGTGATTGCTGAAAGTGATTATACAACAGTCTTTTGAAGACAGCATTTAATAAAAATATTTATTGATGCAGAACAAGCATATGACTAATTGGAGTCACAGTGATCAGGGTTTTTGTGGTCATTTGCTTGTAATTAGCTTGCAAATGAAGGAAACTAACCAGTTTCCTGAGCTTCTTTGAGCTTCATGATTTATTTCAAGATTCTGTGGTTACCAAACTTACATAACATGAAGGAACATCCCTGAAGGCATTGAACATCTTACAGTGCTTGTCACAGGTCTTTGAGAGCAATCTGCTCTGTTTTCATGAAGCTTTTATGTGAGACCAGCTAGAATATGTGTACACATTATATGTATACAAAAATCTCAAGAAAATAACATCACCAAAGCTCAAGAACATCTTAATCATCTACATATATGCCTACATCCACATTCTGCAAGCCACCATATGGTGCATGGTGGAGAGTATCTTGTACCACTACCAGCCATTTCCCTCCCTGTTCCATCAACAAATGTAGTGAGGGATGGCTGTCTATGTGTCTCTACATGAGCCCTAATTTCTGTTATCTTCATGGTCCATACACAAAATGCATTTTGGTGGCAGTAAAATTGTTTTGCAGTTAACCTCAAGGAACACTGTGGTTAGGATAGTGGTGCCCCAAGGGAGAAGTAGGATGTCAGAAGGTTGGCTGACTTCTGGAGGTGCTGTCTGCAATGCTCTTCCAAGTGGTGGAGAACAAGGGATTCAGTTTCAGAGATGTGATGTATTTAAGAGGGAACTAATTACATGTGGGGTCCCACAAGGCTCCATTTTGGGGCCCTTACTTTTTCTTGTGTATATCAATGACCTTTCATCAGTAACATCACCAGATGCCAAGTTTGTTTTGTTTGCCGATGATACAAACATTGCAATAAATAGCAAATCAAGTGTAGTCTTAGAAAGATCAGCCAATAAAATATTTGTGGACATTAATCACTGGTTCCTAGCCAATTCTTTCTCACTAAACTTTGAAAAAACACACTACATGCAGTTCAGAACTTGTAAGTGGTGTCCCAAGAGTATATGTCTAACATACGATGACAAGAAGATAGAAGAAGTGGACAGTGTTAAATTCTTGGGATTACAGCTTGATAATAAATTCAACTGGGAGGAGCACACCACAGAACTGCTGAAGCGCCTTAACAAATCTCTGTTTGCAATGCCAATTTTGTCAGACATAGGGGATATAAAAATGAAAAAGCTGGCATACTGTGCTTACTTTCATTCCATAATGTCATATGGGATTATTTTTTGGGGTAATTCATCAAGCCAAGCTAAAGTTTTCCGGGCACAAAAACGTGCAGTAAGAGTTATATATGGTGTGAACTCAAGAACATCCTGCAGAAGCCTGTTTAGGGAACTAGGGATACTAACTACTGCTTCCCAATATATTTATTCCTTAATGAAATTTGTCATTAAAAGTATATCACTTTTTCAAACCATTAGCGCAATTCATGGAATCAATACTAGAAATAAGAATAATCTTCACAAGAATTTAAAGTCACTTAGTCTTGTACAAAAAGGTGTGCATTATTCAGGAACACACATTTTCAATAACTTGCCAGCAGCCATAAAAAGCTTAACAACCAATGAAATTCAGTTTAAGAGAAGCCTAAAGGATTTATTGGTGGCCAACTCCTTCTACTCCATTGATGAATTTCTTAGTAAAACCAACTGATTTGTATATAAGTACAACATAACTTCTGCACAATTTCAGTGCAATAATGTGTTCATTGAAAATTTGTGTGTGTGTAAGTATAATCTAACTTCTGCACCATTTCAGTGCAGTAATGTGTTCATTGTAAATAAGTAATACAGTAGTTGTATTACATGTTTATTACCTTATAAATAAATAAAAACCTTTTTTATTTTAAATTCAGTGCATTAGTATTTGTAAAATGACTCTAATGTTCATTAAAAAATCACGATCATTCCACTTGGGACCTGTGGAATGGTACATTAGCTTATTTGTTTTAGTTGTAAATATTTGTCATGTATTGTTGTTTTTCTGACATGTTCCACATCCTGGAGGACCTCCTCACTACGGATCAATTGGAATGAAAGTAAATCTAATCTAATCTAATCTCTGCACAGTAGCAGTATCTTATAGAAGAAGCAGAGGTGGTTCTGGGATGCCTAAGCCAGAGAGATGTGTTTTTGCAGTACCAGGTTTGTGAGGGTCAGGGACCGAAGGAATCTGAAAAGGTGAAGGTCATTGTGAAAGGAAGGATGGGATCCACAGATTTTTGTGGTTAATTCATTAGGGAGAATTCGATGGTTAGGCAGCATTTAAGGAACAGGATGTGTAACTGGGTTTTAGTCAAGAAAGGGATACTTTCCTGAAATGATGCAGAAAGATGCAGCCATGGTCCATTGTGGCAGGGATGGCATTGGGAAAGTGGGAAATGACATAGGAAGTGGGCAAATGAAGGTGTTAGATGGTTGTGAGAGGAACTAGATAACAGAAAAATATCTACGAAAATGCGTACAGACGTGTAAATATATATAGACAAATGTATAAAAATATGCACAAATACATAAGAAAGCACAAAAATGTCAGAAAAATGTATGGAGCAAATGAGGTTTGGGAGTGTGTGCGTGTTGGTGTAAGGGAATTTATTTTGTATTTATTTATTTATTACCCCATCTATCCAATTGTGATAGACTCACAAGGATATAGAGTGTGCCAGTAAGCAATCAATGCAAAGGTAGTAGTGAAGCAGTCAATCAGTCAAAAGTAATACGACATGTTTGCTATACATATATGTGGTAAGAGTGACAGATTACAACAAACATTACACATAGAAAGTGAAAACAAATTAAAAACCAGTGAATATTACTATGAATGTTACATGGTATGGTACCTACATCACTGCTCAAACTTAAACTATGGTATATCACAATCAAAATATCTGATCCACAGACCTAGATGGTTTTTTCATTGTGGCGAAAATACTTTTCTAAACTGTAAAATGACCTTTCCAGTAGAAATTGTTTCAGGTGCTCCCTAAACAAGGAATGGTTATCAAATTTGTATTTAATATCTGGAGGGAGAGCATTGAAAACTTTTGCACCAGATAGATGCACACCCTTTTGCACCATGCTCAGGTTTTTACATTCATTGTGGAAATCGTGCTTTCTCCTAGTATCATATCCATGGTATTCACTATTTCTTTTATGAAACTCAGTATATTTGCTGATGAACCCCATAAGAGAAAATTTGTACTGGGACATGACAGTAAGAATTTTTACTTTCTGGAAAAGGTTTCTACAAGTACATCGGAAGTCTAACACCGCTCATTATTCTTATAACACATTTCTGGGCCAAGAGTATTTTCGTTACTAGTGTTTGGTTCCCCCAAAATATAATACCATATGTTATAAGAGAATGGAAATATCAATAGTATGCTACTTTCATTGTATGTATGTTTCCGCTCTCGGATAGAATGCGTAGGGCAAAAATCGATGAGCTGAGTCTTTTCTGGAGATTTATTATATGATGAGACCAGTTTACTGTGGAGTCTATTAAAATGCCTAAAAACTTTGTTGTTTCAACTCTTTCTATTGACTCTGTTCCACATTTCACAGTTAATTCATCCTCCGTTTTAGCAGTTGCAGTGAACTGAATATAATTAGCCTTATTAAAGTTGAGTGGGGGTCTATTGAAGCTAAACCATTTCACTAAATTGGTAAGAATATTCTTAACAGATCCTTGAAGATCTTCACATGTATAACCATCAATCACAATGTTGGTGTCATCTGCAAAAATGGTAAAAAAGCATTGTAACATTGTACATTGAGGTAGGTGATTTATAAACATGAGGAATAGTACAGGACCAAGAATGGATCCTTGGGGCACTCCACATTTAATGGTTCTCCATTCAGATGAAACCACACCACTATGGAGCTCATTGGTACTATCTACTACTACATTCTGCTTCCTATCTTTGAGGTGTGATTCTAACCACTTATTTGCTAAGCCACTTATTCCTAATAGGTCTGCTTTCTGTAATGGGATGTGGTGGTTCACAGTGTCAAATGCTTTTGACAAGTCACAAAATAATCCAATTGTTACCATTTTGTCATTGATTGATTCCAGAACTTTATTTGTGAAAGCATAAATTGCTTATTCAGTTGACCATCCCTTCCGGAATCCAGATCAACTTTTGCTGAGAATGTTATATTTATTTAGATGTTCCAAAATTCTCGTATCCATAAGCTTTTCCATTATCTTAGAAAAGGCCATTAGAAGGGAAATTGGCCTGTAATTTGTGACTTTGGTTTTGTCACCTTTCTTGAAATGGGGCTTTACAACTGCATATTTGAGTCTGTCAGGCACAGTTCCTTGTTGTAAGGATGCATTAAAATTTTGGCTAAGTACATCACTAAAGTAAGGACAGCACTGTTTTAGTAAATTATTAGAGATATTATCTACCCCAGTGGAATAAGAATTCTTGAGGGAGATGATTATTCTTTTAATTTCAGATGCTGTGACAGGTCTAATGTGAATTTTACCTGTATGTTTGGGTATAGTCTTTTGCATATGACTCAAAACTTCATTAACAGAGCTCTTGCATCTTATTTGTTCTGAAGCTGACAAGAAGTGGTTGTTGAAAATATTGGCTATGTTATCAGGATCGTGTACTAGATTACCATCGTTTAATTTTGAGTTCTTCAGAAGTTTTTATGGTTTTCCCTGTCTCCCTTCTAACAATGTTCCAGATAGTCTTGATTTTGTTATGAGAGTTATCAATTTCTTGATCATAATACAATGCTTGTGATTTTTGTATTACCTTCTTTTGAATCTTACAGTACATTTTGTAATGGTTAGTTTTTGTAGTGTCCTTAGAAATTCTAGTTGCAATGTAAAGTTCCCTCTTTGTTTTACATGATTGTTTAATTCCCTTTGTGATCCAGGGTTTGGTCTGTGATGTACCAGTTTTGCTTCTAACAAACTTTTTTGGGAATACCTCTTCAAATAAGGCTGAGAACTCATTTATGAATATATTAAATTTGGCATTAACATCATCCACCCTGCATACTGGGCTCCAGTCCATCTGTTACAGTTTGTGTTTAAGGACTTCAAATGAATCACTAGTCATTGTCGTAATAGATTTCCAGGTGGGGTTAGCTTCATGCAGAGTGAGCAGCTGTCCATCATGGTCAGACAGACCATTCAAGACAGGGGTGACAGTGAAGCAATGGTGCCTACTTAAATCTGTAAAAATATTGTCTATCAAAGACTGACTCTCGGTGTGATTCTGGTGGGAAAGTCAACTACTGTAATAAGATTATATGAATTCATCAGATGCTGGAGCTCTACTTTTAATTCTATTTGCATCAGAGAGGCCCTAAAGTTAGTTCCAAGTACCCTGTAAATTGCCACTGCTATTACTGGGAAGCTATCTACTGTAACTTCAGTTGCACAGGCTTCATATAGTTGTTCTAGACAGTATTTCCTTACATCTATAGCTCCAAATATGACATTATTTTTAACAAAAATAGCTACACCACCTCTTTCCTTGTTGTTTTTAGAGTAGTAGCTTGCAATGTTGTAGTTAGTATTTAAATGTAATAAGTTACTGCCCTTTGTGATATGATGTTCTGTAAAGTATAATATTTGAGCATTGTTTATACAATTTGTCATTTATATTAACTGACAGCTGATCTACTTTGCTGCTAAGTCCCCTTATGTTTTGATGAAAGATGCACAGGTTAGCCTTATTTGTGGAGGTATCACTTATCTTGGGTGCTTTTGTTCTTTGTACCTGTAGTTAAAAAATCTTTAAGATGTAGTGGGCATACTACTTTCTGTCTACTTGCTGTTCCATGTGCAGTCTGTTTGGCTGTTGTGTTTTCTTCTGTTGCTTCTTTTTCTTCTGCAGGTGACGTTATGCGTAAAAAAATCTTGGTGTATTTCATCCTTTCTGGATTGAACCATGTTGTAATTTGAAGCTGTATTATGATTTAATTGTTCGTTTCTGGCCTACTGGGTTTAAATCACTTCGTAATTTTCAACTGATTGGGGGCTTTACTGTTTGCTGCTCGCCAAAAACAGTTTGTAATTTGCATTAAATTGCTACTTGTCTTGGTTTCTTCATTGTCAGGTGAGATATTAGTAAATATTTTATCAGCAAAAACATCTTTTCCTGATGCGTTTAAATGAAGGGTGTGAGCTGTATAGAACCTTTGCTCTAAAATGTTTGTGTCTATAACATCAACATTCTGGAAATGAGTACATATTTCCGCGAAACTCTTGTTAGCGACACTAATTTCGTGGTTCTCGCATGACCATCTCGGTAAGTCATGACGGTGTGGGACATTCACAAAGAGAACATTTGTATGAATCAAGTTATTTAGACAATTTCTCAGTTCTGTGATAGCCTTGTATGATTCATTTCTATAAACTTCATTAGCTCCTCTGAGCAAAGCAACAAAATCATCCTTCGTCAAACTACTTCATTAGATTTTGTTAGGTTTGTTAGTTCTTGTAATGGGGCCCCAGGCTCCACGAATCCAGATTCCCTGAAATTGTATTTTTTCGTTAACACTGCAGAAATTTCCCGGGCGTGACTATCCCCTAATACACAGATCTTCTCGCGTTTTCCAATTTTCGCACTCAGAGGATCAATTAGTTACGGTGTGCTTACTTTTTGTGATTCATTTCCAGAGTTTTCGGCTCCGACAGGCGTGTTCAATGAATCTGCAGCAGTGTGCACAATAAAGTTTTTATGCACTTGTGATTGACTGTTTTTAAGCACTGAAGTTTCACTGTTTTTGCACACTGTAGTTTTAGTGTTATTTTGAGATTGGACTTTCTGGGAACAAGATTGGACTTCCTGGGAACAGTTTTCTTCCGTTTTTCACTTGTTTCCTTCTGATGAATCTTCTTTGTTCATCAGCATCTCACGTATTCGGGATTGAAGTTTCTTCATGTCCGTTTTTAAAGCACTGATTATAAATTGTGAACTGGAAATTCATTCATTAAGCCTTGAAATTTTGTCCTTACAATTTACACACATTCTCTTTTTACCACCGAAATTTACTTTTTTCCACAGAGAAGCACGATTTACTTTTACACTTGCCACCATCTTGTATATAAGGAGGGGGGGGGGGGGAGGTGGATGGAGGGATTGGTTAGGTCAAGGTTAACTAGTTTGTGTGGTATTGGTAGATGTGGAAAACACCATGGAAAAACGTACAAGAATGAAGGAGGAAATGAGATTGAAAGGAGTAATTATAATTATCAGCAGGAAGAATTTGGGGCATGAGGGCATGAGACGCTGCACCAACAATCCCCGCTGTCACATAGCTGTGTGTTGTGTGAGGACAAGACCTTTGGTACAGTGTGACTCAGATGTGTGAGTGTGTTTGGAAGGCAATGAAAAACTGTAGGAACAAAGAGAAATAATGCATACTGGGTAGAGTAATACTTTAGGGAATAGTAATAAAGGAAAACATCACAGAGCTGTGGCATGGAAGGAAAGCCATTATATATACTGCCCAATAGAGATTACTTTTATTTATTGTATTAATAGTCTGAGGCACATGCCCATTATCAGCAACATTTGTGTTACAGAAGACGAAATATCTTTCAAGTTACGTTTATCTCCATGTATAGTGTTTCATATTAGCTACTTGATGTCGTTGCTACATTGTGCATTCACATTAAGGAATATGAAACACTGTACAATAGAAATAAATGTAATTCAAAAGGTATTTTGTGTTTTGTAATGCAGATGCTACTGATGATCAATCAATAAAATTAATATTCATTGGGCAGATTACAGTGTAGGTGTGTGTTTTTTTGCAATGTGCAGAGCACCACTTGTTTGACTCTCTTCTCTAGGGTTTGCAAACTAAGGTAAACAAAAAAGGAACTGAATGATCTAATTAAACATTTTTTGGCAAAATAAGACCCTCTCCCACAACCTGTCAGAAAAGAAAACACACATACACACATACACACACACACACACACACACACACACACACACACACACACACACACACACACACACACACATATATGCGGGCGCGATTTTTCCAGGGAGCCTGGTAAATGTCTAGAATGATAATAGATTTCAAACTGGAACTTCAGACTGGTGTAATTGTGCTTGGTAGCAACAATTCAGTCTTCTGAGCTAATCTTGTTACTACTCATTCATTGCCTCTGTAATTCGTATTTTCCTTCATTATCTAAGACCCAACACATGATGATAAACACCACAACAAATTCCCACCTCTGTCTAAAACACAACTGCAGAGTAACTGATGGTGTAGACCTTGCAAATGATGAGGTCCTTACCCTGCTGTGCTCGGTGGCTCTAAAGTTTCACAGCAGCGATCGACTTACTTCCTTTGGAGTATTCATTTCTGAAAAAATTAGGAACCTTAGAAGCACATGGCTCCAGTCTCTGGTAGAAATGCGCATCAATAAAGTAATTTTTTTATTTGCGAATTGACTCGGAAACCCAGCATCTAATCTCTGGTATTTCTTCATTAGCCATCAGCCAGTCCTTGTATGTTGGAGATCCCAATGCATTCAGCTTAGCCCATGAATTAAATTAATTGGAGCAACAGCAAAATGTCCACATGTTTCAGAATCTTTCTAATGCTTTAGTCTATGAGCTCTCCAAATGAAGAAAAATATGCATTAATAATATAAACTGAAGACTTTACAAACATGTCACTTTGATGATTGTTACTTTTTTCATAATATAAAGTTTTCTTGTATTTAGAATTCATCATTATGATTACAAGTCTTGCGAGATAAAATACATTTACGTACATATTGTTTATCTGTTAATTTGTAAATGTTCAGAATCTAGCAACTGTTTTGTTCCTCTCAGGATTCCTTATAAGTGATACTGGCTGTAGAACACTGCAGCTTCGCGGGTGCACAGTGCAGTTACACCTGGTAAATAAACCCACTGGCAGCCACACAGGCACATTTAACCTCAACTGCAGCTTGAACTAAGTAGTACTGTGTGCACTGCTCCGAAGGTGTGAATGCAGTCACTTGTGCACTCATGTTGAGAAAGGGGCATGCATGTGGGGCAAGCACAGGAACACAGCAATTAGGTGCAATGCATACAGATGTAAATGTGACTTAACGTATGCTATTGTTAGACACCTCTTTCAGAAAGGTAGTAGGAGAGATATTAATAACTATTGACTAGGTTCACTAATAAATCAATTCTCAGAGGTGCTGTAACAGATAGTGTTTTGAAGAATGGTTGAGCATATCTGGAAATATAAGTTTCTGAGTTGGTCACCATTTGGATTCTAGAAGGACCTCTCCAATTAATTCGTATAATGTTGATTGTCAAACCACATTATTCTGGAGTAGCTTAAAGTTTATGGCTTTCGAGGTATAATAAATAAGTGGCTCACTTCGTATTTAACTGATAGGAAATAAAGGGTCATATTTGTAGCTCGTGCAGGTCTCATAATGAATTTTATTCTGAATGTGGACAAATAACTACTGACAGTCCAACTGGGTCAGTTCTGGGACCATTCCTGTTCTTGCTATGTATATCTACATGTGCATGATTACTCTGCAATTCACACTTAAATGTCTGACGAAGGGTCCATAGACCCACATTCAGACAGTTTTTGTATAATTCAAACCTTGATAGCATGTGGGGGAAAAAAATCAAGACCTAAATCTTTCCATACAAGTTCTGATTTCCCATATTTTATCACGATGTAAGTGGAATTCGACATAACATTTTGACGTTTGGAGAACAAAGTTGATGAGCATAGTTTCATGAGTAGATCTCGCCACATTGAAAAACAGCTTATTTTAATGATTGCCACCCCATCTCAGTTATCATATCAGTGTCACTGTCTTCCGTATTAGTGAAGTTTTTTGATGTTCTTCATCAATCTCATCTGTTAACTATCCCATACTGTGCAGCAGTACTCCAGAAAAGGATGGACAGGTATTGTGTAGATAGTCTCTTTAGTAGATTTGTTACATCTTTTAAGTGTTCTACCAGTAAAACGGTCTTGCCCATAACGTTTTCTATATGATGGTTCCAATTTCAGTTGTTCTTAATTGTAATTACAATGCATTCAATTAAACCAGCACCCTTTAAATTTGTGCAGTTTGTCATACTCATGTGGAGGACGTCACACTTTTTATTATTCAGGGTCAACTGTCACTTTTCGCACAATGAATATATTGTGTGTAAATGATTTTGTAATTTGTGGTGATCTTCTGATGACTCCACTAGATGGTAAATGGCAATATGATCTGCAAACATTCTAAGAGTGCTGCTCAGATTGTCTCCTAAATTGTTTATATACATTAAGAACAGAAGAGTGCCTACAACCCGTCCTGGGGAACGCCAAATCTCATTTTGGTTCTGCTAGTTGACTTCCCATGAATTACTACAAATTGTGATCTTTCTGACAGAAAATCGCATATTCTGTCACAAAACTGAAACAGTGCTCCGTAGGTTGGATAATAAGCCACTTATGAGAAACATTGTCAACGTCATTCTGGAAAGCTCGAAATATGGAATTGTTACGAGATCCCTCATCAGTAGTGCTTATTATTTCACGTGAATAACAAGCAAGTTGTGCTGGTTGTGTGTCAGTATATAGCTTTCTTTGCGGTATTTCATTATGTTGCCACACTGCAAATTGATGTCAGTGATATCAGTCTATGATTCAGCAGATTACTTCTATTTCCTTTCTTGTGTATTGGTGTAGCATGTTCAGCTTTCCAGTCGTTGAGCATGGGTCCGTTTTGTTGAGTGGGCTGTTGTATATAATCACTAAAAATTGAGCTATTTCATCAGAGTACTCTGAAAGGAACCTAATTGGTATATAAACTAGAGTGGAAGATTTTCCTGTATTTTCCATGAACCATGGACCTTGCCGTTGGTGGGGAGGCTTGCGTGCCTCAGCGATACAGATAGCCGTACCGTAGGTGCAACCACAACGGAGGGGTATCTGTTGAGAGGCCAGACAAATGTGTGGTTCCTGAAGAGGGGCAGCAGCCTTTTCAGTAGTTGCAAGGGCAACAGTCTGGATGATTGACTGATCTGGCCTTGTAACAATAACCAAAACGGCCTTGCTGTGCTGGTACTGCGAACGGCTGAAAGCAAGGGGAAACTACAGCTGTAATTTTTCCCGAGGGCATGCAGCTTTACTGTATGATTACATGATGATGGCGTCCTCTTGGGTAAAATATTCCGGAGGTAAAATAGTCCCCCATTCGGATCTCCGGGCGGGGACTACTCAGGAGGATGTCGTTATCAGGAGAAAGAAAACTGGCATTCTACGGATCGGAGCGTGGAATGTCAGATCCCTTAATCGGGCAGGTAGGTTAGAAAATTTAAAAAGGGAAATGGATAGGTTGAAGTTAGATATAGTGGGAATTAGTGAAGTTCGGTGGCAGGAGGAACAAGACTTCTTGTCAGGTGACTACAGGGTTATAAACACAAAATCAAATAGGGGTAATGCAGGAGTAGGTTTAATAATGAATAGGAAAATAGGAATGCGGGTAAGCTACTACAAACAGCATAGTGAACGCATTATTGTGGCCAAGATAGATACGAAGCCCACACCTACTACAGTAGTACAAGTTTATATGCCCACTAGCTCTGCAGATGACGAGGAAATTGAAGAAATGTATGATGAAATAAAAGAAATTATTCAGATTGTGAAGGGAGACGAAAATTTAATAGTCATGGGTGACTGGAATTCGAGTGTAGGAAAAGGGAGAGAAGGAAACATAGTAGGTGAATATGGATTGGGGCTAAGAAATGAAAGAGGAAGCCGCCTGGTAGAATTTTGCACAGAGCACAACATAATCATAACTAACACTTGGTTTAAGAATCATGAAAGAAGGTTGTATACATGGAAGAACCCTGGAGATACTAAAAGGTATCAGATAGATTATATAATGGTAAGACAGAGATTTAGGAACCAGGTTTTAAATTGTAAGACATTTCCAGGGGCAGATGTGGACTCTGACCACAATCTATTGGTTATGACCTGTAGATTAAAACTGAAGAAACTGCAAAAAGGTGGGAATTTAAGGAGATGGGACCTGGATAAACTAAAAGAACCAGAGGTTGTACAGAGATTCAGGGAGAGCATAAGGGAGCAATTGACAGGAATGGGTAGCTTTGAGGGATGAAGTAGTGAAGGCAGCAGAGGATCAAGTAGGTATAAAGACGAGGGCTAGTAGAAATCCTTGGGTAACAGAAGAAATATTGAATTTAATTGATGAAAGGAGAAAATATAAAAATGCAGTAAGTGAAACAGGCAAAAAGGAATACAAACGTCTCAAAAATGAGATCGACAGGAAGTGCAAAATGGCTAAGCAGGAATGGCTAGAGGACAAATGCAAGGATGTAGAGGCCTATCTCACTAGGGGTAAGATAGATACCGCCTACAGGAAAATTAAAGAGACCTTTGGAGATAAGAGAACGACTTGTATGAATATCAAGAGTTCAGATGGAAACCCAGTTCTAAGCAAAGAAGGGAAAGCAGAAAGGTGGAAGGAGTATATAGAGGGTCTATACAAGGGCGATGTACTTGAGGACAATATTATGGAAATGGAAAAGGATTTAGATGAAGATGAAATTGGAGATACGATACTGCGTGAAGAGTTTGACAGAGCACTGAAAGACCTGAGTCGAAACAAGGCTCCCGGAGTAGACAATATTCCATTGGAACTACTGACGGCCGTGGGAGAGCCAGTCCTGACAAAACTCTACCATCTGGTGAGCAAGATGTATGAAACAGGCGAAATACCCTCAGACTTCAAGAAGAATATAATAATTCCAATCCCAAAGAAAGCAGGTGTTGACAGATGTGAAAATTACCGAACTATCAGCTTAATAAGTCACAGCTGCAAAATACTAACACGAATTGTTTACAGACGAATGGAAAAACTAGTAGAAGCCAACCTCGGGGAAGATCAGTTTGGATTCCGTAGAAACACTGGAACACGTGAGGCAATACTGACCTTACGACTTATCTTAGAAGAAAGATTAAGGAAAGGCAAACCTACGTTTCTAGCATTTGTAGACTTAGAGAAAGCTTTTGACAATGTTGACTGGAATACTCTCTTTCAAATTCTAAAGGTGGCAGGGGTAAAATACAGGGAGCGAAAGGCTATTTACAATTTGTACAGAAACCAGATGGCAGTTATAAGAGTCGAGGGACATGAAAGGGAAGCAGTGGTTGGGAAGGGAGTAAGACAGGGTTGTAGCCTGTCCCCGATGTTGTTCAATCTGTATATTGAGCAAGCAGTAAAGGAAACAAAAGAAAAATTCGGAGTAGGTATTAAAATTCATGGAGAAGAAATAAAAACTTTGAGGTTCGCCGATGACATTGTAATTCTGTCAGAGACAGCAAAGGACTTGGAAGAGCAGTTGAATGGAATGGACAGTGTCTTGAAAGGAGGATATAAGATGAACATCAACAAAAGCAAAACAAGGATAATGGAATGTAGTCTAATTAAGTCGGGTGCTGCTGAGGGAATTAGATTAGGAAATGAGGCACTTAAAGTAGTAAAGGAGTTTTGCTATTTGGGGAGCAAAATAACTGATGATGGTCGAAGTAGAGAGGATATAAAATGTAGGCTGGCAATGGCAAGGAAATCGTTTCTGAAGAAGAGAAATTTGTTAACATCCAGTATTGATTTAAGTGTCAGGAAGTCATTTCTGAAAGTATTCGTAAGGAGTGTAGCCATGTATGGAAGTGAAACATGGACGATAAATAGTTTGGACAAGAAGAGAATAGAAGCTTTCGAAATGTGGTGCTACAGAAGAATGCTGAAGATTAGATGGGTAGATCACATAACTAATGAGGAAGTATTGAATAGGATTGGGGAGAAGAGAAGTTTGTGGCACAACTTGACCAGAAGAAGGGATCGGTTGGTAGGACATGTTCTGAGGCATCAAGGGATCACCAATTTAGTATTGGAGGGCAGCGTGGAGGGTAAAAATCGTAGGGGGAGACCAAGAGATGAATACACTAAGCAGATTCAGAAGGATGTAGGTTGCAGTAGGTATTGGGAGATGAAAAAGCTTGCACAGGATAGAGTAGCATGGAGAGCTGCATCAAACCAGTCTCAGGACTGAAGACCACAACAACAACAAGTGACTTAAATTACTTCACAACACTGAGGGGTATCTACTTCCAAATTACTCATAGTGGCAGCTATTCTTGATTTGAATTCTATAATATTTACTGAATCTTCTTTGGTGAAAGAATTTTGGAAGACCATGTTTAGTAACTCCGCCTTAGTTGTGCTGTTGTTGGCAACATTACCATTGCTGTCGTGCAGATTTTAAGACAGAGTTTCCATGTCAAAACTATTTAAAACAACTCATATTGAAGTCCACACCAGATTTCAAGCATCTGTCACCAATTGTGCACCGATAAAGGAAAAATTGTGCTCTTTGCTGGTGTAAGTTTCATAATTAAGCCCAAAGAGCTGCAACAATAGAATGAGTATAAAATATTGTTGATTGGTTCTTGGTAAATTGTGTATCATATAGAAAAAATAATTTTTCCATTCTGTGCAAGGGCAGATATGTTATCTTTAATACCAATAAAGAACAGGGAAAGGAAATATGTAAAACCGATTGTTCACAATTCCTGGTTGGGCATATTGATCAGAACTTGAATTGGAAATCACATGCTGTATTACATGAGACATTTTCAGAAATTAAGTGAGCTAATTTTTTATATCTGTTGTAGAAAAAGTATATTAAAAAAAAAGAGATATTATTGATACACTTGTTGACTATTTTTCCACATAATCGCCATCCCATTCAGTGCATGTGGTGAGTTGCATCCCAAGCTTCCTGATGCTTTCCTTGAATAACTCTTCCGCCAGCTCCGTCCTCCACTTCTGAACTTCTTTCTGCACCTGCTCTTGAGTTAAACATTTGATTCCACTCATGGTGGGCCTTCAGGGAGGTGAAATGAAGATAATATGAAGGCACAAAGACAGGGGAATATGGGGGTGGGGAGTCTAAGAGCACTTTGGTGGCTAAGGCTGTGTGAGGTGTCATGCAATAAGCCCACTCCCTTCGTCAGAATCCTCTCCTTTTGTTTTGACTGCTCCTTTTGTGTTTTTTAGAGTCTCACGATGTTGGGAATTGCTGGTGAGGAAGAAATTCAACCAAAATGATATCCTTTTGGTCCCAAAACATTGAGACCATGATTTTTTGCTCAAAATTGTGGTTTT
Source organism: Schistocerca piceifrons (assembly GCF_021461385.2). NCBI lineage: Eukaryota > Metazoa > Arthropoda > Insecta > Orthoptera > Acrididae > Schistocerca > Schistocerca piceifrons. Next base: position 256,163,702 of record NC_060149.1, read on the forward strand.
GAATTTTTTGGCAGATGGGGAACTGGTGTGACGCCACTGTGGTGACTGTCTTTTAGTCTCAGGCAGCTAATGAGCCACCTACGTTTCATCTCCAGTCACAAGAGAGCTTCCCGCCCCCCAGGGGACTCACAACCACAACTCTTTGGTAGGTTTGTGCTTGGCTACCACGGGGCCTCAGCCTTTCTGGCTCTTTTCCCTTCCATGATGCATATTTATCCTCTTGCTATTCTTTTTCCCCTCCTTTGGAGAAGGTGTCCAGGATGCTTTCGGAAATGTGTTTTGCATTTTCAGTAGCCGGTATCAGAACAATCTCTCCACTGTTTTTTGTTCCTTTTTTTCCTTCTTCGTTACCCTTCTCGTATCCTTCCTCTGCTTTGGTGTTTGAGGTTTTTCTTTTTCCTCCCTGTGTTATCCTGAAGGCCGGGCCATGCATGTGACTGGTAACAGGTGACCGGGTAACGCGTAATTCCCAGCCCCGGGTCGACAGGTAGGGTTCGCATGTACCCCCTGGTACAGGCCAAGTCCAGGCTGCTACCTTCTCAAACTGTCGATTGGACCCTCTTGTCAGGTGTTGGGGAGGTGTGACCTACGGTGTGAACGATCACCTAAGGCAGATGTGCTCCCCTCTGAGATGGGGGGGGGGGGGGGGGCAGTTCGAAGGAGCACACCATCAGAGATGCTGGCAATCTTGGGGGCAGTGAACCAATCTTCGCCTTCACTGTCAATGTCTACTAAACGTAAATGGAATGAGGCTAATGATTCAAAGAAACCTCCCAGCTGCACCACGGTTCCTTGTGGTTTCATGCACTGAAAATGGTCAGTCTTTGCTATGATAAATATGTTTATTATTCTGAAAGGTGTTGATGCAGTTGCCAGCCCTGTGAAATCCTGCTTTCATTTACGCAATGGCACTTTGCTTTTGGAGACTACTTCCGATTCTCAAGCACAACCACTGCTCGCAGCCTTGCTCCTCCACGGCTATCCTATTTGTGTTGAGGCCCATCGAACATTGAATTCTTCACATGGTGTTATTTACACTAGGCTGCTCGATGGTCTGACTGAGGCAGAAATCTGAACGTACTTCTCTGATCAGGGTGTCACTGCCTTCCATTGGATGACGATAAAGGCGAATGCATATGTAGTGCCCACACGCACTGTTTTTTCACCATCAAAGTTCAAAGCAGGGTACGGAGTTATCACAGTCAGATAACTGCTACCAGTGTCACACTCAAATGTCCTGTTGACACCCAGCCAAATGTGTAACCTGCGGTAGGGATGCTCATGAGAGTGATTGTCCACCTCCTTCTCCCTGCTTTATCAATTGTGATGGCGAACGTGCTGCCGCCTCCTGAGATTGTCCAGCGTGTCTCTATGAGCGCGCTGTCCATGAGATCTGGGTGAAGGAAAAAGTGCCTTACCCAGTCGCTCGCAAATTGTTGGCTAGTCGGAAGCCCTGCGACCTACCATCTGGCACTTACAGTACTGTTCTTGCTACATCTCACTCCACAAAGGATATGGCCACACAGACATGTGACCTCAAATTCAGCACCACAGTTGTAAAATACCCAGTGTCATTGTAGCATCCCCGTCTCCTGGATGCTCCTCGCAGCTGTGCAACAAGCCACCCTCACAAGGCAAAATCACCTGCTACACAACCGGCAGGTTTGAGAGGACAGATGGAATACTCCCACGAAGACTTCTTATGTCCCTCCTGCCAACAAACATCTGAGTCTTCCTCTGCTAACCGGAAAGGCTCCAAGAAATCAATCAAAGGCAAACGGTCTTCTCCTTGTTCCATCATCTTTCGGGAGTGCACTCGGGACAGCGACAATTCTTCTTGCGATATTTCGGCTAGAAACCTCCCAGCCATCTTCAAGGCGAGTCGGAGACTAAGGCTGGGATGATGATGGCTGGGAGGTTTCTAGCTGAAATATCGCAAGAAGAATTGTCACTGTCCCGAGTGCACGCCCGAAAGATGATGGAACATTATGTCCGCCGGGAAAACTTCAAGGGTCTTCTCCTTCACTGACGTGGATATCTTCTTTCACTGTGTCACCATATGATACCCTCACCTGGCCAACCTCTGGTCACTGGTGTGCGCTGTCAACCGTTTTTCTGCCCTGGACTCCACAGACTTGCAGAAAGAGAATGCCGACACCTCTGTAGATCTCATGGAGCAGGATCCTTCAGCCTCTGTACCTTGTAGCAGTGAGTCTTCAAAGGCTGGCAGTCGGCAGCATGTAGGTGACACACCTTCATTTTCTCACTCCTGCCCTTTTCTCGTCATGACTCTCCTCCAAAGGAACGTTCACGGCCTTCGATCCAATAAAAAGGACGTATGGCTGCTTTTGGAATCACAGCATCCACATGTTTTCTGCTTCCAGAAAACAAAATTGTGTCCTCATAATTACTTTGAGACCTCACATTTCTTCCCGGTCCGCTTTGACCTTCGCCCCCTGAGGACAGCATTCTATCTCAAGGGAGAGTCATGCAGCTCATCTGGGATGACATTCATAGTCAACCTATATCCCTGACTACTTAGCTTCAAACAGTTGTAGTCCAAATTTTCCTTCCTCACTTCACCTTTCCCCTTTGTTCCGTTTACATTCCTCTGTCATTTAGTGTCACCAGGGTTGGCTTCCTCCAGTGTAATCGACAACTCCCTCACCCCTTTCTGGTGCTCGGTGACTAATGTGTACCATCCCCTTTGGGGCTTTCACAGAACCTGTCAGAGAGGTGCCCTGTTGGCTCTCCTTTTCGATCAGCTTAACTTCATCTGCCTTAACACGGGAGCACCCATGTACATGCACACCCAAGCTTTCTAAGGCCGGCTAGACACTTTACTCCTCCTTGGGAACCTTTGGTGACCAACATTTCCCCATTCGTAATGACCAGATAGAATATCTTACAAACATTATCCTTACCACTGTGGAATGTTCCATTCCTAGCATTTCCTCTTCACCGCGCCATGTCCCGGTCCCTTGGTGGACTAAGGCATGCTGTGATGCAATTTGTGTGCAGTGATGTGCCTTCTGCGTTTTTAGCCGTCATCCTACAAAGGCATACTGCATTCATTGTAAACAGTTGCGTGCACTGTGTTGTCACATTCTTCGGGATAGCAATAAAGCTAGCTGGATTTACTTTACTAGTTCTTTTAACAGTTCCCCTCCCTTTTCTGTTGTGTGGGCCAACTTCTGACAGCTCTCTGGGACCAAGGTCCATTCCCCAATTTTCGGCTTGACAGTAGCAGATGATGTCATAGTGGACCCTATTGCTATCTTGAACACCTTGGGCTGCTATTGTGTGGAGATTTTGAGCTCCACCCACTATTACCCTGCCTTCCTCCATTGGAAACAAGTGAGAGTCTTTTGGGTGATGCCCTTCTCTTCTCAGAATAGTGAGTGCTACTTTTACTATGAGGGAACTAAATCATGCTCTCATTTCATCCTGATGCCTCACCCCAGAGCCGGATGATGTTCACATTCAGATGTTGCAGAACCTTTCTCTTGTGGACAAGCACTTTCTCCTTCATACGTACAATCGCATCTGGCCAGAGGGCAAGTTTCCCAGTTGCTGGCATGAAGCAACTGTCATACCCATACATAAGCCTGGTAAGGGCAAACACCTTCCTTCTAGTTATTGCCCCATTTCTCTCACCAACTTTGTTCGCAAGGTGATGGAACATATGATTTGTGCCCAGTTGGTATGGTGGCTTGAGTCTCGAAATTTACAAACCACTGCACAGTGTGGATTTTGAGCATGCTATTCTACAGCTGACCATCTTGTCACTTTGTCAACCCTCGTCATGACTTGTTCTCTGTGGAAATACCAGACTGTGGATATGTTTTTCGATCTGGAGAAAGCCTACAACACCTGCTGGAGAACTTGTATCCTCCGTACTCTCTACACGTGGGGCTTCCATCGCCGCATGCCCTGCTTCCTTCAGGAATTTTTAAAAGATCGAGTTTTCAACGCATGTGTGGGTTCTGCGTTGTTGGACACGTTTATCTAGGAAAACGGCTTGTCTCAGTTTTTGTCCTGAGCGTTGTCCTCTGTACTATTGCCATTAACCCTATTATGGCCTGTCTTGTGCTGGACATCTCTAGCTCTCATTTCATTGATGGTTTTGCGATCTATTGCAATTCTCTGTGGACTTGTTTCCTTGAGCACCGGCTTCAGCAGTGTCTTGGTTGTCTACTCATGGAGCATTGACAGTGGCTTTTACTGTTCCACTGACAAAACCATTTGTATGAATTTCTGGCAGCACAATTGGTTTCTTCCATCGTCTTTACATCTTGGGCCTGTTGCTCTTCCATTTGTTGAAACTATGAAATTCGTGGGGCTCATGCTTGGCAGGAAACTTCCTTGGTTCTTCCATATGTCTTACCTGGACGCCCGCTGTACGCAGGCCCTCAAAGTCCTATGTGTCCTCAGCAGTACTTCCTGGGGAGCGGATCAGACCATTCTCCTCCCTTTGTACCGGTTCCATGTCCGTTCGAAACTAGACTATGGGTGTTTCGTTTTTGCATCATCACATCCATCTCTCTTATGGCATTTTAATACTAACCATCATCGTGACATCTGTTTGGCTACTGGCGTGTTTTACTCTAGCCTGGTTGAGAGTCTGTATGCCAAAGCTGTCGAACTACCACTGTTGTACCGTTGTGACTTTTTCCTCAGCAGATACACACGTTGTTTGTCTGCCATGCCTGGCCACCCATCCTACACCTCCTTCTTTGATGACTCCTTTGATCACCAGTATGGGACATGTTGCTCTTCTCTTTTACTTCCTGGAGTTTGCTTTCAGCTCTTGCTCTGGCAGCTTAACTTCTTGCTACCTGCCACTTTCCTGATGGGTGTGAGCCCTTCACCACCTTGGCTTTGTGCGGCAGCTCGTGTTCACCTTGGCCTTCATTCGCTTCCTAAGGACACAGCTCCAGGCTCGCTCTATCACCATAAGTTTCACGACCTTCTCACGGAACTTTGTTATTGTACCTTTGTGTACACTGGTGGCTTTCGGACAGACTGTGGTGTCGGGTGTGCCTTCGTCATTACCACAGATTATTTTTTAGTATCGGCTTCTGGAACACTGCTCAGTACTCACAGCAGAGAACTTCACCCTGTACCAGGCAACGCAATACATCTAACAACACAGGCTTTTCAATTGAGCCATCTGCTCCGAATCTCTGTGCCCTTCAGAGGGTCTGTATCCTGTACACCCACCATCTCTTAGTGCAAAGGGTCCAGGAAAGCTGTAACTTGCTCACTCTTGATGGAGTCACTGTGATGTTTATGTGGGTTCCTGATCACGTCGGCCTGATGGGAAATGAGGCTGCTGCCAAGGCTGCAGTCCTCGTACCTCGGTCCGCTAGTTCTTCCATTCCCTCTGATGATATGTGTGTTGCTATCTGTCAGCAGGTGGTGTCACTTTGGCATCACTACTAGTCCTCCCTTCAAGGGAACAAGCTGCAGTGAATTAAGCCTCTCCCAGTGGCTTGGACGACCTCCTCTCGGCCCTCTCGCCATGAGGAGATCATTTTGGTTAGGTTGCATGTTGGTCACTATCTTTTTAGCCATCAGCATTTGTTAAGTGGTGCTCCCCCACCACTTTGTGCTCATTGCCCTCAACCTTTGATGGTTCACCATTTCCTGATAAAATACCCTTTTTTTAACCACTTACTTTCTAATGTATTTTTGCATTTTAGTGAGTGATGCATGGGCTGTCGACTGCGTTTTACTTTTTATCCATCATAGCAGTATGGTGAGGGACATTATCTTTAGTTCAGGGCCTCCGTTTCTCTACGATGTATTTTATGGATCTTTCTCAAAGTTCCTTGGTTTTAGCGGTCTTTCCTTCTGTCGATTGGGCTTAACATGTAGTTGTTTTAACTCCTTTTTTGTCTTTGTGTCCTACGGATCTGACATGGGCACGTATGACCCTAGTCATTTTTGCGCCCTAAAACAAAACAAAGCAAATAATAGAGCTCAGAAAATCCTCACCCTCCAATTCAAGCTGCTCTAGGAACTCATGGGCACTATTGACCCGAGTTTTCTTGTGCTGCTCTTTCCCTTGTTTTTGGACCCACCACATGCAGTTTCCAGTATTCCAGGATTTCTGTGAATGTCTCATATGAATGTTCTGAAGAGTTGTGAAGACATTGCAGAAATTTTATCCACTGTCAATCAGCACATTATTCACAAACAGTTTCCTTGACTTTTTGCACCAACTCAGTAGTCAAAGTGGAAGGTCTTCCACACCTCAGTTCATCATAAACATTTGTTGTGCCTCCTCTAAACTCCTAAAACACACTTTGTATTCACAACACCTTCACCATAAACCATTTTCATCTGTGAAAAAGTTTCAGTAGGTGTTATTCCTTCTGCGAGTAGGAAATGGATCGCAGCATGTGACTCTCACTCAACGGGATCTCTCATCTACATCTTTCACACAACTGGTCGCTATGATGTGAGTTTACGTACTACCATGTTCCAGCAATGATCACTCTGGTCAAGGGATCCCTCTCTAGCACTCAGTGTTGCCATCTCTCGGAGAACAAAAAGACCACAGCCCCCTATGGTCACAGTACACTTCACTTTCTGAACGTGTCTCGTGAATCTTCTCAAACACATCAGGTTAGAAACATTTGTTCTGTATGCACTTTCTAATTTTGATGACGAAAGCATCAGAATACTGTATTAGCTTACTTTTTGTACCTCCACTCTTTGACACTATATGAATATTTTTGTGGGGCAATTCCACACTTTGGCACAAAGTATTCATTGCACAGAGAAATACTAATAATAATGTCTGATATCCATCCTTGAACTTCATTTACTCCCTTATTAGGTGTGCTTGAAAAAAAAACAGGTATTGATCAAAAACAATAGTAGTTTTTATCAGTATAAAACTAGGGAGAAGAGTAGCCTCTCCACCATCTGCAACTTAACCTGTCTTGCACAGGAAAGAGCTAAGTATAAAGCCATGAAAATATGTGACCACCTCCCTTATGAATTAAAGGTGCTGGCTGAAAATGAAAATTTTAATAACAAAGTGAAATCATTGCTACTTGCCAAATACTTCTATTCCATAAATAAATTTCTCAGTAGACAGTATTTATGTGGCTGGGTTACATCTACTCAATTTTGTTGTAGATTAAGATTAAAGTAAATGATACAGTTATGTAAATGGCCCACAGCTAGCCATATTTTCACTGAATAAATGTATCTTATTAGTGAACCTACTGCCACATTCTGCATCATCTACATCTACATCTACATTTATACTCCGCAAGCCACCCAACGGTGTGTGGTGGAGGGCACTTTACATGCTACTGTCATTATCTCCCTTTTCTGTTCCAGTCGCGTATGGTTTGCGGGAAGAGCGACTGTCTGAAAGCCTCCGTGCGCCCTCGAATCTCTCTAATTTTACATTCGTGATCTCTTCGGGAGGTATAAGTAGGGGGAGGGGGAAGCAATATATTTGATACCTCATCCAGAAACGCACCCACTTGAAACCTGGCGAGCAAGCTACACCGCGATGCAGAGCGCTTCTCTTGCAGAGTCCGCCACTTGAGTTTGCTACACACCTCCGTAACGCTATCACGGTTACCAAATAACCCTGTTACGAAACGCGCCGCTCTTCTTTGGATCTTCTCTATCTCCTCCGTCAACCCGATCTGGTACAGATCCCACACTGATGAGCAATACTCAAGTATAGGTCGAACGAGTGTTTTGTAAGCCACCTCCTTTGTTGATGGACTACATTTTCTAAGGACTCTTCCAATGAATCTCAACCTGGTACCCGCCTTACCAACAATTAATTTTATATGATCATTCCACTTCAAATCGTTCCGCACCCATACTCCCAGATATTTTACAGAAGTAACTGCTACCAGTGTGTGTTCCGCTATCATATAATCATACAATAAAGGATCCTTCTTTCTATCTATTCGCAATACATTACATTTGTCTATGTTAAGGGTTAGTTGCCACTCCCTGCACCAAATGCCCATCCGCTGCAGATCTTCCTGCATTTCGCTGCAATTTTCTAATGCTGCAACTTCTCTGTATAGTACAGCATCATCCGTGAACAGCCGCATGGAACTTCTGACACTATCTACTAGGTCATTTATATATATTGTGAAAAGCAATGGTCCCATAACACTCCCCTGTGGCATGCCAGAGGTTACTTTAATGTCTGTAGACGTCTCTCCATTGATAACAACATGCTGTGTTCTGTTTGCTAAAAACTCTTCAATCCAGCCACACAGCTGGTCTGATATTCTGTAGGCTCTTACTTTGTTTATCAGGCAACAGTGCGGAACTGTATCGAACGCCTTCCGGAAGTCAAGGAAAATAGCATCTACCTGGGAGCCTGTATGTAATATTTTCTGGGTCTCTTGAACAAATAAAGCGAGTTGGGTCTCACACAATCGCTGTTTCCGGAATCCATGTTGATTGCTACAGAGTAGATTCTGGGTTTCCAAAAACGATATGACACTCGAGCATAAAACATGTTCTAAAATTCTACAACAAATCGACGTCAGAGATATAGGTCTATAGTTTTGCGCATCTGCTCGACGACCCTTCTTGAAGACTGGGACTACCTGTGCTCTTTTCCAATCATTTGGAACCTTCCGTTCCTCTAGAGACTTGCGGTACACGGCTGTTAGAAGGGGGGCAAGTTCTTTCACGTATCACGTACTCTGTGTAGAATCGAATTGGTATCCCATCAGGTCCAGTGGACTTTCCTCTGTTGAGTGATTCCAGTTGCTTTTCTATTCCTTGGACACTTATTTCAATCTCAGCCATTTTTTCGTTTGTGCGAGGATTTAGAGAAGGAACTGCAGTGCGGTCTTCCTCTGTGAAACAGCTTTGGAAAAAGGTGTTTAGTATTTCAGCTTTACGCATGTCATCTTCTGTTTCAATGCCATCATCATCATCATCATCCCAGAGTGTCTAGATATGCTGTTTTGAGCCACTTACTGATTTAACGTAGGACCAGAACTTCCTAGGATTTTCTGTCAAGTCGGTACATAGAATTTTACTTTCGAATTCACTGAACGCTTCACGCATAGCCCTCCTTACGCTATCTTTGACATTATTTAGCTTCTGTTTGTCTGAGAGGTTTTGGCTGCATTTAAACTTGGAGTGAAGCTCTCTTTGCTTTCGCAGTAGTTTCCTAACATTGTTGTTGAACCACGGTGGGTTTTTCCTGTCCCTCACAGTTTTACTCAGCACGTACCTGTCTAAAACGCATTTTACGATTGCCTTAAACTTTTTCCATAAACACTCAACATTGTCAGTGTCGGAACAGAAATTTTCGTTTTGATCTGTTAGGTAGTCTGAAATCTGCCTTCTATTACTCTTGCTAAACAGATAAACCTTCCTCCCTCTTTTTATATTCCTATTAACTTCCATATTCAGGGATGATGCAACGGCCTTATGATCACTGATTCCCTGTTCTGCACATACAGAGTTGAAAAGTTCGGGTCTGTTTGTTATCAGTAGGTCCAAGATGTTATTTCCACGAGTCGGTTCTCTGTTTAATTGCTCGAGGTAATTTTCAGATAGTGCACTCAGTATAATGTCACTCGATGCTCTGTCCCTACCACCTGTCCTAAACATCTGAGTGTCCCAGTCTATATCTGGTAAATTGAAATCTCCACCTAAGACTATAACATGCTGAGAAAATTTATGTGAAATGTATTCCAAATTTTCTCTCAGTTGTTCTGCCACTAATGCTGCTGAGTCGGGAGGTCGGTAAAAGGAGCCAATTATTAACCTAGCTCGGTTGTTGAGTGTAACCTCCACCCATAATAATTCATCATGGTGATGTGTCATCAGTATGATTCACAAAAAAAGGCCAAAAACAAAACTCAGTAGACTAAACCAAACTTCGAACACAGCATTTACTGTACACAGACCACTATCTGCTGTCTGTACAGTAACGGTGTCAAGACAGGGTTGTAGCCTCTCCCCGATGTTATTCAATCTGTATATTGAGCAAGCAATAAAGGAAACAAAAGAAAAATTTGGTGGAGGTATTAAAATCCATGGAGAAGAAATAAAAACTTTGAGGTTTGCCGATGATATTGTGATTCTGTCAGAGACAGCAAAGGACCTGGAAGAGCAGTTGAATGGAATGGACAGTGTCTTGAAAGGAGGATATAAGATGAACATCAACAAAAGCAAAATGAGGATAATGGAATGTAGCCGAATTAAATCGGGTGATGCTGAGGGAATTAGATTAGGAGATGAGACACTTAAAGTAGTAAAGGAGTTGTGCTATTTGGGGAGTAAAATAACTGATGATGGTCGAAGCAGAGAGGATGTAAAATGTAGACTCGCAGTGGCAAGGAAATCGTTTCTGAAGAAGAGAAATTTGTTTACATCGAGTATAGATTTAAGTGTTAGGAAGTCATTTCTGAAAGTATTTGTATGGAGTGTAGCCATGTATGGAAGTGAAACATGGACAATAAATAGTTTGGACAAGAAGAGAATAGAAGCTTTCAAAATGTGGTGCTATAGAAGAATGCTGAAGATTAGATGGGTAGATCACATAACTAACGAGGAGGTAGTGAATAGAATTGGAGAGAAGAGAAATTTGTGGCACAACTTGATTAGAAGAAGGTATCGGTTGGTAGGGCATATTCTGAGGCACCAAGGGATCACCAATTTAGTATTGGAGGGCAGCATGGAGGGTAAAAATTGTAGAGGGAGACCAAGAGATGAATACGCTAAACAGATTCAGAAGGATGTAGGTTGCAGTAGGTACTGGGAGATGAAGAAGCTTGCACAGGATAGAGTAGCATGGAGAGCTGCATTAAACCAGTCTCTGGACTGAAGACAACAACAACAACAACAACAACAACAACAGCCTATATGGAAAATACACACTGAGTCCAAATATTCTGATAAATTTTCACACTCTGATAAACCATTTATTACAGGGCTCACATCTATTTATAAAAGGCAGCTGGATTTATGAATAGTCAGTTGTTGTTTTACTATAGTTCTATTCTTCTTGGGAATGTTGGCGGAAGTATCCAGCCAGAGTTTGACATCATTAACTGTCGGTGTCCACAATGAAAGCTATGATATGAAATCAATATTGACCTCTCCACATGTACTACTTTTATTAAGTCTTAGAAGTTTCATTTCTAATTGCCGAATGAAGTTTAAAATATTTTTTATTGGTGGTTTGTAGTCTGTCAGAAATGCTGTCTTGTGTGTTTCCAAGTGTTTTACTGAAAGACAGCATTCAGAAAGCTGTTCCATGCAATCCTCACTGAGTTCTCTGGACTGGGGCTTTGTTTCACTTTATATAGACACTCCTCCTTTTTCTGATATGCCTACAGTAATGGGATACTACTGTACATATCTAGGTGCATCTGTTCATTTTGTGTGCCTTCCAAATGATGTTCAGTTATATATAATACATCTCTAGAAATACTTTTAGATTTTTCAATTTCCTGTAGCGATAAGAGAAGCCCTCTTTCTTATTTAATGAGATTCTCATCTTTTGATGGAAAAGGCCAGTTTTCCTTTGTGCTGGCAAAACTGCCATTTTTTGTTTCTCCACTGATAGTTGCAACTATGTCTATAGTTATTTGGCAGGCCTCTCTTTCAGAAACATTTGCCCCAAAAAACATCTGGTGAAAATACTGTGAAAAATAGGGACTGTACAGAGAGCCTACAGTTACTATGAATGCATGTGGAAGTTAGTTGTCCAAGTAACCTGTACCAGATACATGTTATAGTTGGCACATGAGCGATGGGTCACAGCATCACCGAGGAAGCGATGAAGTGGGGATTTTCCCGTATGACAGTTTCACAAGTGTACCATGAATATAAGGAATCTGGTAAAACATCAACTCTCCGATATTGTTGTGGCTGGAAAAAGGTCCTGCAAGAATGGGCCCAATGACAACTGAAGAGAATCGTTCAGCATGACAGGAAATCAACCCTTCCACAAGTTGCTGCAGATTTCAGTGCTGGGCCATCAACAAGTATCAGTGTGCGAACCATTCAACGAAACATCATCAATATGAGTTTTTGGAGCCGAAGGCCCACTCGTGTACTCTTGATGACTGCACAATACAAAGCTTTACACTTTGCCTGGGCCCATCAACACTGACATTGGACTGTTGATGACTGGAAACGTGCTGCCTGGTCAGACGAGTCTCTTTTCAAATTGCATCAAGCAGGTGAACATGTACAGGTACGGACACAACCTCATGAATCCATTGACCGTGCATGTCAGCAGGGGACTGTTCAAGATGGTAGAAGATCTGTGGAGCATTTGCAGTTGGAGTGATATGGGACCCCTGATACATCTATACGACTCTTGACAGGTGACATGTATGTAAGCATCCTGTCTGATCACCTGCATCTATTCGTGTCCATTGTGCATTCCGACGGTTGTGGGCAATTCCAGCAGGATAAAACAACACTCCACACTCCAGAACTACTACAGAGTGGCTCCAGAAACACTCTTCTGAGTTTAAACACTTCTGCTGGCCACCAAACTCACCAGACATGAACATTATTGAGCATATTTTGGATGCCTTGCCACATACTGTTCAGAAGAGATCTCCATCCCCTTGTATTCTTATGGATTTATGGACAGCCCTGCAGGATTCATGGTGTACATTTCCTCCAGCACTACATCAGACGTTAGTTGAGTCCCTGCCACATCACGCTGCGGAGCTACTGCTTGCTCGTGGGGGCCCTACACGATATTAGGCAGGTATACCCGTTTCTTTGGCTTTTCAGTGTAGATAGACCATGCTGTGAGTATTGTGACCATGAGAGGCATGACACTTCCATCACAGCTTCGTAAAACTTAGCACTTACGTTTGCAGCCAACATATAGCATAGTGTCTTATGTTTGTCACCATAGAGTTACATACTATATGTGTAGCATTTTTTTTTTTTTTTTTTTTTTTTTGCACAAAGAAGTTATCAATGAACAGTCATGACACTAAATGAAATGTTTGATTAAACTTAGCTTGTAAGTAAGACTTCTTAAACGTGTATTCAGACTGGTTAAACAGTATACACAATTGAGTACCTCTTAATTACTGGGTTGGCCATAATAATGGACATTTTACCTGATTGTTCCATCTATTCTTGGAAGTCTATCATGAAAATATTTAAAAAGCACCCTGTATTGCTTATGATCTACAGGGTTAATTTATCACATTAACTGGTTTTCAGCTTACAAGGTCATCATCAGACTTCAACTGACTGTTGTCAACAAAGAAGTTACATTGTTTGTAAACAACATTGGAAAAGATGTTTCCAAACATAAACTGAGAAATAAACACTTTGTTGCACTTCAATTTAAGAGGTAAAAAGTTGGATAAAAATAAATGTAAAGAGAGCAACAGGAAAAATATGAAAACATTCTGGCAGATTAAAATTGTGTGCCACACTGAGGCTCGGACTCAGGACCTTTGCCTTTGTCGAGGAAGTGCTCTACCACTGAGCTGCCCAAGCACGACTCATGACTCATCCTCACAGCTTTAATTCCACCAATACCTCGTCTTCTACCTTCCAAACTTCACAGAAGCTCTCCTGCGAAACTTGCAGAACTAGCGCTCCTGGAAGAAAGGATATTGCGGAGACATGGCTTTGCAGGAGAGCTTCTGTGAAGTTTGGAAGGTAGGAGATGACGTACTGATGGAATTAAAGTTGAGAAGACAAGGTACTGGTGGAATTAAAGCTGAGAGGACAGGTCATGAGTTATGCTTGAGTAGCTCATTGATAAAGCACTTGACCGCGAAAGGCAAAGGTCCCGAGTTCGAGTCTCGGTCCAGCACACAGTTTTAATCTGCCAGGAAGTTTCCATATCAGCGCACACTCCATTGCAGAGTGAAAATTTCATTCAGGAAAAACATTAACACTATACTCGAAAACCATGCATAAACAACACTTTACTTAAATAAACGAACCAAGTAAAATAAAATATATGATTAGGCAACTCCAAGAGGTAATTAACGTGGAAGGTGATATAGAAACCAATTAAAAGAAAGAATTAGCAATTGTAACAATAGAACATGCTGATTACATAGGCAATTTCAATAAATACAGGAAATGAAATGTGAAGGAACAGGCAGTGTGGCAGGTAATGGAAAACTGAGAGGATTGTGTGAAGTTTAGAAGAGGGGAAATTTTAAGCTGTGTTTGGTCATTTAAGATTAGATCAGGGCTGTGAGCTAGGTGTTGGTTGATTTCCAGGACCTCCAGCAGAGGCCTTTGGCCTTTGTTTTGCCAAGTGAATGACATATGACTGTGACTGATAGTTGTGGCCATGACTTAGTACATATTCAGCAAATGTGGAGTCAGGATTCTGCAACCTCCAGCAGCGTAGTTGCTATATATATCTGCCTGCTTTGAACTTATCTGGTGTTGCTGATGAAGGCTAGTCAATTGTGTAGCTCTCATGGTTTATCAATGTACATTCTATCTTGCTGCTTGTCAGTGAACTGCAAAGAATTACATAGACCACTTTTTATGTCGTCTTCCCATGGTTAGTGTCTAGAGTTACATTTATTTAGCAATCATTGCAGTCCTGAATTCATATGAGCTTGAGTTTATGAAAACTGTAGTGTAGAATATTTACTCATTATCAAGATGTTTCTGTCAAGCTGGCAATATGTAGTGTAAATTATACTTGTCCTAAGCATGAATGATTGTTGCTCAGTTTTCTTGTGAGCCCAGTGGGGGGAAACGGTACCTGTCTGATTATAAGAAAGTCAACAGAAATTACTCAGTTGACTATTAGCTGATGTGTTTTGATTCATAATACACTGAATGAGTTAATGGTGCTCAGTTAAGACATTCATAGATGATGTACTTCCACCATAAATTCTTTGTCTGGATGTATCACTCTCATGTAGTCCATATTGATGGTACCTTGCTGGTTTGGTGCTTAGGACAAACAGCTTGTAATCATTCATTGACATGAAAATGATATGGAGAAAAGTAATAATTTATTACTCATTCAATTGCAGTTTAATCAGGACATGTGGCCATGCTGTTAAATTCTGTTACCCACTGTGACAACACTTCTGATGCCGTATGCCGTGTTTTTGACTATTTGAAAAGAACATTTGTGCAATGTTTCTGCTATCTTGTATTTTTGTGTACTGTGACTCTCCAGAATTATCACATAACATAAATTGAACATCTTCAATACCTTTTTGTGAAAAAGATGAATTTATGAAATATTATCTGTAAGAAATGCAAATTCATGTGCAGATGTTCCACACTGTAATTTTTCATATAAAATCTTTTGTTTCCAGATTTCTACTACCCAGCAAAGATGTTTGAATCTTATGGAATACCAGAGCAAAGTACTGTTGCAAAACAGTGGAGTTACTGTGCAGAACTTTTTGATGGCTGAGAATCCAGCAGATGCAGTGGATATTTCTAAGAAATTAAGTAAGTGGGTTAACATTCTGTTGTTTCATCCATTATGATTTTCTTGTGGTTATTGCTGTTGATGTGAAACAGTTTTCATCTATGATTCATGCAGGCTAAAAGATTGTTTTCTTCCTGTAGTATAAAGTAAGAGACGATTCACACCCACAGTCCCTAACAAATCTCAAGTGGTCAAACTGATCATTGACTTCCTCGAGTTTCCCCAATGGTGTCTTCTTGTAGGGGCTTGTGTAACAACTATGGTCATTATAGTAAGAAAAATTAATAACTTCTGAGCAGTGTCTGTAAACTACAATTTTCATTGTGAAACATGGTGAATTAAATGTGATATTTATGATAGTGCAAATACACTGAAGTGCCAGTGAAACTGGTATAGGCATGTATATTGAAATACAGAGATATGTAAACAGGCAGAATATGGCACTGCAGTCGGCATGCTGCTAAAATGGCAGTTTATCAAGATTTAAGTAAGTTTGAACGTGGTGTCACAGTAGGCGCATGAGCAATGGGACACGGCATCTCTGAGATAGTGATGAAGTGGCAATTTTCCCATATGACCATTTCACAAGTGTACTGTGAATATCAGGAATCCGGTAAAATATTGAATCTCAAACATCGCTGCAGCCAAAAAAAGATCCTGCAAGAACAGGCCCAATGATGACTGAAGAGAATTGTTCAACATGACGGAAGTGCAACCCTTCCACCAATTGCTGCAGATTTCAATGCTGGGCCATCAACAAGTGTCAGCGCGTGAACCATTCAATGAAACATCATCAGTATGGGCTTTCATAGCTGAAAGCCCACTCATGTATTCTTGATGACTGCATGACACAAAGCTTTACGCCTCGCCAGGGCCCGTCAACACCGACATTGGACTGTTAATGACTGTAAACTTGTTGCCTGGTCGGACAAGTCTCGTTTCAAATTGTATTATCGGATGGACGCGAACAAGTATGGAGACAACCTCATGAATCCATAGACCCTGCGTGTCAGCAGAGGACTGTTCAAGCTTGGTGGAGGCTCTGTAATGGTGTGGGGCATGTGCAGTTAGTGATATGGGACCCCTGATACATCTGGATACGACTCTGGCAGGTGACACATACATAAGTATCCTGTCTGATCACCTGGATTCATTCATGTCCATTGTGCTTTCAGACAGATTTGGCAATTCCAGCAGGACAATGTGACACCCCACATGTTCAGAATTTCTACAGAGTGGCTCCAGGAACACTTTTCTGAGTTTAAACACTTCCGCTGGCAACCAAACTCCCCAGACTGAAAATATTGAGTGTATCTGGGGTGCTTTGCAATGTGCTCTTCAGAAGAGATCTCCAGCCCCCCTGTACTCTTACAGATTTATGGACAGCTCTCAGGATTCATGGTGTCCATTCCCTCCAGCACTATGTCAGACATTAGTCGAGTTCATGTCATGTCATGTCATGTCATGTCATGTTGCGGGGGCCCTACATGATATTAGGCAGATATACCAGTTTCTTTGGCTCTCCAGTGTAAATATGAAATTTTACACCAAGAAAATTGGTGGGCTTAATGTTTCCAGACAAGGGAGGAGTCTCAATTCACGAAGACTAGCAGTGCAGAAAAAGTTTCTTTTTATATCAAATTACGTTATCTTGTATGATTGTTTTCTTTTGATAACTCCTCTGTTATCTTGTTTCCTTTGCACGACTCCTCTGTTATCTTAATCTTCTTCTTCTTCTTCTTCTTACCATCTTTCTAACTTATTCATACTGTGATTTTCATATGTAACTGAAAACCTTATTGTGGAAATCTGTGTTATACAAAGTGTCAAGGATTTCTGATTTAGGTTGGAACTTTCAGTCATTATTATTTATTCTTTGTTGCTTATTGTTGCTGTAACACCTGTGTAGGTCCGATTATTTCTGATCATAAATGTTATTTTATCTGTTATATGTGCATTATTTTATGTTATTGCATAGGTTTCCTAGGCAGTTATTGTTTGTTTTTATGAGCTGCATTCTATTGATTTTGCTGCTCAGTGGTAAAGTGTCAGAGTTCGCATTCAAAAATCTTGGACTCGATACCCGGTTGCTCGCAGGTTTTTTATTTATCGATTATCACTAATCTTGATTATGTTGAGCACCACAGCTGACACTGTTCAGGATTAATAAAAACCACCTCAGTTATATTATTACACATTTATTGTGTTTCAATTGGTCTTATTCTTTCAACATCTCGGCAACCTGGAGATATTCAAAGGACAAAACCTCTTGTAACACAGTGAATGTGTAATAATACAGCTGAAGTGATTAATGAAAACCAATAACTTATCATGCATGTGCTCTATTGTCTGGAGTGCATATTAAACTGCAGCTCCCCCTACAACTGGTTGTGTCAGTTAGCTCATAGGCCAGAGGAGGACAGCATACCTCCCTCAATAGGACAATGTCTATTAAAGTATTGTGGTGCTCAAACCAACCTCTGTGTTGTATGACAGCTTTATCTTTACCTCTAGTCTACAGAGAAATGCATTGTTGTTTTACACAACCTATCAGATTATCAGATTATTTTAAATAAGCACAAACTGTGTGGAGCAGAGTGATCCGAGTTTGATTTTGAAATGTTTTCATTTATAGTGTGCATTTCTTACTGTGTCAAGCAGTTGCATGGTTAAAGTTTCAGTGCTTAATATCGCTTGCTCGCCATTGTCGTTACATTAACATAGTTACTGATCATTCTGGTAGTATTCCTGTGTGGTATGCATCACATTAGGCTTACAGCATATTGACATAGTCTGTGCTTTCATGAATTCACAGTTCGACTGACTGCTGTCAGCTCATGTCTGGCTATTAAAATCTCAACCTTTGGTGGGAATGCCTCACTTCATGGATTTTAGTGATTTGTCAGAGAATGCTACAGCAATTAATTTTACAAAAGTGAGATTACAAAGGTGACCAGCCTGGCTTTTTAGAATCATTTACATCGTATATGTTATATCCTAGCCAGTAATGCCACCTGAGCCCGCTGCCAAAAGGTTGGCAGCATCAAAGTCCGGACGCCGTCCGCATAAGCAGCGCCAGTGAGACAGCAAATCACCGCAAGTCTGCGCGCGCCACCGCTGGCTTCTGGGTTCTTAAGCGCTGGAGTCGCGAGCACTAGGACAGTTCTGTATTCGCCGCTCAGTTGTATACTCGCCACCGAATTGTGTACTTGCTAGTCAGTTGTGTGTTCATCGCAGCAGAGTTGTTGTTTGTAGTCAGCCGACGCTGACCTATCCGCTCCGACTCGAACTAGACCGATTTCTGTAGACACGGAGTTCACTACTGTTAATAAAGATAAGTACCGACTTTTATTTAATCAGAGTGTTTGGGTTTTCATCTTTCTGTTCACTGTTCCAGCGGACCGGTCGGCCCGCTATTAAAAGTGTGGCGGTGACTTCGTAAGCCGTTTCTACAGCGAATTGTTTGTCGCTACGAACACCGCCACAAAAGTATACATTCAGTGTTTTGTTTCCTTGTGTTTCACAGAAACATAAGGCACTGTTGTTTGATATTGTAATGATACCATACTGCCGTATTCAACAAAAATGTGGTGGTTTCGATGAGAGCCACCATTTATAATTTATTTAAGAAGTTTAAATTTTGAATATTTCCTTTAAAACTCAAAATATGAAAAATCTAAGATCATCACTGTGTTTGGAAAATTCTGGGCTTAAATATTATCGGAACATAATTTCGAAATATTTCAAGGCATCGTAATATTGGTACATTGAGATCATATCTTAATTAATTAGCAACTTTGAAATTATAGAAATTTAAGCTAGAATAATCTTTTTTTTGGAATTGTGAACAATTGGTGTACAAAGTAGGCTGTTTGTTCTTAGGTTTCAAGTTTGACACGTGTATTTCTGTATGCTGATGACATTATGATATCTTCAAATCCTGATACCCCTGAATTAATTAAATTAATGTGAAAAAAATTACACCACAATGTTCCTGGTTGGATAAAGTACCTATTTTTGATGATAAGAAGTTGAAATCTTTTGCCAAATGAGAAAACTAATAAATACGTGTAGTCTAATGTTGCGGTCATGATTGTATAGTTGTGATAATGAGATAATGAAGAGTGCATGTAGCATGTTAATTACTTATTTATTATAATTGCTTATTTATTATGTAGCATTTGGCTAGTATCACATCACACAAAAAACTTTCTTTAACAACATGTGTACACTTATTTAACACACAGAAAAAAAAATTAGAAAAATTATAATTGTAAGTTAACTAAATTTACGTTATTTACAAAGCACAGACCGTCACAGACATATATTAAACTGATGGCTTTGGTTTCATCAGGAACCCATCCTGTGACACCCCCCTGCAGGCCTGGGGCTTAGAATAGGCCCGAGGTATTCCTGCCTGTCGTAAGAGGTGACTAAAAGGACTATCTCACATATTGGCCTTTATCTGATGATCCCCTGTAGGGTTTGACCTCCATTTTTCAAAATTTTCCCAAAGAGGTAGCCAACTGGGGAAGGGCACTTTACACGGTGCAACATGTCCATTGTGCATTGAGATGTATAGCCCACTTTCACGTCGTGGCAATGCAGTCCCGCTCATCCTCCATCTCTTGAGCGAGGAAACCTTCCTTGGTGTGTTTTCCTCCACCCACTGTGCAGTTTCGTTTTTTGTGCCGATGGTGACCATGGAATTCTTTGCACCTCATATCCAGCATGGTAGCCAGTATGTTGTGGTCGGACCACCATGTACCCTGTTGATTGTAGCCCCTGACCACACAGGGATCACTCTGCTTATGCCTGCGCCATTAACTCCTCACTTATGCCAAGGAGTAGATGCCCGTCACCCTGGGGCATCGGGACTCCTGGCAATGGCCATCCTGCCAGGTAGCCTTTGCTGCGGCTGGGTGGCACCCCTGAGGAGGTCCCCAGGTCGGAGTGGGTGGCATCATGGCGGATGACGTGCAATGAAGTGTACCACATCATCACTTGCTGGTGATCAAACGCCAGCAGTTTCTAAGTGTTCCAAGTCTCAGTACAATGCAAGGATGTATGATCCTAAGTTGTTCCCCTCCCTGGCCACACCATGGGAGTAATGAAAGGCTAAGGGTGGCAATGAACCTTATGGAGACATCGTTTGTCTTGATGAAGGCTCAGTTTTTTGTAGAGCATTTAGAGGACAAGTTTGGAGAGGTGGAGGGCTTGTTCAAAACGTGGCCAGGCTGGGGGATGTTTCTGTTACCATCATGCCTGATAAGAGCATGGTCCAGGGTATTATATTCCACAGGGACCTTCCTTCGCAGTCCGACCACGATCTGCGTGCCGACTTAGAGCGACAAGCAGTTCATTTCGTCCAGCGCATCCATTGGGGTCTGAGGGATAATCAGGTTGCCACCATTGCCTTCATCTTGGCCTTCGAGGGTGACACATTACCCGAAAAGGTCAAGGTCTACTGTTGTGATGTCAAGCCATATATCCCTCCCCCAATGCGGTGCTTTAAGTGCTGGAAGTTCGACCATGTGTCTTCCCGCTGTACTTCCAGCATCACATGTTGAGATTGTGGACGTCCATCCCATCCCAATACTCTATGTGCCCCACCTCCCATCTGTGTCAACTGCGGAGAGCATCATTCCCCTTGCTCACCAGACTGCAGGATTTTACAGAAAGAAAGGAAAATCGTGGAATATAAGATTCTGGACCGACTGACCTACACTGAAGCCAAGAGGAAATTTGAGCGCCTACATCCTGTGGCTATGACCTCCTTTCCCGCCGCTAAGAGAACAGTTGTAGCCCTATCAGTTCCGCGAGCTCCAGTCGGCTCTCAGAGCCGGAAGACTACACCTGCCCCCTTGATGGTGGGGGCCACTTCCTTCCCTGTTGCTCCCGTACCACCTACCTCTGGGACACTGTCTCCCCCTCCCCCCCAACCATCGGTGACACCAGTCCCCACTTCTCAGCTGCTCCTCTTGCTAGGAAGGAGCACATACCTCAGGAGCACTGTCCTCCCAACCATTGGGGACACCAGTCCCCACTTCTCAGCCAGAGAAGCATAAGTCTTCTTCAGCTCCTCTCACTAGGAAGGAGGAAGGGGTCCCTTGGGTCACTCCCCACTCCCTTCCCAGATTTCTGGTAGTGGGAAAGATGATGCCCACCAGTGGCTGAAGTGCCCACAAGCAACTGGTCTTAGGGCTTCACGATCACCCTCAGTCCCAGAGATTGAATCAGTGAAGCCCTCACAGCCAGAGAAACCCAAGGATCAGTGAGAGAAATCCAGAAAGAAGACCCCCAAGCCCAAGGGAATTGCGGTGGCACCCACACCACCGTTGCCTACAAGCTCTGCGTGTGAGGATGAAGTGAAGATTCTGGCGTCCGCTGAGGATCTAGATCTCGCCAGACCCTCAGACACAATGGATATAGCCTGTTCAGGAAATAAGTCGGTGGGAGCAGGTGACCCTGAGGCATAGGCTGCCTCATTGAGTGTTTCATGCCTTCGCAGTCTCATGATAACGTCATCCTCGAGTGGAACTGCGTCAGTTTTTTCCACCACCTGGATGAGCTACAGCAACTGTTAAGCTTCACACCTGCTTTCTGCATTGTCCTTCAGGAAACCTGGTTACCGGCAATGTGGACCTCTGCCCTTCACGGCTACAGGGGATATTACAAGAACCGTAGCGAATATAATAGAGTTTCAGGTGGATTTTGCGATGTCCTGAACTCGGTATGTAGTGAACCTGTGCCCCTTCAAACTCCTCTTGAAGCTGTGTCTGTCAGGATACGGACGATGCAGGAAACAACTGTCTGCAATGTATATCTCATTCCAGATGGTGCGGTACCCCTGAATGTATTGGCTGCACCGACTGATCAACTCCCTAAACCTTTCGTACTTTTGGGAGATTTTAATGCCCATAACCCCTTTTGGGGTAGCTCCATGTTTAATATTTTTGTGGGATCTGAAATTTAAAAACCTCTCTCACACCGGCCTGATTTAGCTTCACTGATCAGGATGGTAAAAAAAAAAAAAAAAAAAAAAAAAAAAAACATGCGTGTATTAAGGGAATTTTCATTCACAAAGCAGGCTTATCACATTCACACAGTTCATTACTGTTCTATCCTGATTAAATTGAGCTTAACTTAAATTCCATAAGGCAGTGAAGCAATTTTGAAGTCTCGGTGCGACAAAAATTGTCAGTCGATCTCCTGAAAACATTTGTAATAATTATTAACTTTCGGTGATCACATGGGGAAGACCGGAGATCTGCTGGTAAGACCGTGTTAGCCCATTTATTGAAAGTAATAAACTGGATATCTTGAGCGTACAAAATGGCAGGTTCGTCCAGTGTAAATCAGACGTGTCCCACTGATCCCGTGCAACACAGCATAGTAAGCAGACACTGTCAATAATAATCAGTTAAATAATATGCGAACACACTTACTTTAGTTCATGTATTAAATTCCTTCTCATACAGAATCTCATCAAGATGGCGACTAGCTCAACAATACATACATATACAACTTCGTTCTTTCACGCCTAATCGGCAAGATCTGAATCATTCTTTTCATGAGAGAAAACATAGATAGCAGAGAACCTATTCCATGGAATAAATGCACGCTCAAAGGAATAATAGGGCTTGAAACTACTTTGCATTGATAATCATCGTATATTAAAGTTTAGGAATCGTAAGATAAGAAGAGATATTTCGAGATATGTACTGAGTTATATAATTTATAAAATTTCTGAAAATGTTGCGGAGAGACCGCTGCAAGAGACATTACACGTGCTTACTGGCTGTGGCAGAGATGTCGAAAATTTACTGTCCCAACTTAACCTTTGCCTCTTAAATACTGGGGCCGCCACACATTTCAGTGTGGCTCATGGTAGTTACTCGGCTATTGTTTTATCAATTTGCAGCCCAGGACTTCTCCCATCTATTCACTGGAGAGCACAGGACGACCTGTGTGGTAGTGACCACTTCCCCACTGGCATCATGCCCACAGACGCCTACCCCGATGGGCTGTAAACAAGGCAGGCTGGGTAGCCTTCATCTCTGCTGTCACCGTTGAGTCTCCCCCACGTGGTGCCATTGATGTTGTGATTGAGCAGGTCACTACGACGATAATTTCTGCGGCAGGAAATGTGATCCCTCATTCTCTAGGTTGCCCCCAGCGAAAGACAGTCCCTTGATGGTCGCCAGAAGTAGCTGAGGCAATTAAAGAGTGTCTGCAAGCTCTACAGCAACGTAAGTGGCACTCTTCCTTTAAGCACCTCATAGCCTTTAAGTGGCTCCTTCCCGTGTGTGCCAGCTTAAAAAACAACGGAAACAGGAGTGTTGAGAGAGGTACGTGTCTACCATTGGGTGCCATAAGTCACCTTCTCAAGTGTGAATGAAGATCAGACATCTTTTTGGGTACCAGACCCCAACAGGTGTCCCTGGCATTAACATCAGTGGCATGTTATCTACCGATGCAAACACGATTGCCAAGCACTTTGGTGAGCACTATGCTCAAGCCTCTGCATCGGAGACTACCCCCCAGCCTTTCACACCCTCAAACGGCAGATGGAAAGGAAAGTCCTCTCGTTCACTACACGCCACAGTGAACCCTATAATGCCCCATTTACAGAGGGGGAGCTCCTCAGCACCCTTGCACATTGCCCCAACACAGCTCCTGGACTGGATCGGATCCACAGTCAGATGATTAAACATCTCTTGTCTGACTACAAGCGATATCTCCTCGTCATATTCAATCGGATCTGGTGCGATGGCGTCTTTCCATCACAATGGCGGGAGGTCACCATCATTGTGGTGCTAAAACCTGGTAAAAATTGCTTCATGTGGGTAGCTATTGACCCATCAGCCTCACCAACATTCTCTGTAAGCTGCTGGAACGTATGGTGTGTCAGTGATTGGGTTGAGTCCTGGAGTCACGTGGCCTACTGGCTCCTTGTCTGGGCAGCTTCCGCCAGGGTCGCTCTACCACTGATAATCTTGTGTGTGACCTGTGTTCTGTCTTACACTGCAAGGTTTTTCAACTTTGGGAGGCAGAGTGGCATAACAGCATGCACAACAGACTGCGTATCATTAAGGATACTGTGAATGTGTGGAAGTCTTCCCTGCAGGCTTGTCACAGGGAATCAGTTGTCCTTTGTCGGCTCCGCATTGGCCATACGTGGCTCACACATGGTTACCTCCTCCGTTGCGAGGACCCACCTCAGTGTTGCTGTATCTCCCAAATGAGAGTCGTCCACCTCTTGCTGGACTGCCCACTTTTAGCTGCTCTGCGGTGGACTTTAAACTTTACCAGCACCCTACCTGCAGTGTTGGGCAAAAATGCCTCAACAGCAGCTTTAGTTTTATGTTTTATTCGTGAGGGTGGGTTTCATCATTTGATCTGAGTTTTAGCGCATACCCTTTGTCCCTCTGTGTCCTCCACCCTAGGGCTTTTAGGGTGGAGGTTTTAATGTGTTACAGAGTGGCTGGCTTCTCCATTTTTATTCTCATGGTCAGCCAGCCATGGTATTCTGCTTTCTTGTTTTTAATTTCTTCTCCATGTTTCTTGCATCTCTTTGTGGTTTTCTTGTCCTGTTTTGCCCATTGTAATATTTGTTGTCCTTCCGTCGTCCTTCTTTTCTCCTGTATTGTGCCGTATGTCTTCCTTGTTTTCTTCTTTCTCTTGGGTAATTGTTCTACCGGGAACAAGGGACTGATGACCTTGCTTGGTCCATTCCTCCCCCCCCCCCCCCTTCCCTTTAAACCAATAAACCAATCCTCCTGTGACATAGCAAGTTGGAACTATTCCATGTGTGATTACGTCCACCCCTGATGAGTAATAATTTTTCTTCCCAGTAATTACAATAATTATCGTACTGTTATGTGTTCTTTATGTATATGACATGTACCTAAATACTTGAAAACTTAACTTGGACTTTTCTGAGTCCAACAGTATAGATAATTGACATTAAAGTTTCATACCATCATAATTTCTATTGCCAATTTTGCCATTAGGCTTATTAAATTCTGAACTGTGATACTGTACCTTTCTTGTTCTATCAAATGACCCCCCTCACTAATTAAATTAGCCACTAATTAAGATTTTGAATAATTTACTGTTATCGAAAATAATTTGCAATACAACACCTGTACTCATGAGTTATTCCCAATGTGTATGCATAAAGTAATCTCACGAGCTTTTCTAAATTCCTAGGTTACCACATTGTAAACCAAAATTTTGTCAATATTTATGGTACATCCTAATCAGCAAAATTTTATCTCACGGATGTTTCTTAAATGACTGTATTATTTCCAAAATAACAGTCTGTTCATACTCCAGCCTTTAAATAGTTGGAAGTCACTCAAAATGAGTCAGTCTGCGCCTTGTCCTGGTCGAGATAACAAGCATGTAACACCTCTGTTGCCGATATTTGCTCATGTTGTTGGTATGAACGATTTTTTCATGGAAATACCTGTACTTACAGCCACAGAAATGAAGTAATGTTGATGCCCAGAAACTTTAAAGTGATTTTTGAGTGTATATTTTGACTGAATTGTGTTGTGATGGGTAGGTGATTTGAGCTATCATTGTCACATGAGTGAGCTATTATTGAGTGTCATGACTTTAATTACTGAGTGAACTATGTGAGATATTGTAGTGTACTTTACTCTGACAGATTACTAAACACCAGTATGGTATGCAAACTGTGATGTCTTGTGTAAGTATGGACAGTGTGTCCTGCCACACTTAATTACTTAGTTTCGGGACTGGTTAGAACTACCACTGATTATTGGACAGTGCTTCATTAATGAGCATTTTTTATAGTTTTGGAAATCGTAAGAGTAATACTACCACTGGAATTTGTTGTTTGTAAGTGCTGACCTTATATTAAGCACTAACAATTTCACGAAGAAGGAGAATTGGTCATTGTCCAAAAAATTGCAACCTAAATTGGATTATTGTGTACATTTTTCTTGATCAAACACCATCAAACACTGAGTAAGATTTTCAGCTTCAAAAACACAAACTGAGGTGCTGCCAAGGAGGTGACAGAGACTACAGAAAAATCAGATTGTTACTTTACACTCTGAATTGCCAGGAAATTATTGGTTTGGGCACACACTTATGATATGCTGAACAGTTTATCATTCTGTGCCACAAGCAGAGTTTGGCAGTGTTAATCCCCATTTGTACATTGAGTCACTACAGCTGCTACTATTTGTCCTGATTCTATTGAACACAGACCAGATCAAGTGGCGCTGTTCAAAATAAGGTGGTCTGGATGAAATGCAGGGCATCTTAAGCTGTCCTGGGGTAGCATTGTTCTGACATATCTGTCCATTGGTCTGTTATTGTTACTCTGTTGTTCACCAAAAATTTTGCACATTGTGGAGGTGTTTCTGAAATAACCTAGTTAATATTGTTAAGTTTGTTGTTGAAGACTTGGCACATACTTAATGTTAGAATAAAATGCTGTAGCTATTTTAAATTTACCAAAAAACACAAAAACTTGCACTTATATCCTTGCCAGCCCCATAACAATAGTCATTAGATTCCTACTCACCAGTGAACTGTGTGGAGGTGTTTCTGAAATAACCTACTTAATATAGTAGTCCATAGAGAGGAAATGTGATAAATATGCATTTCAACTGTTTCTTCTAAATAATTCCAAAACTGTATTGTCTTTCCGCAGAGGCACAGTTTTGTAGATCACATGTTCCGTATCCCCTTCAGTACTGACTTGCTTGCTAGTAACATGGTTGCTAGCCTGCAGCACCATCTTTGTTAGGAAACAAAATCATTTGTTTTACTGGGTAAAAACCACACATCAACTGAGAGGTTTTTATCATTAAATAGACCTACTTTTTGGATTCTGCAGGAGCACGGCATTGCAGTTCAGTTTGTTAACAAGTTAACCAAGCAACTTTAATCACAATTGAACCTACGATAATGGACAACTTCCGCAGAAACTAACATAGTGATTTCTAGTGAACTTTGAATGTATTGTCCTGTATTGCTCATAATAGCAAACATCCTCTGTAATGTCACTTTGGCATCATTTTTTTTTCACAAATGAAGTCAGCATTTTTCCACTTTTGGATCTCTTCTTCATTACACAACTAGTTTCTCTGTTAAGCTATTATTGTGTGGTTAGCTGTATAAAATAGCACACTGCATTACCATCATGAAATGAGCACACACAGTGTGAACTTAAGTGAAAGATAGTTACGTAGAACAAGCTGCCATATCTATGAAAATGGCAGCATATTCATATGATATAGATGTGGTCATTTTCCTTTACATATTGTACTGTTCTTGATTGTTTGATAAATAGTTGATGCACTTAAGACAAGAGAAATGCACAACAATATAATGTTGACCAAAGAATAAAACTCAGTATGGACTGGTAAAGCCAAAACAAGTTGTGCAATGAAGAAGAGGTCTAAATAAATACAGCCTAAGTGGGAAGGTACTGCCTTCATTTAATAAATTTATAACTGTGGTATCCACTAAGAAAAAGGCCCTTTTTTCTGATACTGACGTTCTAAAGATAGTTAACGTATTCCTTGCCTTTTGGTAGAATGTACTATTTGAGTATGCTGGTAGTCCCTATTAAGTGCTGTGTGCGCGTGTGCGTGCACGTGTGGATGGGTATGCCCGCACGTCATATTATTTTTCAGTGTATTAAGGTTGTGGAAGTCAAATTAGCTTCCATTTCATGGACTGCTTTCTCAAATATTAATGTATCAAGATGAAAAGAAAGTTCAAGTCCTAAGTCTTGTGCACAGCAGGAAAGAACATAGCCATTGATTAGGGGCTCCATTTTCGAATGCTGTGGATGATGGACATGTCTCATATAACATTGTTAGTCTCCGTAACTGCTGTCGCAGAACATTATTAATTGCAGTTAATGACAGTGGGCTTAGCCAGTTTGTGCCTGTAATCAGATAATTGTATGAAAAAATTCACTATGTGACATTTAAATCTACAGTTATCTCTTTCAAGAATATTATCCTGCTTAGTAAAGGTTACATTGTGTACCATTTTTGCCTTCAAAGAAAAATTCCTCTGATTTTTCTTCCATGATCATTTTGTGAAATATGTGTCGTGAGAGAATGTAATCAATTGCTTGACTCCTCTCGGAATTTATGATCTCAAATTTTTTTAACGTGAAGCCTATCTGATTCCCAAGAACTCTTATTTAGTGTCTGGTACTAAAGCTGGTTGAACAGCTGCATGACACTCTTCCACAGGTTACACAAACCTGTGATGAAATCTGCCGTTTTCTTTTGAATCGTTTCTATCTCCTTTTTTAATCCTATATGGTAAGTCACATACTGTTGACACATACATATGTCTCTTAGGTAAATTAAGTTTACTCAGGATTCTTTCAGTGAATCTATTTGGCACTTGCCTTTTCTGCATCTAAATTTGTGCTGTTAATTCACCTTAAATCAGTCTGGACACATACTACTAGATGGTTAGCATTATTTCCAGTGATTCATCGCTGATGATGCAACAAACTATAACATGAGTTTTTTTTTCCTTATTTATGCATAATACAATACATTTGTTTAAGTTGAACGTTGATTACCCGTCCCTGCAACAAGTGCCAATCCTTTTCAGATCTTGCTCAGCAAAACAAAATTGGTGTCAATTTTTCAATGGGGAGAAACTGTCAGGTGAAGCAGCAGCTTCAGGTGTCTTCTGAGGAAATGTTACAGAAACAGATAAAAGTAATCTGCTTGATAATATCAAACCTTCAGTGAGACTGTTTACAGTTATTGCATTTCCAATACCCAGATAGTTGTAAGAAAATCCAGGATGTTTTCAGTTCATTCGCAAAGTTACACATATTCGGTAATCTCATGTTTTGTTCACTATCCAGGCATTTCAAACTATCTTGAACATCTTTAGAAAGTTGAGGAACATATTCTCAGTCTGGGCTGTGCTGTAACTCTTGGAGAGAGTGAGCAGTTTCACACAGTTATTTCTTTCATGGTCTATGTAGTGTTCTACAGAGGAAGATGTGATTGGCTAGGTCAGAGAAAAATCAGAGAGATTCAGCAATATAGCTGAAATAGAAACCATTTAAGTTCATCCACATGTAGGGAAAAGTCAATCAGCGCACGTGGTGTCTTCAGCCTAAAGGGCTGCTGGAGTAAAAATGTTTGATTACCAGTTTTGATCATGCAGATCATTGGATGGTCCACAAAAAATCAAGGTGACATAATTATTGTTGGTAATACTGTGACATCAGTAATCAAATGTAATGTGAGTAGTTCTGTTATAACCATACACAAATGGAAATTTATGTGGCACCATAGATGTAATGGTTAAAAGACATTATTTATCCACCAGTTGCCCTGGTGGATAGAATACTCTTACAACATTCCATGCAGCATTTAACTGATAACTGTCACATAAGACCAACCGAAATGTTACAGCATATCATCTTCTGACCTAATTACCATCTCATTATTTCTGCCCATGTTGCTATATGACAACACTGACACCTGCAACACTTCTCTCCCCTCTCTCCAGTCTGTTACAAGGGTGGGGTAATGTGTTTAGTTTCCTTTTCCAATTTAGGTGCCAGTCCTTAAGAACATGAAATTTTTCTACAATTTTCCCCTTTCCTGTGCAGCAGGATGTATGCAGACAATATGCAAATACGTTTACTGAAACTATAATATGATGTTAAATGCTGCTTAATTTTACAACCATTTTCAAACTCTCTTCTTGCTTCTGTTAGGTATTTGGTTATAAATCAAGCAAGCATGTGAAATGTGCAACGAAAATAAGATTGGAGAATCAGCTATATTCATATAACTGATTGTAAAATCAAACAACAAAGAGATCAGACAGATTGTAGAGGGTGGATTTAATGGATACCACAACAGAGCATTCAGTCAGAAAAAGAAAGGGCTATTGTAATATTGTAAATACTTCCTCACAGAGTTTTAGTGTGAGACATTGTCCATACAGATCTCCTTTCACCCAGCGTAGTGCAGCAACTCCATGTAGCATAGACTCAACAAGTCGGTGGAGGTCTCCTGGAAAAAATATTGAGCCATGCTGCTCCAATAGCTGTCCATAATTGCGAAAGTGTTGCTAGTGCAAGATTTTATGCATGAACTGATCTCTCAATCATGTCTCATAAATGTCTGATGGTATTAATGTTCAGTGATCGGTGTGGCAAAATCATTCACTTGAATTGTCCAGAATGTTCTTCAGATTAGTCATGAGCAATTGTGGCCTGGTGACATGTTTAGGAATGGCAGCAGATGATCTCCAGGCAGCCCAAAATAACCATTTCCAGTCAATGATCATTTCAGTTGGACCACAGGACCCAGTCCATTCCATATAAACACAGCCCACATCATTATGGAGCCACCACCACTTGCATAGTGCCTTGTTGACAGCTAGGATCCATGGCTTCATGAGGTCTATGCCACACATGAACCCTACCATCAGCTATTACCAGTTGAAATCGAGGAGTCATCTGATCAGGCCATGGTTTTCCAGTCATCTGGGTCCTGTTAGCAAAGGCACTTGATTCAGTCGTCTGCTGTCATAGCCCATTAATGCCAAATTTTGTCACACTGTCGTGATGGATATGTTTGTTGTACATCCCACATTGATTTCCGCAGTTATTTTATGCAGTGTTGCTTATCTGTTACCAGTGACAACTCTACACAAATGCCACTGCTCTGTCATTAAGTGAAGGCCATCAGCCACGGTGCTGTCCGTGATGAGACAAAATGCCTGAAATTTGGTATTCTTGGCACACTCTTGACATTGTGGATCTCAGAATGTTAAATTCCCTAATGACTTCCGAATTGGAATGTCCCATGTGTCTAGCTGCAACTACCATTCCACATTCAAAGCCTGTTAACTCCCATCATGCAGCCATAATCATGTTGGGAAAACAATTCACATGAATCAGCTGAGTACAAATGACAGCTCCGCCCAAATCACCACTCTTTTACATCTTGTGTATGCGATACCACCCCCATCTAGATACGTGCATATCACTATATCGTGACTTTTTTCACCTCATTGTAGAGGCTTATGAAGCAGTGTGTACCATGTCAGAAGCTTTGTCTGTTTTGAATAATAGAAGAGAAATAAATGTTGCAAGACATATTATGTGCGTAGTTTACATGGTTTTAAAATTCATGAGTTATCATGTATTTCTTTATTTCACTTTGATATTTACACTAGTATTCAACATAAAGTACCATATTCATTATTTTTTATTCTTTGAAACAAGATTACTGGTCTTTAACACAACTGAATCAATTAAACACTTAAACACTGGCTGCATTGAAGATTTTCAACTAATGAGAACCTACGAATAACGTTCTAGAATAGTATCACTGCATGATGCATCGAATGATGCATTGTAATCCAATCAATCTCCGATCACATCAAGAAATGGTGGTAAAATGCTGAGCCTCTTTCAGTGCATAGTAAGAAGTGGATGCATTATTTGAAAGAAGATTTTAAGTGTGCTTTAAAATTAAATATTTTGAAATAAGCATACATTTTGCTACCAGGAATGTCTAAGCATTGAATCTCCATATATTGTTCCGGTAGTGCCTGGATCGTTATCATAATCAAAGAATCATACTCAAAGAAACCATACAGTTAATACGTGTTACATTAACAATTTACATAAATGAGTCAATAAATAGATTCATCTATCTTACCTACAAATAAAATTAAGATAGTGGACCCAGTAAGCAAAAACTATCAGTATGCGTATAGGCTGCAAGTAGCTTTACAGTATCTCAGAATGAATTAGATTGTGCAAAAAATGCACTGAAAATTTTCAAATTGCATTACAGATAGCTTTTTGATTTTGTTATATTTATATTGAGGAAAAAATACCATTTTAATTTCAGAAGTTCCTGAGTATGTCATAAAAGCACAAGTGCTAGCAGGTGGTCGAGGGCTTGGTCATTTTGATAATGGATTTAAAAGCGGTGTTCACATAACAAAGAAGTAAGTATCTGTATGTGTTGTTAGTATTTCTTGTGGAATATTGGGTTGATAAAAGCTCGAGTACAATGTGTGGTATATTAGTGCTTTTTTTATTCGTAACTTTCTATAGTACAGTTTTTTTGTTTTTGTGGAAGTAGCATGTCGTAAGGTATGAGGAAGTAGGATGTTGATTTATTAAGAAATATTTAAAACTCATATGGGCAGAAACCACAAAGAGTGGCTATAAAATCTTTATTTCCTTTAATCTGATACTTAGTTTCATACTACCTTTTTGATATTCCTATGCGCTAGCCTCTGCACTCGCAGATAATTTTCACTCTATTGATGATATTACAATACTCTTTACCCATGCAGCCAATTGTGTATGTGACCTCAAGTTGAAATTTCACTTTCAGAGCGGCTGTGTGTGCTTAGGGACAGTATTACAGAACTACTGTATTAATGATGCCATTAAGAAAATTTAAAAAAAAAATTACATCCTGTCGTGGTGGTCTGTACGTAAGAGTGCTCGTGCTCAGAATATGTCAACAGATATTGCATCAAGAATGAATGAATTACTTTAATTGATAAATAATTGGATAAACTGTAAATTTTCCTAGATAAGAAACACAGAGCTAATTAAAAACTTTGGGAATTGTCTGATAGAAAACAAATATGGTATAATCAAGACAAAACACTGTATGTCTTAAGAGTCTACCCCATGTATAACAAAGACAGAAGTGAAGAAGCCATAGATAATATGAGAAATACTATGGCTTATTGAGGAATAAAAGAAAGGAATGACATCATTCATATTGTTTCCTATGGTCATCAGTCTATCTTGAAATATTTGAAATGGCACATCTGTTCATCGCTGTTGATTTCTGTGCATACAATAAAGATTGTGCGCCGTCCATTGAAGTTTCCATGCCTGTGCATGTGGTAGTCATAAAATTTTTTTGGTAAATTCTTCTTCTTGGCATAGATTTTAACAGAATGTAATTTCATTTAGACCTGTGATGTATGTCACCACAAGCTATTTTAGACCAGAAATTCTTGTCTTTTTTGTCTTCATTTCCTGTTGCTCTTTTGCAGAGCATCTAGGGCTTCGATGAAGCTCCACCAGCGCACTTGATTTTGGGCAACAATCTTCAACTGAAAATGTTTTCCTCTCCTTCTTGATCTCTTCCTGCCCTGTCTTCTGATCTTTGGTCTTCCTTGTTTCCATTTACCCTGTAAGTTGCAGCAAAGAGCTTTTGTCTTTACAGCATCCTGGCTTTTTTGAAAGATGTGTCCAATGCAGTTCCACTTCCTTCTCAGGGTTTGGATGGTGACTGGTTCTTCTCTAGTTCTGTTCTAAAGGTCATCATTGGAGATCACATTTTCCCAAGAGAGAGATTTTAAACCTTTGACTGCTGGAGGCACACCATCTTCTTGGCGCACTGAACCGCCACAGCCTGCGGCGTAATCCGTGCTAATAGCTCCCTGTGCTAAGTGCTTGTCTCGTGGAGCCGCCGTGGAGAGTGGAGCGGCCCATGCGGCCTGACCCGCCCTGTGCTGAAAACTTCTGGACTGCTTACAACTTGCACAGAGCCAGTGTGAATTTTTGATGACTTTCAGCTGTAATATCTCGGGCAAAAGTTTTTGTAAACAAATCAAATGTGGCCATCTTGTACAACTTTATGCATTATCTTAAGAATAACAATGAAAAGAATCTTATGAGCCATTTTGAGCCAGAAAACTGTAGGTAAAATTGGCCAAAAAAATAGGTGCCTGAAAAAATTTCGAATTTGGATTTTTGTGTCTCCTGGACTAATGCTATGACGAACGTGAAACTTGGCATGTATTAACCTAACAAGACGAGGTTCTCAAATATAAAGTTCCATTTGTGTAGCACTTTCCAGTACTGACTGAATTAAGGGCGAATTTGAAGATTTTGTAAAAATGTCAAAAATGTGATATTTTTGTTCTGATTTTGCTGAAAAACCATGTTCTATAAAACATTCCAAGCTGCATAATTGGAATGAAAGTTGGGCGTGAAAATCGTGCCCAAAAACAATGTAAACTTCCAATTCACATATCTAGTAGAGTGAACACATGATGAAAATGAAATTTAGACAAAGATATGGAATCAAAATTTTTATTCCTCTACTATTTTCAAATAATCTACAAATTAGTCAAAAGATGTTGATTCTTATGAAAAGATAAAAGCAGGGTATATTCGAAACTTCTTTTACAAATACCGGTTTCTGTTAATGCTTCAGAGCCAGCCTCAATCGAATAACCAATTTTAAGCCTCCCACCATCCCCAGGAGAGTGAGTTTAATTTCCAATATTGGCTAACAACAGAGGCAAAGTATCAAGAAAAATCACAATGAGAACAGAGTTTTAACTTTGGCATGTTATTTGTCGTTGATCAAAGGCGTTTGAAATCAGTTATGGAAAACTGGTTTTTTACAAGTGGACTGAATGTGCTCTGTATTTGTACTACTAAGGATAAAGGAATATAACTGTCTATGTCACATGTTAATAATTTAAATGTATCATATGTAGATTAATATATGGATTATTGGCACACAATGTACTAGATATATTTACATTTGCCACAGTACAGATATTGCGCCATCTCAATCACCAGGTCCTTTCATTTGCTAGCAAACTGCTACATATGAAGAAGTCAGGCATTGTTTGAATAATTTTACATCTGTTACATCTATTTCCCATACTTCTTTTCAATCCGGACACTGGACTGGCACTGGCGGAGTTAAAAATAGATTTTTTTAGTAATTCATTCAGAAGTGTCAACAAATTTTCTCAGGTTTAGTTCCCAATGATTAGTAATGCTTCTTTGTATGATAAGTCTCAAAGCAGGGTGCAGCACATAATGGAATATTGCAGGTTCTGCATTACAATCTAGTTTCCTGGTGCAGATTCTGTTTCATGCAAAACACACATCTGCACATTAGCGTACTTTTCTGCGAATGTTCACTCATAATAACAGCCGGAAAATGTCTCCCTGTGAATCGCAGAGGATTCTCGTCATCATAGCACCTTCCTCTACCAGCTTTTTTCCATTCTGTAGCATATTTTTCTACAGTCTCCTGTACAATAGAAAGGTAAAACTCCGTAAGCACTATTTTCCACCCTGTTACCGACTGGTGGAGAGCATGAGCATTTAGAATGTACAGATCCAGAATGTGAAAAAAGTATTTCTTGTACCATTTCACAGTCTTACGCACTGATCCCACAGAGATCAGTAACATGTCAAAATGGTCAACTGCACCCATACTCGAATTGTAATCTTCAATACATTGTGGTTTATATATTTTTTCGCCAGTATTTCTGTCAGTCTTTTCTGTTTCAACCATTTGTGTTGTGTGACTTGTGGTGAACATGCACACCTCTCTCTTATCATACCACTTGATAGCAAGGATCTTGTCAGTGGACTTAAACTCAGTTTCTCCTCATTTTAATTTCTTCTGCAGTTTTGGCATGTTGCGCCTATACTTACAAACAGTGCCACGTGCGGCTGTTCCATGGTTGTGAAGCCAGAGGAACAGGTCCAGGCTGGAGCACCAATTATCGACACAGAATATGACCCTGTTCCAGATACAGTCCCATAAGAGTTGCCACTATGTCGCCACTTTTTCCTAAATTGTGGAACTCTGACAGTCACACAGTACAAATGTCTTTATTTTGAATCTACTTTGTTTGGTTGGAATAAATTACTTAAAAGATAATTGTCCTTTGAACGGCAAGATACTTTCATCTATACAAAGCTTGTGATGTGGACAGAATTAATTACAAAACGTCTTAAGAGCTTTGTCAACAGTCATCCTAATTTTAAATAGACTGTCACCTCCAGTACTCTGAGTTATCACTGAAGTGTAGCATTCTCGGGAGTAGACAAAAATGGTCTCGGGACCATTTCGCTGTAAACTGGTGTTTTCAGAAGTGTATCGCTGGACCAATAATCACTTAATTTTAACTTCTTAACTTGCGACATTAGAAGGCACATAGCAACAAAACAATACATTTCCTCAAATGCAGTGTCTTTCCACTTTGAGAGTTGAAAAATCACAGATTCTGTAGTACTTTCTCTGGTGTAAATGGAAAAACAATTTGTTTCATCTGCAATAAATTGCAACAGTTCTTCAGACATAAATATCAGAAAAAATGAAAGAATGCTTGGATCACTATTTGTGGCCTGAAGTCGAGTCATCAAAGTAACGGCTTAATGGTTAGAAATCGGTTTCTTTCCAGTCAAACTTGTCACTTATGTGCTTTCTTTTCTGAACCATTTCACTGTCACTTTCTGATTACTCGAATTCGAACAAACTGCTGACCGTAATTCTTTCTCTCCCCCTGATGTAATGGGCTGACGACTACAGATTCAAGATTCTGTTGAAGATTCATCACTGCTAGCAACATCAGATAATTCCATTCACTGTCGCTCCTAGTGAGCATATCCAGGATCTCTTTATCAGTGCAACCAGGGCGACGTGACATTTCTTCCATAGAAAACAACAAAACTGACAAAAACACGGGAAGCAAAGTAAAATTCTGCAAAGGTGGAACACAGCAACAAACATATAGGCACTCTTGTACTATACAGTCAGACCACTGAACAGCTACTGAAAGAGCAGGGCGGAAAGACAGCTCTGTGTGTTTACACGTCTGCCATGCTCAGGTAGCTGTGACTCAGTGTGCTTAAATTTGTCCCTAGCGCTGAAAAGGCCAGTGGCACGGTATGCATCAACACATCCTTACTGCAGTAGGGAAAACCCAAGGGCTGCGCTTAAACACATCTGGCACACTAGGGGTACAGTGATGCATGATGAATTAACACACCTCCAACAGTCGAAGTGTTAGGATTTTCCTAAAACATCTACTGTGGGAGACTTGCAAACTATTGGTGATTGTAGAGGTAATCTTCCAAATTTCGCATTCGTGTAGCAGCAGTGCTTTCACATTTGTTCTGAATATTCATAGTTTAGTTGTCATGGAAATATCTCTTGCCCTCCATAATGGATATAGTTGTATGAAGGCCCCATTTGCCTTTTAGGTTCTTGCTCCAGCATCAGCAGCTACTCCTCACACTTCAGTAACTACACTCTCAAAGTGTGCGAGTTCGTTTACCATTTCAACTTCCTCATTGTTTCCAACTTTCTCATATTTCTTTTTATTGAGTTTCATAATCTTCACCTTGGCAGTCTCCAGTTTCGGCATGACAATCTTGGCTTCATGCTCAAGGTCCTGCAGTGTTCTTTCCATGTCAACATAGTTCTGCAAGAGGAGGCAAATGTCACCATTAAACTTAAGATCTTACAATTGCTCATTCAATCCCCAGCATATCACTCTCTCCTTTTACTCCACCACTTTCCTCGTAATTTCATAAAGCACCAGTAAAAAGATAGTTGGAGATAAAACACATTGTTGGCGACCTCCAGACTTAACTTGGAAGGCCCTCCATAGCTTTATACTCATTGATGAATTGGCATGTGTAGTTATTGTAAGTCTTCCTGACAACCTTCACTCTATTCTCTGTGGTAATGTACATTTTCAAAGATTTCCATGTAGGTCTTCTTGTAGTGGAGTTGAAGACATTTTAAAAGTCAACAAAAAGAATGTGGTGACAAGTAATGAATTCATTTGGTTGTCTGATGATGACTCTGAGTGTTTATTTGATCTGAAAAGAAAGGTTACTTCTAAAATTGGTTTGCTGTTTTCTTAGCTGCAGTTCAGCTTGGCCCTTAATTCTATTAAGGATTATTCACACCAACACTTTGCTTGAAATTGTAAGCAAGTTAATGCCACTCCAATTATGGCAGTTGGTGGTTTCACCTTTTTTTGGCAATTTAATTAAAATTCCTTCTCTCTACTCCTGTGGCATGCTCTTAAAATTCCTTATCGTTGTCAAAAGAGGGTGGAAAATATTAGTGGCTGTGTCTGGCTCAGTGGTCAGAAGTTGTGGTCTTGTGTTATCAATCAATGGGGCTTTTCCATTGATTAGCTGCTTGATTGCTGCCTTGATCTCTTCCTTTGGAGGCAGCTCCAATTTAATGATATTTTCTAATATTTCAGGATCATCTTCATCTTTTGGTGCTGTTTTTTATTTAGACTCTCCCTCATTGTCTCTATTCAGCACCTCCAGAAAGTGCTCATGTCATCTTGGATGTTGTGCATCATTGTTGGTGAGGAGATGTCCTTATTTGCTCCTTACAGGATGACTTCAGGAGACTTTCTTTTTGGCGAGAATCTTCACAGTTTTATGAGTAAACTGTCGAAGTATTCGTTGTAAAGTTTCCAAATTTACTGCCCTTCAGGAAAGTTCTCACACTGTAATTATTCTTGGGGCTGAGAGTTGGCTGAAACCCAAAGTGGAAAGCTCTGAGATATTTAGCAAGTCATGGAACATATATTGGAAATACAGATTAGAGGCCATAGGAGGGGGAGTTTTCATTGCAGTTGACAAAAATATTCTCTCTACTGAGGTCGAAGTTGAATGTGACGCTGAAGTTGTCTGGTCACATATAACAGGTGTAGGTGAAACTAAGTTAATTGCTGGATGTTTTTACCGGCCACCTGATTCCACTATGGCAGTCCTAAAGTCATTCAAAGATAGTGTGCATTTAAGAGTGCATAAATACTCAGATCATACAATACTATTTGGAAGCGACTTTAACCTGCTGAGTATAGACTGGGATGTCTATGGATTAATTGGGGGGGGGGGGGGGGGGGAGGTACAGACAAACAGTCAGTGATGCGAAATACTTTGGAACACATTTTCTGAAAATTGTCTTGAGTAGCTAGCTCGGCAGCCCACATGCAATGGAATTATCTTAGACCTTGTAGCTACAAATAGACTTGTCGTTACAGCAATTATGATGACAAAAATTAATAAATCAGTCAATAAGGCTGGGACAGTGTTTCTGCTAGATAGACGAGATAAGCAGTTATTAACATATTAGAACCAGTAAGATGGATGTAGAGGAATTATGGGCAAAGTTTAAGCAGATTCTAAATCGTGGTTGGGAGAGTTATGTGCCTATTAAGTGGATGAGGGATGGAAAAGACCCACCAACAGTTTAATAACAAAATTCTTAAGATACTGAGGAAGCAAAGGCTAGGTTCAAAAGAGGATGCACAAATGTCAAGCGAAGATTAGTAGAGATTCGTGCGTCTGTGAAGAGATCTGTGAAATCGCTAAGCGGGTCTAAGCTTCAGTTCAGTCTCTTGTTGACCAATCTGTTGTGGCAGTTGAAGATAGCAAAATGAAAGCCAAAGTTTTAAATTTCACATTCAAGAAATCGTTTACACAGGAGAATTGTACAAAAATACAGTCACTTGACCATCGGACAGACTCCCGTATGGACGACATAGAAATAAGCATACCTGACATGGAGAAGCAGCTTAAAGATTTGAAAATAAATAAATCACCAGTTCGATTTTACAAACAGTACCCTACAGCATAGGCCCCTTGCCCAGCGTGCATTTATCGTGAATCTTTCACCCAGCACAAAGTCCCAAGCATCTGGAAAAAAGTGCAGGTGACTACACTAAGAAAGGTAAAAAGAATGGACCCACAAAATGTACAGACCAGTATTCCTAACTTCTGTTTGTTGCAGAATCCTGGAACACATTCTCAGTTTGAATATAATTAACTTTCTTGAGCCTAAGAAGCTTATGACCACGAATCGGCATGGTTTTTGAAAGCATTTCTCATGCAATACTCAGCTTGCCCTTTTCTCACATGATATAGTGAGAACTGTGGATGAAGGGCAACAGGCAGGGTCCATATTTCTAGCTTTCCAGAAAGCATTTGACATGGTGCCCCATTGCAGGCTTTTAATGAAGGTATGAACATATGGAATAAGTTCACAGATATGTGAGTGCCTGGAAGACTTCTTCAATAATAGAACCCAGTATGTTGTCATCAACAGTGAGTGTTCATCAGAGACAAGGATATTGTCAGGTGTGCCCTGGGCAGGGTGGGCAGCAGTCGGTTGTTGTTTGCTGATGATGTACGGTAAGGTGTACGGTAAGGTGTCGAAGTTGAATGACTGTAGGAAGATACAAGACAACTTAGACAAAATTTCCAGTTGGTGTGATAAATGGCAGCTAGCCCTAAATGTGGAAAAATGCAATTTAATGTGAATGAGTAGGAAGAACAAACCCGTAATGTTCAGGTACAGTATTACTAATGTCCAGCTTGATACAGTAAAGTCATTTAAATATCTGGGTGTAACATTGCAAAGCGATATGAGATGGAATGAGCATGTGAAAACTGTGGAAGGGAAGGCAAATAGTCGACAATTCCAAGTTGTTTCTGACACCCATTCCTTTCTTCTTGGCTTCCTGAAGCAAGCAATTTTTTGCAGCTGTGCCTCTAGCAGCTATTTTCATCTTCTCCCATTTTCCATCAGTGCCCACTTCTTCATCTGTGCAAAGGCCCTGAAACCGGTTTCTTGATTATAGTATGAATTCTTGGCTGCTACTTTAATTTTTCTATTTCCTACATCAATGTGTGGAAACACTTTCTTTTAATGACTATCTTGATGCGAACATGTGCAACCATAAGGTGGTCGCCACTTCCTATGTTTGCTCTCCTTCGGTTTCTCAATTATATGAGGGATTTTTT
This sequence comes from Schistocerca piceifrons, assembly GCF_021461385.2. Classification (NCBI taxonomy): domain Eukaryota; kingdom Metazoa; phylum Arthropoda; class Insecta; order Orthoptera; family Acrididae; genus Schistocerca; species Schistocerca piceifrons. The sequence continues at coordinate 256,204,765 of NC_060149.1, forward strand.
CCACTTTCTACTAAAAGCTGTGTGGTCAATTTGATTTGTAATGTTAAGATTTGGAGACATCTGTGATATTTTGACATTTTTCATGAGAGAAGATTGTGCCACCAATAATTAGATTGTTATTTTCACAGAAAGCTACAAAAACCTCTTCATTGTTAATCATGTTGCCGACTCCATGTTGTCTCATCACTTGCTCCATTCCAGGATTGTCTGCACCTATCTTTGCATTAAAATCACCTGTCATAATTAAAATAACTTTCCTGGTGGTGTTTTTGACTGTTTTCTGGAGTTCTACATACAAATTGGCATTTCCTCTCTAGCTTCTTCAGTTTTTGCAGAATATTGCGCTATGGAGTTATTTCTCACTCTTCCTTTGAATCTTGTCCTGAGAATTTTTGAAGACATATGCTTCCCCAAGCTGCTGTTCATTCTTTTAGGAGCAATCCCACTCCCTCCACGTGTGGATCATCACTGTTTAGCTTTCCAAAATACAGAGATGTATGCCCACTCAAGGTCTTCAATTCTTCAAATTCATTCCATCTCACTTCACTTACTGCCAGGATGCTGAGTCTATATATCTCTGCTGCTGCTCTACATGGTGGCAGTTTCTGAGGTTGGTATAAGTTTTGAACGTTTTGGAACCTGATAATCATGTCCTTCTTTATGCCAAATGTTGTCATTGTTTTTAGGTCCATCTAGCTGCTTCTCTTAGTTTCTTTAATGTATTGATTTTAAGCAGTTGTGGGTAGTTAAAGTATATCAGCACATTGCCATGTTTGGGCTGCCACCTCTGAGCATTGACACTTGCTCCCAGTGAAGATGTTATAGGTGGGCAGAGAATGTCATTTCCTACAATTCCCTTTGTGTGGTTTGGTTATATCACAATGACTCAGTCGTCATAGCCATGGTGACGGGGTACACCACTGGAAGGTGAGGTTGACATTTGCATGGGAGAGGGTGTCTGAGTCGCTTCACTGTACCTTACATCCCAGAAAGTTCTCAAATGATGGATTAATCCATTTGTTTTAAACAGTGTGTGTTTTGTATCCTCCAGGAAACAGTTAAATTGAAGAATTAATACTCTTATTTTATTTCAGGCCAGCAGAAATTGAGGCCATTTTGGGAAACATGATTGGGCATAGACTTATCACCAAGCAGACTCCAAAGGATGGCATTCTAGTTAAGAAAGTTATGGTAGCAGAGTCTGTTACCATTAAGCGGGAGACCTATGTTTGTATACTGATGGACAGGTCTGTAGATCACAAGCTGTACATCTTTTATATTCAGTTTAAGAGTACCTTTAAGTAGTTTTTAACTATGTCTTTCGTTAGTTTTCATTATTTATTCATCTAAAATAAGAGAGCTGTTGTTGTGTTTGCATTAACTTGAATTATAGTAGTACCAGATTGGTTAGTATGGTCTGATTTCCCATTTTAATTGGAGATGGAAGATAAATTTCAATACATGGGTGTAAACAATAACTGTTAGCAACATACCACAGTGGTGTAAATGAAATTGATACAAATAAATTGATATTACTATCAGTAGTTCTGCCTATGGGCAGACTGAGTTGCAATGATAAGTCAAACATCAGGCAAGGAATGACTTTATTGCTTATGACACATTTTGGAATTTGTTCACCATCAGACATATGCAGAAAATTGTTTCCAGAAATATTTTTTAAAACATAGTAACGGATTGCCTTAATCATTCCAATTTGATTTAAAAACACCTGGCACAAATTATAATACACCTATCCAGGCACTATTGCTGCATGTAGATATATGTATTCAGTTGTACACGAAACAAACATTCACAGGCTACTGACATAATTCTGCAGAGTGCAGACCAAGAAGACAGTTTTGCCACCAGGTGACATTACAAAACATATAGTGTTGCCAATGCTCAACAACTACTATACATTTATTATACGATGTGTCTGGTTGCTGTGAACCAACTTATTTTATAATAAATATTTGCTTTTTACAAGTGGCAATGCCTTGACAGTGATAAAAAGTTACTAAATTTTAAGTTAAATTCAAGAGTATTACATGGTGCCACACATCGTCAAAAGCTACAATCGCAACAACTGTGCAATATGACAAGTCACATAAACTTAAAATATGCAATAGCAGTACTAACATATGCCACAAATTTGATTATAGGCAGTAAGACAGGGGAAGGAGAATACAATATTTTCTTTAAAACTAGGGTAGTCCATCTGGCTGACCCAAATCGGTAAATGAAAGTACTCAATGTACACCATTGCACTTACATCAAATAGGGGGAAAAATTCTGCTAATGAACACAACCAGTTTTTTTATGAAACGTGGGACGTATTTCAGTATAAGTAGTATAAAAAAAATCAGTCTTGGTGGGATTACCCATCATGTCCATATAACTAAGAAATATTATTTGATACCATAGATCGTCAAACATTAAAATCGTGTCATCTTGTTGCACTTTACAAAAATTGTAAAGCAAAAGTATAAAATACATAAGTAATTGTACAGCCTAAACTATAAAATATGAAACAGGCACAGTAGAAATTAGATTGGGCGGGAGGGACAGGAATGGAGAAAAGGGGGTTAGGTAGGGGAGGCGCACTATATAAAAATTAAATGGAAGCTGGAGTTTTTCTCAGAATCAGACATTTGTGTCACACAGCCGTGCTCATAACAAATCCTGAAAAATATTGAATGTGTTCATTCAAGATTCCATGTTGGTTAGCATTAAAATGCTTATATATCTCAGTTTCTTTCAAAATGTCTAAATCTAAGCCTTTTGGCTTTATGTTAAAGATCATTAGGGATTTTTCAGTCATATCTGCATGATGCTGCTGATCACTGAGATGACAACCCTTAGCAGTAGTGTTGTTATTATGGTGTTCCCTGAATCTGGTTAAAAAGTCATGCCCTGTCTGCCAAATGTAAACACTATCAAAGGATCCACAAGTGATTATATATACCTTCGACTTTGTAAATTTATCCTGCTTGTTAGCAACAGGTGTAAGCAAAACTGTCTTAAGTTTCTTGAGCATCTGGAAGCCAGTTTGTATACTGGCTTTTTTAAATGCGTCGACAGTTTGTTCGCAGAAATTCCCTGTATAGGATATAGATGCATATTTAGGCAGGTTCTCAGGAGGACCAGGAATAGATTTTTTTCCCTTCTATTGAATACCAGTTGATAAATAGCAATAGTATTGCACTTTCAGTGTAACCATTTTTCAGACATATTTGTGTGATTTGTATGATTTTCTAACATATGCAGAGCTTAAGACAAGTTTAGCTAGCCTGTTGAACATTGACATGAGCATTGACAGGAAGAATGCACACACTTAAGTGCACGAGTGGCAGGAGTCTACATTCGGCCAACAATGCCATATGATCATTTCCATTTCTACATTAATAATTACATCCGCGGTGCATGGTTTTCTGAAAACATCTAAACAAGAATCTTTAGATTGCCTAGTAGTATTCAAGTCGAAGTAGTTAAGACTTCCCTATTTGATTCCAACTCGACAATGAAGTGTGTTTTTGAATGCAGCAGACTGAGGGAGCCTGCCAAATGTGTGATTCTGTTGCTGTAAGTGCAATAAAAATATAACCTATGTTTTATTCATACAGACAGATGGTTTCGTTTTATTATAACATTTTGGTTGTTTCGCTAGTATGTATTTCACTGCCTACGTTACGCGAGACTCTCGCGCATTACAGTAGTGCCCTCTCTCGTTAGATGTTCCAAGCGCAAGCTTTATCCGTTTGACACTAGGACACAGGAAAATTTGGTTCTATATTTCTAGTTTACATAAATGTCTTTAATTGGCGTGATACGCTTTATTTATTAAGACAAAGTTTGAATTAACACAACCTTTAATAATTTTTGATGCGCTTATGTATGTATTTATGGATTGTAATATGCGCGAGTCTGGCACATGCAAGTGCCCTCTCTCGGCGAAACAATCTACCTTAGTGCCTTCACACTCGTGTCTCAACAGTTCATAGGCGAAGTAACATTGTTAAACTGTTCGCTTTGATCCTGTGCCCATTACACATGTTGTACAAATGGAGATGATATTTTAATTACTGATGACGCCTTTTGGCATAATTGTTTTATTATTCTCCAGTGCATGATGTAATTTTAGTAAGTACTAAAGATTGTGTGCCTGTATTACTTTAGCAATTTCACCGTTACTTAAGCTTCTGTTTCTCACTTTCGTTGATATGGCTTTTCTAATGAATGTGTCTTTCTATTCAGGAAGTTTTACTTCTGATGAAGGTATATTTATATGTACCGAAACCTTGGTCAAGAATTTTAATAAAAAAATTCTATCCTGCAACTGTTTTTGGCTGCCATCCTTTATTGTGAAGAATTTTAACAGTTGCTGCTGCAGCCATGTTTAAAATCTTGAGATAACCTACATATCCTCGATACAAAATTATATTATTAGACATGGCCCTATTATTTGCAAAGAATTTTCTATCTAGGTAATTAATGAAAATGTCAGTCAAAAACACAGAAAGACAGCAACCTTTTGCCCGTGCCGCCCATTTGAAGATAAGTCTTACCATTGAAAATAAAACAGTTAAAAGTTAGTCTTTTATGCAACAAATGCAACTGTTCAGTAATTTCCTGTACTGCAAATTTCATATACTTAAGAAGATTCAATCTTACAATCTCGAAAGTCTTTTCAACTGGAACCTTTATGTACAAATTGGTTATATCCAGAGACCCCATTAGTCTCTCGTGGAATCTTAGTTTCTCGTAATAACATTGCTGTCTCATAGCTGTTTTTTTCGGACTATGTTTCCTCAAAAGTGAATGCAGCTATTAGCTTAGCATAGCAGAAACTGTTAATTTTATAATTAGGACCTTGGCATCCATCAATTGGACATATTGGGGAATGGCTCTTACATAGATTTGTGAATGAAGAACTGGTAGTTTTGGATTCTTGGGGATTTGTCTGCATTTAGCCTACTCAGATGCAAAAAGAAAGTTGGAACCTTTTACACATTTCTTCAACTTGGTAACAAATTTAGGAAGAAGGTTCCTTTTAGCTATGTTATTAGAACAAAAGAAATCCAATGTCTTATTTACCTAATCGGTGCCCGATATAAGGACGATAGAGCTAGCTGTCTCTCTCTTTGTGATAATTATCTAATTTTCAAGCAGTTTTGCATTCAATCTTTTGATGATGGCACAAAGAGAGTTTGAGAATGAGCCTATAGGAACAGGTTTACAAAATGCTTTTCCAGTAGACATAGCAATCTGGACCTGTATATGCTGTGGGACCCTAAGCATCTCACATATGCCTTTTACTTTGACCACAGTTCTTTTAGTAGTATTAGTATTTACTTTACTGGGAATGTTGAAATTTAGGTCCTTTGTAACAAAGAATTTTCATCATAAGAAAGATTAATGACCGTAATATGAACTACTCTATCTCAAAAGAGTGTTTGTTAACATTGACAACTTCAGTAGTGTTAGCCAGGGTCTGCCACAAGTGCCCATAGTTTGTGGTTGTGCCTTCTAGCAATAACATTGTGTTCCAAGAAAAGACCATTACTAATCAAATCATATAGATCACAAACAAAAAACCAGTAAGAATGTGTGACAAGGGATTAGATAAGTCAGTACCTGTAGTCTCAGCAAAGTGTCTGAATCTATGCACCATGTAAATTTTGCTTTTTATGAATTGATGTCCACATTTTACCTTGACACTACATGCACTTAATACCACAGAATTAAATTTAAGTTTTGTTGAATTTGGGATGAGACCACTCACTAAAGAGTTTTTATTGAAATTAATTTGTAGTCGACTATAACCATCACTTGTGTTCTGAAGGCGTATAACAACTTGGCCTCCCTAATGACCCAACTTGCAGTGAAATAATATAAATGTGATATAAAGTCGTGATCAGTAGTTCTGCATACTGGCTGACTGGGTCGAAATGGTAAAAGTCAGACGTGAAGCAAGGAATGACTTAATTGTTCATATGATGTGTTTTGGATATAAGAATCTTGCAGTCTATCAAGCCAAGAAACAGCTTCATGTTGTTCAAGAAAATCCATGTAAGCTACATCACATGCACACCACATGAAGTTTTGCCAAAATCATTCTTGGATATTAACCCTTTCATGGTTAAAATTTACCTATAATTAGCATGTATTTGCAAAATAAAAGGTCAAAACCCATGTCCCTTTGTGATAAATAATACATTTTCAGTACCAAAAAAATGTGATCTGTTTGATTTTTAAAAATTGGTGAAATGGTACACGTGTGTTCCATGTTTCCATGTGAACCCATGATTTTCAGAGATAAATATTTAATTTTAGAATGATTTTATCAGGATGGCAATTGTTGAAAAAGAGTAACAAATCAGCCCCAAAACACATTTATTCTCCTGACAATGAAAAACATGAAATATTGCACACAAGTTTTCAACATACCATTTGAAGATGGCTTTGGCATACGACACACATCAATGTTTTCTACATTCTGTGAAGTTTTCTGTGGCATATACAGGGTAGTCCATCTGAAGTTTCGGATGAGATTGTCTCAAAAACTATTCATTGGGCACAAATAGTGGCTAAGACAAGTTCAAAAATGGTTCAAATGGCTCTGAGCACTATGGGACTCAACTGCTGAGGTCATTAGTCCCCTAGAACTTAGAACTACTTAAACCTAACTAACCTAAGGACATCACACACATCCATGCCCGAGGCAGGATTCGAACCTGCGACCGTAGCGGTCTCGCGGTTCCAGACTGCAGCGCCAGAACCGCACGGCCACTTCGGCCGGCTAAGACAAGTTCGTGACCTCAAAGGGGGACATCAAATGATACTACACATGACCCCCAGCCCCTGCCACCTTGGGTGGGGCGGGGTGTAACTTTTAAATCTTAAATGGAAACCCCAATTTTTTTTTATTGCGGATTCGGATTCTCGATAAAAAAGTAATAAAGTTTTGTCTGAAACATTTTTTTTAAACCATTGGCAGATGGCGCTGAAACTGAGAGAAATTAAAATTGGGGAAAACTCCAATTTATTTAGAATGATTGGAGAAGGATGCATCAAATCGATACAAAATGTGCACCAATTCTTTCATTATGCCAAATTAAGCTATTTTTTTTACAAAATGTAACCTAATCACCACAGTTTTTGATGGAGGGAGGCGGAATGGTATTAAAATCTTGTTAGGGAAGTCTTCACAATTGCATTACTCACCTGACTGTGGCACTACTGTGGCCAAACTGTGAACTGTGGCTCAGTATAAAGGTCGATACAATGCGATTAGACGTCACTTCACTTTCAAATTGTGAACCGTAAACATGAACTGATGAAAGTAAATTACTCTTTAGCGAAACATGGCTCACTATCCTCGTACAGAGATTGTTGATATGATGATAATTTTAGGTGACTGCCATAACAATTACACTGAAGCTGTGCAATTGTATATGGATCATTTCCCAAACAGACGACATCCAAGTGGAAGCATTATTCGAAATTGCACTCAATGAGCTTGAAGTGGATACATACACTGTCGACTTCGTCATCGCGAATACAATGAAAATGAGGCTCGTACCCTTACTGTTCTCGCCTGTGTTCAACTGGATCCTGAAATTAGTAGTCGCGCGATTCAGAGACAAACTGGAATACTGAAATCAACTGTTTTGAGGATTTTGAAGGCACATAATTATCGTGCGTATCGTATCGCACTGACACAGGCATTAACGCCGAAAGATATGTAAGTATGCATGCATTTCTGCCAATGGAAATGATAAGAGGTGACAATGATTTTCTTATATATGTTATGTTCAATGATGAAACCACATTCAAAAACAATGGTGAATTAAATCATCATGATTGTCATTATTGGTCCCCTGTCAATCCACACTGGCTCAGACCCATTGACAATCAACACAAATGGTCATTAATGGTGTGGTGTGGAATTTTAAATGGTTACTTGATAGAACCATATTTTTTTTGACCGAAATGTTACTGGGGAATCTTATTTACAACTTGTCCGTGATGATTTGTTGAAGCTAATGGAAGATGTTGATTTAGAAACTAGGCAACGAATGTGGTTCCAACAGAACAGAGCAGCTCCCCATTATGCTAAAAATGTGCAGAACGTTTTAAATTTACGGTACCCTGTTTGGTGGGTAGGACGCGGCGGACCAATTCAGTGGCCTCCAAGTTCACCAGACCTAACATCTCCTGATCTTTTTTCTTGTGGGGCTATTTAAAAAAATTGTTTATGAAAGACAGCCCACATCCAGAAACGATATGGAGCAATGCATTCGAAGATCATGTGCAGCCATACCACAGGATGTGCTGCTCAAAACTGTGGATAACTTTCGCAGATGTTTGACTTTATGCATTGAAGCAAATGGGGATAATTTTGAACAATTTCTTAGTGGCTAATTTCATTAATTAAACACCCCAAATTGTGAGAGGCAAGAGGACTCACACTAATGAAGCACCCCATGGGAACATCATTCTACTACCTCCATGTCATTGTGCCTGGGTAACACTAAAAGTAGAATACAGTGCATTTTGTACAAAAATAGCTTAATTTGGTGTAACGAAAGAATTGGTGCACATTTTTTTATTGATTTGATGCGTCTTTCTCGGATAATTCTAAATAAATCAGAGTTCTCCCCCAATTTTACTTTTTTCTCGATTTCAGCCCCATCTGTCATCGGTTTAAAAAATGTTTCAGACAAAACTTGATTACTTTTTTGTGGAGAATCTGAGTCTGCAATGAAAAATGGCGGTTTCCATTTAAGATTTAAAAGTTACCCCTGCCCCACCCAAGGGGGTGGGGGCTGGAGGTCACGTGTAGTATCATTTGATGTCCCCCTTTGAGCTAACGAACTTGTCTTACCCACTATTTTTACCCAATGTATAGTTTTCGAGATAATCTCATCCAAAACTTCAGATGAACCACCCTGTATGTCCCATTACACACGAATTATGTACGAACTAGCAGAATTACTGAGGTATGTAGTAATGTCTTAAAATAATGTCTGTGATGTATAAAAAACAATTAGTTACTTCAGGCATTCTTGGAATAGAGAAGATGGCGATTTTGTCTGATTTTCCTGGACACACGTGCACACACACACACACACACACACACACACACACACACACACACACACACACTCTCTCTCTCTCTCTCTCTCTCTCTCTCTCTCTCTATATATATATATATATATATATATATGAATATAATAGAGGGAAACATTCCACGTGGGAAAAATATATCTAAAAAGAAAGATGATGAAACTTACCAAACAAAAGCGCTGGCAGGTCGATAGACACACAAACAAACACAAACATACACACAAAATTCTAGCTTTCGCAACCAATGGTTGCCTCGTCAGGAAAGAGGGAAGGAGAAGGAAAGACAAAAGGATATGGGTTTTAAGGGAGAGGGTAAGGAGTCATTCCAATCCCGGGAGCGGAAAGACTTACCTTAGGGGGAAAAAAGGACAGGTATACACTCGCACACACACACATATCCATCCACACATACACAGACACAAGCAGACATAGTCACACAAACATACACATGAAATTCAAGCTTTCGCAACAAACTGTTGCCTCATCAGGAAAGAGGGAAGGAGAGGGAAAGACGAAAGGATGTGGGTTTTAAGGGAGAGGGTAAGGAGTCATTCCAATCCCGGGAGCGGAAAGACTTACCTTAGGGGGAAAAAAGGACAGGTATACACTCGCACACACACACACATATCCATCCACACATACACAGATACAAGCAGACATAGTCACACAAACATACACATGAAATTCAAGCTTTCGCAACAAACTGTTGCCTCATCAGGAAAGAGGGAAGGAGAGGGAAAGACGAAAGGATGTGGGTTTTAAGGGAGAGGGTAAGGAGTCATTCCAATCCCGGGAGCGGAAAGACTTACCTTAGGGTGAAAGAAGGGGTATACACTCGCGCGCGCACACACACACATATCCATCCGCACATACACAGACACAAGCAGACATTTGTAAAGGCAAAGAGTTTGCAATTGCCTTTACAAATGTCAAGAGTTTGCAATTGCCTTTACAAATGTCAAGAGTTTGCAATTGCCTTTACAAATGTCTGCTTGTGTCTGTGTATGGGTGGATGGATGTGTGTGTGTGTGTGTGTGTGTGTGTGTGTGTGTGTGTGTGTGTGTGTGCGAGTGTATACCCCTTCTTTCCCCCTAAGGTAAGTCTTTCCGCTCCCAGGATTGGAATGACTCCTTACCCTCTCCCTTAAAACCCACATCCTTTCGTCTTTCCCTCTCCTTCCCTCTTTCCTGATGAGGCAACAGTTTGTTGCGAAAGATTGAATTTCATGTGTATGTTTGTGTTTGTTTGTGTGTCTATCGACCTGCCAGCACTTTCGTTCGGTAGGTCACATCATCTGTGTTTTTAGATATATTTTTCCCACGTGGAATGTTTCCCTATATATATATATATATATATATATATATATATATGCACACTCAATATGATCACTCACAGCCTTCTATATATCCACCCAATGGGCCGTAGTATTTTTCTCCAAGTTTTGAAAGCATCTCGCTACATGCTAGCACTAGAGGGACATGAGACATAGATGTCTCAGTACTTAAAACTGTGTATTACTTTAGTGGCATATGTGTCACATCAGTGACAAAAGGGTTAAAAGACCCTTTGTTCATGCATGTTCAAAACATAATATTCACGTTTGTGTAAATTTTACCTCTAAATATTTCTAATTTTAGCAGCATAAAATTAGCAATTAAATAGTTTTGTTTGTCTGTTGTTTTTACTATGATATTACTGTGTTCGTAATGGTTAATTTAGATGCAACTGTAAACAAAATTAGTTTTTGTATAACATTTAAAAAAAAAGACTTCCTTTTTCATTACTCTCATGGGAAACCTTAAAGTGATAATATTAGTGAAATAGCAGGCTAAGCCATTAGCATAAGAGAGTGAGAGGGTACTGAAAATCTCGCCTGGTGCACATGCTTTTAGCTAAGGTGGACTTTGTAGGCCAGATTGAGGTGGTTTACTGGCTTGACAGAATGCAGACTGTTCGTCTTGACTTCATCTACACCACTGTGGTGTGTCGTAAACAGTTATTGTTTACACCATGTATAGTACTGTAAGAAAGATGGTTCACAACTATTGAGTAAAAGTTATGACCGGATCATGATGTAAAATAAGATCAGCCAATTTGGGTACAAATACAGGTGGCTGTTGTCATGATGAAGAACTCGTGGAGAGGGGAAAAAAATCTTAACCAGTAGCACTAACCTTTGAGTACTTTTGGAGTGCTTGACCCTGTTTTACATCTTCATGCAATTGCTTACACAAATTTGTTCTTTTTTCCTCTCTCACTGTGATTCGGACTGTCAGTCATATTCATTTATGGTACCACACATTCGAGATATGGAGGACCATCAAACAGTTGTATAGTCAGCAGAGAAATTGTTTGTGATATGATCAACATCTTACACAAGAAAATTCAATACATTTATGTCTATTTAACCAAGTACTTTATTCATTGTAGTATCATTTTTTGTATTGTATGATTCAGGTGACCACTGATCAGTTTTATTCAAACATGATTTTTCAATTTAGTTTGAAATAAAATTATTTGGGGCAATTTGTTGTCATTGAAATAAAAGCAGGGTTAAATATCTCAAGTTTTGAAAGAGATTAACTTGAAGGGTCTCTTTATTAGTCTAGGAATAAATGATCATGCAAAATGAAAACTTTAAGAAAGAGGAACTGCGATATTGATATTGCTCCCAGTTGAAAGTTGCATCCATCAGTGTGTTGCCATACTTTTGTAGATACTCACCACTGTCCATAATTTGTGTGGCACTGTATAACACTCTTTCATTTCCAGCCAACACATCACAGCTAATTTTATCATTGTTAATTCATTACATGCTTATTTGTGTGTGCACAGGTTACATCAGTTTTAGCTATGAATTACACAACAGAAGAAATATTTTACAGCTATTCAGCTGTAATGGTTCTACAGAAATGGGGAATGCAGAAGATGTGTTAAGAGAGGTGTGTCTGTTGCCTATCGTTAGTTAACCTGTTCTGTTTTCTGACCTTCATATTTTGAGGCAATAAGGGGTATCTTATGTTTAGGCTGTGGCTTGAAACTGAATGATTCATTTATCAGTATACTGTGCCTTTCCTCTTCCCACCACGATTTTCTTATGCAAGTGGAATAGAGGGAGATGGGAGGACAAACTGAAATGTTGCTTATACACTCCTGGAAATGGAAAAAAGAACACATTGACACCGGTGTGTCAGACCCACCATACTTGCTCCGGACACTGCGAGAGGGCTGTACAAGCAATGATCACACGCACGGCACAGCGGACACACCAGGAACCGCGGTGTTGGCCGTCGAATGGCGCTAGCTGCGCAGCATTTGTGCACCGCCGCCGTCAGTGTCAGCCAGTTTGCCGTGGCATACGGAGCTCCATCGCAGTCTTTAACACTGGTAGCATGCCGCGACAGCGTGGACGTGAACCGTATGTGCAGTTGACGGACTTTGAGCGAGGGCGTATAGTGGCCGGGTGGACGTACCGCCGAATTGCTCAACACGTGGGGCGTGAGGTCTCCACAGTACATCGATGTTGTCGCCAGTGGTCGGCGGAAGGTGCACGTGCCCGTCGACCTGGGACCGGACTGCAGCGACGCACGGATGCACGCCAAGACCGTAGGATCCTACACATTGCCGTAGGGGACCGCACCGCCACTTCCCAGCAAATTAGGGACACTGTTGCTCCTGGGGTATCGGCGAGGACCATTCGCAACAGTCTCCATGAAGCTGGGCTACGGTCCCGCACACCGTTAGGCCGTCTTCCGCTCACGCCCCAGCGTCGTGCAGCCCGCCTCCAGTGGTGTCGCGACAGGCGTGAATGGAGGGACGAATGGAGACGTGTCGTCTTCAGCGATGAGAGTCGCTTCTGCCTTGGTGCCAATAATGGTTGTATGCGTGTTTGGCGCCGTGCAGGTGAGCGCCACAATCAGGACTGCATACGACCGAGGCACACAGGGTCAACACCCGGCATCATGGTGTGGGGAGCGATCTCCTACACTGGCCGTACACCACTGGTGATCGTCGAGGGGACACTGAATTGTGCATGGTACATCCAAACCGTCATCGAACCCATCGTTCTACCATTCCTAGACCGGCAAGGGAACTTGCTGTTCCAACAGGACAATGCACGTCCGCATGTATCCCGTGCCACCCAACGTGCTCTAGAAGGTGTAAGTCAACTACCCTGGCCAGCAAGATCTCCGGATCTGTCCCCCATTGAGCATGTTTGGGACTGGATGAAGCGTCGTCTCACGCGGTCTGCACGTCCAACACGAACGCTGGTCCAACTGAGGCGCCAGGTGGAAATGGCATGGCAAGCCGTTCCACAGGACTACATCCAGCATCTCTACGATCGTCTCCATGGGAGAATAGCAGCCTGCATTGCTGCGAAAGGTGGATATACACTGTACTAGCGCAGACATTGTGCATGCTCTGTTGCCTGTGTCTATGTGCCTGTGGTTCTGTTAGTGTGATCATGTGATGTATCTGACCCCAGGAATGTGTCAATAAAGTTTCCCCTTCCTGGGACAATGAATTAACGGTGTTCTTATTTCAATTTCCAGGAGTGTATATATCTTGTGCAGTATTTATTGTGATTTACTAAAGGGGGTTGCCGGAGGGAGAGAGAATACACACAATACTTCTCTTAAGTATATTAATATACATATTAGTATAATGCCATACAACATACACAGTGTTTATTATTAATGAATCAGCAACAACATAAGTGTGTTGCTCACTTTTGTTTTATACATTGCATAATACAGTGTAACTGGTATCTTTTTGGAGACTGCTTGTACCTTTTATGGTCATAATATTACTTGTTTATGTAAGTAACATACTTTGACAAGCTTAAATAACAATTCATGTGCAACCTCACCAGTTGTAATTCTCACTGGAAAGAAAAAAAAAACATCCTGCAGGCTTTTTGCTGCTACATACAGGGTGTCCCAAACTTTTTGGGTCAAACTTAAACAGGTGATAATGGACCCACAGCAGATTGTATTCAAATAGGGAACCAGTGGTGTGAAATGCATTTTTATTGTGTTATGGACATGTACAGCGTACACCACATAACAACAGTGTAGCTCATAGTACTTATTCAAAGTGGAGATTGCCAGTCTCAATCCATGCACAGCAATGGTGCTTCAAGTTATGCTGCACTCTCTCAAAGATCCCTTGTGTCTGTTGTATCAGGAGATAGGAAGCTAGGACCCTAGGAAACAGGTCATCATACATTTCTATGGGGGTTTCATGCACCCACATCTTGACATTGACTCAGAGGAAAAAGTCCATATACGTGAGATACAGTGATTGCACTGGCCATGAGGCAGGACCTCCCCTTCCAATCCAGCGATGAGGGTTTGTGTTGTTCAGGTGCTCGTGAACATTAACATCAAAGTGGACTGGTGCACCGTCATGTTGAAACGGCATCCTTTCATGGACAACACGGCGTACAGTCACCAAGAACTGTGGCAGTACATCTCACAGGAACACCAGCTAATGTGGACCAATCAAACAGGAAGGCAGCAAATAAGGTCCTATTAAGTGATCTTTGACAATGCCTGCCCATACATTGACAGAGAAGTGTTGCTGGTGACCACCAATGGATGTGATGTGGGGCAGAAATGGCTGTTGCAGCTGTTGAAAACACCATCACAGGTGAATAAGGCCTCATTCATGAGCAATACAAACTGTACAGAGTTCAGCACTACAGCCCTGGGGTGGCAAATCCATTGAAAAAGTGAACGTGGGACTAAAAATCTGTTGGTCCTTGTGCTTGTGCACTTGTTTTTTATGACAAGGATGAAAACCTGCTGCACCAATACTCATCACACCGTACCCTTTGAAATGTGCAAACGGGCAAGCTGATGGATCCAGAATGAGACTTTCACTCTGCAGAGGAGTGTGTGCTGATACGAAACTTCCTGGCAGATTAAAACTGTGTGCCGGACCGAGACTCGAGCTCGGGACCTTCGCCTTTTGCGGGCAAGTGCTCTACCAAATGAGCTACCCAAGCACGACTCACGACCCATCTTCACAGCTTTACGTCTGCCAGTACCTTGTCTGCTACCTTCCAAAGTTCCCGAGTCTTGGTCTGGCACACAGTTTTAATCTGCCAGGAAGTTTCATATCAGTGCACACTCCGCTGCAGAGTGAAGGAAACATCCCCCAGGCTGTGTCTTAGCCATGTATCCGCAATATCCTTTCTTTCAGGAGTGATAGTTCTGCAAGGTTTGCAGGAGAGCTTCTGTAAAGATTGGAAGGTAGGAGACGAGGTATTGGCAGAAGTAAAGCTGCGAGGACTGGGCGTGAGTCGTACTTGGGTAGCTCATTTGGTAGAGCACTTGCCTGCAAAAGGCAAAGGTCCCGAGTTCGAGTCTCTATCTGGCACACAGTTTTAATCTGCCAGGAATTTTCAAGTTGATTGATGTCTATTGTTGTGTGGTTGGCCACAAGACCCAACACCATCTCCTCAAAGTCTGGTGTCTGGACATCCCTTTGGCGGGAAATTTGCTGGCTATCTGTGGTGTGAACTACCCCATCTCTTGTAAGTTGGTATCCAGAGAGAAACTTCTCGCAATTAGGATGATTCTTGTTGGGAAAGCATTCTCTGTACAATCGTGCTGGTTTACAGGCATTACATCCTGCCACACTGTACATTTAATGCATGTCTGCCAACTCTCATGTCATTTCATCTCTGTTTATGTGTCATGCGCTGTACACAGCAGCACACCTCACCACGGGCACACCACAAGCTGTCTGATGCAATGGACAACTGACGCCAGGTATAGTGGTATACGTGTGGAACAGGTTAATGTGCTGGTGTGATGCTGTCATACACACATGCTATGGACTAAGTTGTGTACAGTATGTCTGTTTGGTGGTAAGGTGTGTATGTTGTTTATCACCTGCTGCCTTTTCCAGTGTACAACAGGCAACTGGGATCACTGAGAGAGTGCAGCTGAACTGCATGCACTGTTGCATCGCGTGCATCAAGATGGGGCTGTTGCTTTGAAAAATTACTGTGAGCTATGTTGTTGTTATGTGGTGTATACAGTGTGTATACAATAAATGTGCATTTCTGACCATTGGTTTCCTATCTCAGTATAATCGCTTGTGGACCCACTATCACCAGTTTCAGTTTGATCCAAAAGGTTTGAGACGCCCTGTAGAAGTACAGAAAGTGATGACTGGTATCCACAAAAACCCACAATTGATGATGACTATATTGTCTTCTATGTATGCTTTGGGATGTGGTGGCTGTAATGTGCCTGGAATGGAATTTGAAACGTCAGTGGTGTCATACCCTTTCACTCCATCTTGTTATGTAGACAGCTTTTGATACACGTAGCATGAGAAGACTGCTTTTAGTATTCTTATAGCAGAATGTGAATGCAGGAAATGCCTATATTACAATCCTTGTATGTTGTACAAACTGTTTACACACACTGAAATGGAGCTGTTAGTGCTCTTAGAACAAAAATTGGTCAAAAACTATGTGAAAAAGGTCTCTTGATTATTGTATCTCTGGCATTAAGTAGGCAGTGGAATATATTAAGAAAATAAAAGTCAGAGTAAGAAAGAAGTACTCTGTGTATAGTAAAACATTTTTTAATAATTTAAGGAGTAAAGTTAACAACTCACCATATAGTAGACACACTAAGTTTTTGCAAGCCACATAAACAACACTGAGAACTTTGCTAGCTTTTGGATGAATCCTTTTTGTGATCTATAGAATAAACATACATACATATGTCCACACACGCCTGTATGCCTGCAGTTTTTCATTTTATTTTTATTTTATTATTTTATTTTTAAGAATGCTCCTAGTTTTTGTGGTCATGATATTACTTGTTTAATTAAGATGCTCTCAGAGGTCCACAGGTAAAGATCATATTAAACAGCAAAACATCTTGAGCAGGAAACAGTTTCCTTTTTGTGTGACTCAGCTGCCACAATGTAGCAGTGTGGGCGTGTGTGTGTACATATTTGTTTTTGTGTATGTATACACTATTCATCAGAAAAAGCATTGCCCAAAAGCTGGCAATGTTCTCAGTTTTGTTTATATGCCTTTTGATGACTCAGTTCCTCTAATATTCAGTGAGTTGTAATGTTTACTTCTTAAATTGTTTACATTCCACCAGGACTTCCCAAAATATTTTCTAAGATGCTCTCAGGAGTTCACAGGTAAAGCTTATATTAAACAGCAAAACATTGTGAACAGGAAGCAATTTTTTGTATCTGTAATATGTAAAATAGATAGCTACATGAGGAATTCCAAAAACCATTAAAACATAAATGCAGTGTTAAGACAACTATTTTAGCAAAATAAGTTACTTTTAGGCAGCATAGAAATTTCATGCAAAAAAACAGTCTGCGCTGGTATTTAAGTGCAGGTATTTTGTGTGAAATTAAGATGATCATTAATGTCACCAGGTGATATAATGTGTCCTGCAAAGGTGTATCTATGAATGAAATTACTCACATCCAGAATCTCATGTTTGAAAGAACCAGCTTCTGATTTGCATTGCAACTATACTTCATCTTTTGACATTAATATGGTATAGGATAGTTTGCTATTCACCACATGAAGTGGTATTGAGCAGTGGACAGAGACATTAAAAGTACATTTAAAAGTAGATTAAGCTGTTAGACACAGTTCCTCTTCAGATTTAGAAAGAAACACACACATGGCTGCTTTTGTCTCAGCCTGGAGACCTAAATCAGGATGTTAGGATAGAGCATTAGCCTCCATTCTTATGAATATGAGGCTAATTTCTTTAAAAATGCACTACTTCATTTGATTTATACCTAGTGTACAATGCCGGAACACTTTAGTTGAATGAGATAGTTAAAAGTTCGACGTTGTTTTTCCAGCTCAGCATATCTGTCAACTTTCTCTCTCTCTTTCTCTCTCTCTCTCTCTCTCTCTCTCTCTCTCTCTCTCTCTCTCCCCCCTCCCTCCCTCCCTCCCCTCCCCCCCCTCCCCCCCCCCTCCCCCCCCCCCAACAAGCAGCGTGTTCAGGGTCTTTCCATTTCCCACAGTGCTTCACAACAATGAAGATAGAACCCTAAGAGCTTTTGTAATTATATTTTTGACAGTATATTGTTGTATTTCTATGTGACTTGCTGTTACTCAATAACTGAAAATGTTTTTTTTTTCATATTTCTCTAATCTAGCGTGCAAAACTCTAAATGCTTTACTGTATGTAAATCAAAATTATGTTCCTCCACTAAGCACTTTTTCACAACTGAGGAGGTGATTGGGAAACATGGGCTGCTATATTGGGTGAAGAATGCATTCAGTAACTGGAAGTCATCAGTGCAGCTAGTAGAAAAGTATTTCGTTTCTTATTTTTTAACTACAGCAAACACTTTCTATTGCCTCCTGTTAAGTCTCCTATTATCAGTTAACAAGCTTGTATAAGCATACTGGAGCTTCTAAAACATTCTCTGCTGTGAGGGAGACAATGCGGCGTATGGAAGATTGGAGTATATTAAGTGAGAAATACTTTCTATAATGGAAAATGTAGGCTGGACTCATAGTAAAGAATAGCTTGCAGCACACCACATAGAGGAGACATTAAGCAGTGGACAGTCGCTTTTAAAAATAGACTGTTAGATACTTTTTAGCTGTCGGACCAAGCCTTTCATCAGACAAATAAAACGTGTGGGTGTGCGCGTGGTCACTGTCATGTTAGGGCAGTGTGGCCCGCCTGGGTGAGTAATAATTTTGGCTGGGGTGGGTAGTAGGGATACAGAAGAGATAAGAAGTGGGGAGGAAAGGGATAGCAGTGTAGCATAGGGGGGGGGGGGGGGGGGATGCTGTAATGGTGCCTGTGGTAGTGTGCAGAGATGTATGATGGGAACAGTACGGTGGGCTGCTAGGTCAAATATCAGGATGCTGTACTTGGGAGGAGGATGCGTTTTTGGGGGAAGGGGGGGGGGGGAGGCGGAGAGAAGCGAAGCACAGAAGGGGAAAGGACTATACTGGGGTGGGGAGTAGAAGTTGTGCGTCAGGCAGGAGTGGAGAGAGGGAAAGGGGTAGAGGGATGTGGAGGATAGGAATTAGTGAAGGTTCGGTCCTGAGGATTACGGGAACGAAGGGTATTTTTCAGGGAGCATTCTCATGTGAGCAATTCAGAAAAACTGGTATTGGTGCAAAGAATCCAGATGACGTAGGCTATAAGGCAAATGGCATAAGCTGTAAGGCAGTAATTGAAGTCAAGCACACTATGTTGAACTGCATGCTCAGCAACTGGGTAGTACAGCTTTCTCTTGGCCACAGTTTGGCAGTGGCTGTACATGAGGACAGAGAGGTTGTTGTTGTAACTGCGACCAGGACAGTGGCGAGGTAGCACTGACAGAAGGCGCGGCGGGACCCACGGAGAGGCCCGCGAACAACAACACAACGGAAAAGGACGGACACGACCAACATAGGACAGAACGAATACGACAAGACCGAACAACAGAGTCACAAGGAAACAAACTCGTACACGAACCAGGAAGAACGCAGTCTAGCTCAAGCGAGGTGTAAACCAACGTAAGCGAGATAAGACTGACTGGATGAGCGAGTGGTCGGCGCTTAAGTGTGCTCTCGGGGGCGCCGCTATTGGCCGCTGGGGCCACGTGTTCCATTGTGGCGCTCTCACACTGAAAGCGGGCCAGGAGGCGCGCGTCGCCACATCTTATGGTGCAGAGACCTCTATGGGTCTTCGATGTCCATGACGTCTGGCGCGGATTCAAATTCCGCAGTGCGCGGTACCAGAGTTGTTAGTTGTGCCCACATAGAAAGCTACACAGTGGATGCATCTAAACTGATAAGACTACGTAGCTGCTTTTGCACGTGGCCCTCCTTTGATGCGGTAAGATATGCCTGCGATGGGACTGGAGTAGGCAGTAGTGGAAGGGTGTATGGTATAGATCTCGCATATAGGACCTGGAACTGAAAAATACTCGGGGAAGACTCTCAAAACAGCATTTTATCATCATGTTGCAGCAGTTGTGTATGATTCAGTTTATCAACAGTTAAATGGGAATTTACTGCTAGTTGCACAGGTAACTGTTTTTGTAAAACTTTTTAATACTGCGTGAGATATACTTAAAATATTTCATGAAGCTCCGCACATTAAATGGAAGCATCATAGTAAGAGACAGTGCCTCAGCTGTATGAAAATGAAATAGTGCTGTACTGCAGATTCAGGTGAAGCCATCAGCCTCCACCTCCCTCTACCCCTTTCCCTCTCTCCACTCCAGCCTGACGCAAGACTTCTACTCCCCTCCCCAGCATAGTCGTTTACCCATCTCTGCTTCTCTCCTCTCCACCCCGCCCCCCAAAACACACCTTCCTCCCAAGTACAGCCTCCTGATGTTGGACCTAGCAGCTCACCGTACTGTTCCCACCATACATCTCTGCATCCTATCACAGGCACCATTACAGCATGACTTTTCATAGCACTTTTTCGTATGATGTCATTCCCGTGAAACACCCGTATTTGGCTCAGTTTGTTACTTTTATTTATTGCTTTTTTGATGTAGTTTCTTGATGCACACTATACTGCTTGTAGTTTTGTAGTGAATTCTGTTCACCTGTTTTATTTTGTTGTGAGTTTGTTTAATGGTTACCATCTGTTCTCTTCTGTTGGCAGTTTCTCTTTGTGATTTTCTGATTATAATTTTTCTGTGTTAATGGTTCAGAGAATGTAACTTTGCAGAGGCATCGCGGTAGGTACTTTTAAGAGTGTGAATTCTCCAGCCTTGTCTTTTATAGCATTTAAGAGTTCTTTTCTGAACCCGTTTCATCCACTTGATATTGGGAACTTGAACTTTTTGTTTTCCAGCCCTAAAGAGGGAGCAAAGGGTGAAAAGAGTGAAGGTTGTTTATCATGAGCCAAATATAGCTGCATATTCATTTGTTAGAGTTTGAGTGTGGTGTGTGGGGATTATATTTCTCTAGAGATCTAAAATTTCTACAAAATCTGTAAGTTCTAGCCTCAGATTATTATGTGCTCACAGTGTAGTCCTATTTAAGAATTTTTGATTCCACGTAGTGGAGATATGACATTTATAATTTGACTCTCACATCTTGCTGGCTTGATGACTAAAATGGTAGATGATGATGATGATGATGATGATGATGATCATAGATATTTCTGTTTGGGATGCTGATAGTCAGGTCAGATAAACTTCCCTTGTTCTTTATTTTTTTGTGATGGACAATTTGTGTTTGACTTCCCAGTGAAGAGCCATTTATTTTTTGGCTCTGTAGTAGTAGTAGTAGTAGTAGTTGTTGTTGTTGTTGTACTACCTAGCTGCACAGCTACAGCACCCAGCACATTATGGATTCCCCTATTTTCTATGCTTGAAACTCTTCTATTGTGATTATGTCTCCTTGGAGGCGAGTATTTATATTTTTCTAGAAAATAATGGACCATTTTTACAGTTACTTAAGAAGTGAATATTTGCAAAAGTCTTCTGTAACTACTTTTTGATGATCAGAATTTCTTGACTTTTTCAGGGAACACAATGGTCCAGTTATTGTTGCGTCACCATCTGGTGGCACAGATATAGAAAATGTGGCAGAAAAGACACCTCATCTTATAAAAACTGTACCAGTTAACATATCAGAAGGTGTAAGTGATGAAATGGCTAATACTATAGCAAAATTCCTCGGATTTGAAGGTGCTAAAGTAAATAAGGTGAGACATCTTTCTAAAAGAAATAAAAAAATTAGTAAACCAGATTTTCCTATGACTGAATCTCACTTTTTGGTGGAAGACTGTTGAGATAGGCAGTTTTATCATTACACTCAGGAAAAAGTGGTCACAGGAGAACAATCCCTCTCTCTGCTGACCAGTCCAAACCAATGACTTGATTACTGAGGGACTCGTCAAGAAAAGTGAAAACAGCTGGGTTATGTTGTGGCGTGGCCCCACCGTGCATGAAACTCCAGTGCTTGTGACGTGGAGACTAATTATTCTGAATCCATTCAGTACTGACCACTCCCCACATTATAAAAAAGCCTCTTAGGTTTCTGATCAATAGTGCAGCTCAGTCAGTTTTGTGGATTGGTGTGGTAATGCACAACACAAATACATAAACCATATCACTAGCTCTGTTCATGGAAGGAAGGGTGGGTGGGAGAGTGGGTGGGTGAGTGAATGCTTTCAGCAACTTCTTTAGAGGCACAAAAAAAACTCAAATTGGAAAAGATTCAGGAGGATTATGGCCATTAAATATCAAAAGGAGTCATTTTGATGTTTGCCTGAAGAAAGGTATGGAAACCATGTGAAACATCAGTGTGGATGGTAGCAGCAGTCTCTCAGATACAAACTAATTGCCATAAGCACTGCTGGAGCACACTGTCATTTGCAGAACTAACGAAGTGTAAATGATCTGCGTGTGGATCAATACAACCAATGTTAAACCTTGAAACTTACTGGCAGATTAAAACTGTATGCTGGTCTGCGAATTGAATCTGAGGTTTGTCTTTACCAGGAAAATATTTTACCAGCTTAACTAACCAAATAACGAATTGCTATCTGCCGTCACAGCTTTATTTTCATCAGTACCTCATCTTCTCATTCTAAGAACATTAACTCTTTCACCATCAACAGCCAATAATTAAAAAGAAGCTAACTTTTTATTTCTGGAAAAAAGTTGAGTTCCAAGTGCTAGCAAACAAGAGTGGCATTTTAATGAAGAGGGATTGAGAGATGAGCAGCAGTAGACTTTGACCACATAATCCAATTAAAATACAATTATGTGTACTGTTCATTGGTTCTCGTTGATGTAACTGTGAAAGAAGACTGCTAGTGCAGTGTTTTGCTGTTGGCCACACTTGAAGACTTTACAATGAGACCTACTAGCTAATGACACTAATTGAAATGTTAATCATACAAATGTGTGAAAAATTCATGTGCTAGAAATATGGAAATAATGACTGCAGCAGTCTGAGCTCAACACGTAGTAATACGGATTCTGACAGGCATAATTCACCTTTCAGAAGTGTATAAACATGTAACTAATTACCATCTCACTTACATAGTAAATCGTGATCAATTAGTTTGATGGCCTCTCTAAGGACAGGTATCTTTTTTCACTTTATTTTGAGATATTTCATTAATATAATTGTTAAAACAAACTATTTATGATAATCTTCCTTAAAGTTGAAATTTTTTTACATTTAATAGGCTGCAACAGAAATTAAAAGGCTGTGGGACTTCTTTCTTAAAGTGGATGCAATTCAGGTGGAGATAAACCCTCTGGCTGAAACTGTTGAAGGAAATGTTGTTGCAGTTGATGCAAAAATCCAGTTTGATGACAATGCAAAATTTCGACAGCAAGATATTTTTGCGCTTGACAACACGTCTGAAACTGATCCAAGAGAGGTGCAAGCAGCAAAGTATAATTTAAATTACATTGGAATGTCGGGTAACATTGGTTGCTTAGGTAAGTTTTCTGGGTGAACTGATGCAAAGTCTGTTGTATGATAGCATAAATTTAAAATAAATGTAGTGATTTGTTATCATAAAGTGCAAACTTTAGTTGTATCTTTGTGAAACACACACTTGAACAAATAAAATTTAAATCTTGATTTGTAACAATATTATGAGAAGGAAAGTTTCCACTCACCATATAGCAGAGATGCTGAGTCACTGATAGACGCAACAAAAAGATTTTCACGCTTGAAGCTTTTGGCCAATGGCCTTTGTCAACAATAGACACACACACACACACACACACACACACACACACACACACAAATGCAACTCACACACACACAACTGCAGTCTCAGGCTACTGAGTGTGGTTTCAGTTGCCTGAGACTGCAGTCGCGTTTGCATGAGTTTATGTTTGCGTGCATGTGTGTCTATTGTTGACAAAGACAATTGGCCGAAAGCTTTAAGTGTGAAAATCTTTTTTGATGTGCCTATTGGCGACTCAACATCTCCGCTATATGGTGAGTGTCAACTTTCCTTCTCATAATATTGTTACATTCCATCCTGAATTTTCCATTGTTTGATAAATCTTGATTTGTGCTCTTCTAGTTAGGGGGCACAGGTATTTGAAAATAAGTGTAAAATGGAAAGTGAAGAGACATCAATATTTTGTGTTATATTTTCTTTTTAAGGCTGGTACAATGAGACACAATTGGTTATACATCCTTTTGTAATTTCTGATGTTGACAATTATTATTATTTGGCTAGTGACTAACTCCAGCAGGAACAGGGAATTAATAAAACTACTGCCCTAGCATTCACTTGTTACATATTTTCCTTGATTAGTAGGAAGATTCAACAGAATAACTGCTTATAATAATTAATCTTTATTAATGACAGGCAGACAGTCTGCCGCTCGTGGTCTTGCGGTAGCATTCTCGCTTCCCGAGGATGGGGTCCCAGGTTCGATTCCCAGCGGGGTCAGGGATTTTAACCTGCCGCAAGATGACTGGGTGTTGTTGTGTTGTCTTCATGATCATCATTCATCCCCATTACGGTCGGAGGAAGGCAACGGTAAACCACTTCCATTAGGACCTTGCCTAGTACGGCGGTGTGGGTCTCCCTCATCGTTCCCTGATGCTCTGTCAAGAAGCATGGGACTTCATTTCCATTTCAAATGACAGACTGTTTCATCATTTATCGCCATTGTCAAGTTCATCTAGAATGATGTGATATCCACATTATGTTGTTAGTGAATTGTCTAATAACTGTCTATGCTTTGATTAGATAGTAAATAATATAAATATATTGAAAATAATACATTAATTATCATTTTACAGTAGTTTGACAGTTCTACTCTCTCAACATAAACACATAATGCCGTAAGAGTAGAATTGTCAAACTACTGTCAAGCCGTAATAATGTATTATTTTCAGTATATTTACTTCATTTACCATCTAGTCAAAGCACTGACAGTTATAAGACAGTTCCCTAACGATGATAAATGTCAAAACAGTCTGACATTAATAAAGATTGTTATAAGGAGCTATTCTGGTGCATCTTTATCTGATGTGTATTATGCTGCTGGCCTTAGAGAAGGAAAAAATATTTTCCTTGGTTTGTATTGCACACAGGAGTTTGACAAAATAACATAAACAGATATATGAGGTAATGTAAAGCCATATTTGATATTGAAAACGCTCTAAATCTTTGTGGGACTTGATGCATTTAATTCCTATTTGCAAAACTAACAAAGTGTAAATGAGTCTCTGCTTTGGATCACTGCAACCAACACTGTTTCTTAAAATTTCCTGGCAGATTAAAACTGTGCGCTGGACTGGGACTTGAACCTGGGAATGGTGGATGAATCTTATAATATTTCTCACAAAGGATTTGTTTAAATTCCTTGAAAGGTGCTAAAATAGGATTGCAGGTCATTAACTGTTTGTTTTCCTTCTTCCATACAATTGATTAATAATATGTAAATATGGTAGTTGTGGAATTGAGGGAAGATATGTTAGTTGGCCAGCTTCCTCATCATGAGTAGGGCCATCATGGTCTGGGAACTTGCAATTTTCTCCAGGAAACAAGGCCTCCACCTGCAACATTAAGTGAAAATGGTTGCCTAAAGTGATTACACAGGCCTTATATTTCCTTTCATTGTCAGTATAGAGGCCCACTAAAATCACAATATGACTGCTGAAACCATTAAAACCTGCACCTTTCTTTGCATTCGAAAGAAGACAATCTGGATTGCATGCTACATCTGGTATTCTCAGTATATTATCATCTACTATTACAGGGAACAGTGGAAAAGTAGAATCCAGGGACAATATTACATGTATGTATTGATTGTAGTATGGGTAATCTCTTTGTGCATGACAGAAGCCTATTTGTTGCATTTGCCTGGTTTGCAAGAGGTTTGGAAGTAAAAGCTGTACCATGAATGTTTTGTCAGTGTAGTTCCTGTTGAGTTTTGATTGCAAGAGTGTCCTTTGGACATTTATTCAGCCTAGCAATCACATTTGTGAGAGCAGTTTACCTGTTACAGGCAACATTCCTGTATGTTAGGTGGAGCATTAGATAAAAGACTGGCAAATAATAATTGCAAGGCTTTGTTAGGACACTGTCATAGGAATCACTGTATTGTGGTGAACTAATACCAGGTAATAAAACATGGACCTACTGGGTACACAGGTCGTCATCGGCAGCAGCGGCATCATCAACTATTTGACAGCCACTGCTGGTCAAAAGGCCTTCTTCTAGAATTTTCCATACCATACAGTCTTCTGTTATACACATCTATGGAACTTGTGCAAGTTTTTCGTGCCCTCTATTCACCCATTTTCCATCAGGTTATTGCCTTGCACTTTTCTTACGTCTGGAAATCAAAGGGATAACTTCTATGGCCCGTCTAACATTCATTTATCTAACAGCATGTCTTGACCATCTCAATTTCATTTTCATTATGGTACTCCACAAGTCTCTCATGCCAGTCTGTTTACTGATTCCTTTCTTTTCTCACTTACCTCAAAACTGCCAACATGTATCTCTCCATTGTGTACTCAGGAACTTCCAGTTTCTGAATGGTTTTCACATTATAAGACTAAAACTCACTACCATAAATAAAAACTGGTAATACTGACTCAAAAAGTTCCTCAAAATAAATGGAACCCAGACGAAGGGCCTTTCCATACTCGTTGTTCTCTTGAGTCATTTAGATAACGACATGCAAATGGCCCTCTGTGCTATATTAACCTCTAAAGACAGCTTGTTCCTTTGCTTGTTTAAAGTATAATTATTTAATGGTTCATGATAATTTTAGTTAATATCATGAACATTACAGTTCAGAAGCTTATATGTATATAGTTCTTTTTAGATATTATCTGTCCCATTTCTTGTGAAGTAGAAAAATTATAGCATTATTACAGTTTACAGAAATTATCTTCTTTTATAAAAATACTGTAAAAACTTTGTTAGTTTCTTTTTGATAAATTTTCTGCTAACTAATCATTTTGATTCAGCCACCTCGAGGGATTTATCTTTTTCACACACCTTGAAGAGCTTGTACACCTCAGCTGCCAATGCTTGTAGAACAATGTCACTTTCATTATTAACTATTTGTGTTTCTGATTCATCATGTGAACTATGCGTGTGGTTCGAAAAGTTCTTGGAACGGAATAGAAAAAAATACTTACATCTCTGAAACTTTTTTTTTATTTTTCAATGTAGTTCCCTTGTAGATTAATACATTTGGTCCAACGATATTCCAGTGCCTTGATCCCATCTCAAAAATGCGTTTCCTCCAGGCCTGCAAAATAGTTGTCAACTCTGGCTATCAACTCTTCATTTGAAGTGAATCTTCATCCATCAAGAAAAATTTTCAGTTTTGGGAAGAAATGGAAGTCTGACGGAGCCATATCAGGTGAATAAGGTGGTTGTGGCAACAATTCATACCTTAGTTCGTGTAATTTTACCATGCCGGCAGCATGCATTTTTGATCCAGCGTCAAGAGTTGCGGCACCCATATTGCAGGTAATTTTTTCATTTCTAGTTCTTGAGTTAAAATGTGATATACCCTTTCAGATGACATCTGCCAAGCGTGAGCGATTTCACGCACTTTCAATCGCTGATCCTCCATGACCATTTTTTGCACTGTTGCAATGATTTCTGTTGTAGTGACACATCTTGGCCGACCACTGCGCAGATCATCATCTAAGCTCTCGTGACCAAATTTAAATTCATTTGTCCACTTGGCAACAGTTGAATATGAAGGAACAGAGTCCCCCAGTGTATTCTGGAAATCGGCATGAATGTCCTTTGCTTTCATACCTTTCTTTACAAAGTACTCAATCGCTGCTTGAATCTCGTTTTTTCTTGCCCCCCCCCCCCCCCCCCCCCCATCTTCGCAAATCACTATGCAGGAGCAACAACAGAGCCATGTCACCACTACAACTCTCTTCCGAGAGCACTGACATGGTGCATGTTTACAGGCAACAGTCCAATCAATATCACGTGAACAACTCTTTGCGCTAGTGCTTACCACTTGTGGTGATTCCAAGAACTTTTCAAACCACCCTTGTATACTAACATTTAAAAAAGTTTTGGAATGCTTGTGCAACATTTTCTCTGTTGTTAGTTGCTGTGCTGTTTGCTACCTTAATTGAACCAATATTGGTTTCTGTCTTGTTTTCTTCATACTCTTTATTTTACTTTATTTTTTTATTTTTCAGTTGTATGATTTTCAGTTGAGTTTTCATTGCACCTTGTCATATCCTATGCAAGACATTTATTAAGAGTTTTATTTAATTCAACATATGCCCTTATCATCATGTTATTGTATGCTTGAAACTGTTGTCATCTGTTTGATAGCTACCTTATACCGTTTGATACTTTTTCTTTCATGTTCTTCATCCCTGCTACGTCTTTCACCATTTGAATAGGCATTTTTGTTAAATAATTACCTGTATGACCTTCATTTTCAAAACGTCAAATTTTTGCTTAACTTAATGTGGTACCTCTCTCTGTGCTTTGATAAATTTTAAATTTGCAATCCTGACTACTTGCCTGATTAGTACATTTCTTTCTAACTTTTTATCTAATTTTAATATGCATCTTATGAGTCTACTTTCACTTGCAATTTGAAAGTGGTTTAACAACGTCACATCATTCCTTAATTATGTGATAAAACATAGTCATTTTCATTTTCAGTTCAATTAGTCCTTGGCAGTTCCAATGTCTGTTTTCTTCTGAAAGAATGTGTAGATGATATTGTTGCAGTCCATTCTGCATTTTCCATTCTTTGTTGATAATAAAGCCTTCATTTCATTATCTGTTCCTCCGTAGTAAAACACATCCTGATTGTAATCCAGTTTGTTGTTAATTTCTTCACCACATTTCTATACCTCTTTTATGTCTGATTTTATGTTCTTTAATTCCTCTTTCAACTCTGTTAACCTGTCATCAGGTTCTAGAGTTCTGCTGTTAACTGTTCCCAAATGAAAAGTGGTAGAAGCAGAGGAATTTTTAAGGTATGTGTTACTGTCTAGCTAGCCAAACTTTGTGTTGCAAGGTGCAAGCAAAGAAATAGATGGTCATGCCCTATGGCATGAAGCCATTGTCTAAGTTCTTTCAGTCCAACTCTCCCTATAAGCTTTCGCCAAGGCTGGAATATTGACATCTCAGGAACTCACGAGTCAGCAGGGCCTCTGAGCAATCCTGTTCATTTTACACTAACCTGCCATGGCCTTGGGAGTTTGAAAAGACGTGTGAACAGCTCTAAATCACAGCACAGCTATGCTAATTACAGTCTCAGGCAGGACCTGAGTACTTCAGAATCTTGGAGCATGGTATCAACATAACCTTTTCACACCATAATAAGATGCCAGCATTGAAGTGTTGTGACCTGGCTCTAGCTAATCTTGTAACAGATGCATACCATATAGCTTGTTGAATGTAAGATCAATACTAAGTTGAAAGCAACAAACTTGGTAAAGAGCCCAAATCAGAATCGATGAACGAAAGCCACACTCCACAGGGTTACAAATCGGAGTTCGGGTCTATAATGTGAGGTAATAGCTTTATTTCTGCATTTGAGGCAGCTTAACTATGGCTCCAGTAATGAAATAAGGACTGTTTGACTCATCTGTTATACCAGTTATTTGCTTTTGATAGAGTGGTGAGTTTACTGACCTGTAGGCATAGAGCTTATAAATGTGGAACTATGAGCCCAGGAATAATATTGTCACTACTCTCCGAACTGTCTTCACATTTCAGGAGTGATGAGATATTAGATCCCCTCACTTATACTGGTTTGTGGGGCTGCTAGTACGAGAGGTGGAACTAGGAACAGCAATTTACGAGGGGAGGGTAGGCGAGCATGTTTACCAGTAGTTAGCTCACAACTAATGGTGTGAGCAAGACCTTGGGCACTTGTTCTTGTGGCACGGATCTTCTTCAAATGGTGCCTGTGGTTGAATCTCTGTATCTTCTCCATAGTCCATTGTTATGATGGTCTGGTCAAAGGGGGAGAGGAGGGGGGGGGGTTGAGATGGGTGGAGATCATAACATTGTGTCAGCAATGGCAGAAATTAGTAGCTTTGGTGGGTACTGTGTGGAAGTCTGGCAGGCAGCAATCATGACCTGGCCTGGCTGGGAAGCTTAGATGGCAGTGGTTAGTGCTGTTGGATAGTTACTTGGGCCCTGACGAATTCACATTGGGAGTGTAACATAATTTAGTTACTATAGTCAGAGCTATGCCAGTGTAGCATGAGGTGCTAATATTTGGGCACTAACTCTAACATTAAGAGCCTCTCTCATCTACAACTACACCTAAATCTACATCTACGTACACCATAAGCCCCCATACAGTGCATGGCTGTGACCAGCAGTGTCCCGCTAGAGTCCAACCTGGTGTATAGCCATACATTAGTAGGCAACCTAATCAACTGGGACGAGAGTTTTAATTTAGAGAGCCCGTTCAGGGTGGCTGTGAGAACAGGGTACGCTGAGTCAGGTACAGGAGACTGATAAAGGTATGGTTAATGTGCCTGTGCAGAATCTTCATTGGGAAACAGCCGTGTACCGTGGTGGATCTATGTGAACAGAGGAAGCATGTCGGAGCTTCCACTGAAGTGGCTGTTGTTGATTTTTGTGGGTCTGGATTGTCCTGGTCAACCACTCTGCATTTTAATTTGATACAGGATGAAAAGAAATGGTGGTAAGATGTGTTATGCCACTTCTTTGGCTAAAACAACAGAGCACACGTAAGCCCCTGTTAGTTACAGCGATCTGTAGTGGTGCCTCAGTAGTGAAGAGAGGCACTAGGGCCTACTTTGCAGCTGCTAAGGTCATTCATGACTCCCACCTAACATGTGGGAAATTAGAGAGATAGCATCCACAACAAGTGATGACATAGACATCTTAGATGGGCCTGCAAAATTGATGTACACATGGTCTCATGGCGGATCGGGAATCAGGAGTGGGCCGTGGACACTAGATCTGACTGGGTTTGCACACTTTTGGCAAATCAACATATATGTCACCTTCACCCTTTTCCTAGTATAC
Organism: Schistocerca piceifrons; assembly: GCF_021461385.2. Taxonomy (NCBI): domain Eukaryota; kingdom Metazoa; phylum Arthropoda; class Insecta; order Orthoptera; family Acrididae; genus Schistocerca; species Schistocerca piceifrons. Next base: position 256,235,895 of record NC_060149.1, read on the forward strand.
ACGTAGTAGACGTAAAATATCTGTTAATGAAACTGTTTTTATATGGATTAAAGGTAAAGGTACTTGTGAATATGTTAAATTTGTAGGAGATTGTACATTGTATTTTCACAAATAAATTGAACTGTAGCGTAGCTGAAAACCAGACAAGGGTACATCTAGAATCTGTCGGCATAGAGTATGCAACAGCATGTTACGTCAGCTCTCTGAGCGCTTGACCTTTGACCCCGCCGATAAGGCGGTTGAAGTCCATCTTGGCAGCGCGCCAGCCGCCTGAGACTGACAAACATCAATGCATGGCCATAATACATGACACCTAGCCAACATCTTCATCCTCGATAACCCCCTCTGTGCCTTGTGTAGTAGCATGAAAATGTGAGGTCAGAGCATAATTGGGATTACAAAATGGTATTCTCATTTGTAGCCAGGAGAAATACCCTTCAGTGGTGTTGACTCTGTGGTGTTGTGCATTGAGAAACAGGTCTATAGTGCCCTTTCCTTAGTTCTGAGTAGGTGGTCTGTTTACTTTGCTGAGTATGTATTTGTGATAGAGGGCTGACAGCCATCCCCATATGACATGAGCCATAGGCTTGAGGTTACCTAATGTGGAACTATGAGCAATACAGATAATGTTGTCATCACTCTCATGGTTGAGTGGCAGTTTATTAAAAGCAGATTCCTTGTCACCAGTCAATATTGTTGTTTAACAATCAGCTTTATCTTTGTGTCACTTGTAATCCATTTTGTCAAGAGGATATCAAACTGTGACTCATTGCATGATCTGCAATGTAGATCAGTAAGCAATCTGTCCATTTTTGTTCCCCATAAAGGAAGCCAACTACATTGTTACCTTATGGGTACTAACCGCTACACAGCATGAACAACTCAGTTGGATGTTGTGATCTACTGTGGTTTTGTTCCCCTAATCCTCACTAAGTTGCAGTTTAGGTTCTCTTCAAGTTAATTGTTAGTCACCTTTTGATTACTAAATATCAGACTATAAGTGTCAAAAGTTCACTCCCTTAGAAACGTAAAGGTGAGGAGGGGAAAGTTAGGTCACTCAGAAACCCAAGTTAGGGTAGATTAGCCAGCTGATGAAGAACAAATAAAGATGGCAGTAACTAGTTAGGTGTGCAAAACAATACTGAACAGAAGTATGGTGGCAAACGCCCGTGGTGTAGGACGTAGGTAGGGATGCTGATACAGGGGCACTGAAAATAGAAGCACTAATTTTAAGTAGAAATTGCAGCAGTGTTACCGCTACTACTGACAGTAATGATTATGTTACTGACTTACATGCAGATAATGGTTGTACAATAATTGAAAGGGAGAGAGAGGCTGAACATCGTGCTAAACCATTTATTGGAGATTACATAGAAACTGGGACACTGTGTAAAAGGGAGGAAGGGGAGGAGAAGTTAAGTACAGAGATGTATTCCAACAAACGACAGGTTTTTTTATGTTGAAGATCAAAATGTTTATTGACACTGAAAATGAAAATTTAAAATAGAAAATGTCATCTGTCCCTGTCACAGCAGCTTTATTCTCAGTGTATGGATTTTTGTTTATTGTACTTTATGATCGTTGTTGATGAATTGTGATACTTCATTACTGATGTTTCTATAGGTCGTGTTTTTAATGTTAATTTTAAATAATTTCTCAGTTAATGGAGCAGGACTTGCAATGGCCACAATGGATATAATTAAACTGCATGGAGGAGAACCTGCAAATTTTCTTGATGTTGGAGGCGGTGTGAGAGAAGAACAAGTATATGAAGCCTTCAAAATCCTGACATCAGGTTAGTTGTAAAACAATCACTGACTGAATTGGTGATAGTTGTCAGCTGACATGCATTATGTACTTGGGGGTAGTCTGTTATGTGATGAATATTTCTTTAATCTTGATGAAACTGTGATCTGTAACATAAGGAATGGGATGTGCTCCAAGCAACGGAACTGGCTAGGTACAAAGGCATGGGGGCAAATTCTGTTCCATCTGTTTTCTTTATCAGTTCCTTTGTCTCTGTGAGGTGAGTGATATCCTATTTTTTCCCTGACTCATTCTGAGTTTTCTAGTCATTCGCCAAATACGTTAAATGGGAGCTGAATTTTGGCAGTGACTTGCAAAGTTACAGGAGAATATCATAATTATAGTCCTCTATCAGTGTTGCTCCATTTCTTTCCGTTATTGCTGTTTATTTTCCTCTCACCAGGTCATACAAGCTATTGCCTCAGGTATGACTTTATACAATTATTTTTTAGGTATGTAACTTTTTGCCATTATAAAGAAGTGGAAGAGAATCAATTTCTTGTTGTAGCCCCTGAACTGGACCCCTTAGTCAGTAACACTGAGATAGCTTGTCAGATAGAGAGTTATTAAGTTTAGACCTTTCCTTTTATAGGTGGGAAGTTTATCCTTACAATTTGTGAAAATCATGAAGTGCATCTGGTCAAAACAGTTTTCCTCACTCTATGCAAGACTGCATTTGTCCTAGCAGAAATTAAGACCATGATTAGTAGGCAACCTAATCAACTGGGGGCGAGAGTTTTAATTTACAGAATGCACTTGGCCGACCAAAACCAGTTAGAGAGTAGTTTTCCACATAAGTGACTTATCATTTAGCCCCTTCCCCAGTGCACACGAGCACTCCGACATCAATCTCAGCTTGATACTTCCTGTGTCCACTACTAATCTACTAATTGTGATATGTCCTGTACAGAAATCTTACATTTATGGTGCCTGTGGCGTCCCTCTCAACTCTGCGCAGCATGCAGTGGTTTGTGTCACTTGGGCCTAAAACCAGCTCTGGGAAGACCAATCGCATATACTGCCTAATAAATCTTAAGGATTACTGCATGTAGAACTTAAATATCTAGAAAAACATTATAGGAATGTTCTCACATTCACATTAGCCAGACAGCATTTAATGCTGAGCTAAAATACATTTCTTCTAATTTTACTTAAGAATCTAGTCTGGGGTTTCATGGAAAAAAATTGAGGCTTGGAATAGGAAAATAATTATCCACAGTTGAATCGTAAATTTCCAGTGAAAGCTAAACAACTCGGCTCTAATCAACCAACTTAAAAAAAGGATGGAACCTCTGCAGTCAAGGCAGATGGAAGCACTGCTATGCACTTGTGCATTTTTATACAGATGCACATCAAATGTATGTCAGTGCTATGCCAGAAATTCTAAAACTAGCTTTAAATGTCAGTAATGGGGCTGTCCAAAATGTTAACTTTTATGCTAACAAAACAGAATTGATGGTGACCCCTACTTCATAACAAATGGTACGCATAGTTCAGAAAAGACTCATCAATTAACATTCCAACAAATAATTTCAGTGCGTCTTTCTAAGTAATATGGAAAATTAAGATTGCAAAATAATTGTCGTTGCAAAGAATCAGTTTTAGTTGTAACAGGTGAAAGAATTTGAAGAGAACTGTACTTCTGTAAGTGAGAATTGATCTTCCCCATGTTTTGTGTCCCTTGTATCATGAACTTGAATGAAAGGAATCTGTGTACACAAGAAGTGTGTAGCTATTCACTACTTGCTTGAGTGTAAAACACCGTGTAGACTCATTTAAGACAGCAACTAAAATGTAAGAGAAATAAAAACATCTATGCATATATACATAAATAATATGTATCCTTCCATCTCATTGCAGATCCTAATGTGAAAGCCATATTAGTCAACGTGTTTGGTGGGATTGTAAACTGTGCAACAATTGCTAATGGTATAGTAAATGCATCACGAAACATCAAACTGAGTATTCCGTTGGTTGTGCGTCTAGAAGGTAAGTGATGAAATTAATGAAATTAAACACAAACAACTGCAAAATGAAGGAAAAGTGTCATTGCTGTTGTCATCTAAAAGAATGAAGATAGATAAGGCCAATGAAAAACAAAATAATGCATCATTTCGTAATATTTTCAACTTTTTTTTTCTTTTAGCATAGCAAAAGAATAAGTTGGTCTAGTATGCATGAAGGCAGGTAGATTATTCATAATCAGAATGAAGAGAAACTTTTCATTGACAAAGAAGATGTGAAGCACTATCACAAAAGTTCCACAAATTGCAGATTTTGTAGCCCCCCTTTACATTTTATAAATAATGGGAGTAGTAAAGGTAAAAACATGCTAAATAACCAAGGCACTAACTCATTGGTAGGCACATAAACAAGACTGAGGATGAAACTTCCTGGCAGATTAAAACTGTGTGCCCGACCGAGACTCGAACTCGGGACCTTTGCCTTTCGCGGGCAAGTGCTCTACCACTGAACTACCGAAGCACGACTCACGCCCGGTACTCACAGCTTTACTTCTGCCAGTACCTCGTCTCCTACCTTCCAAACTTTACAGAAGCTCTCCTGCGAACCTTGCAGAACTAGCACTCCTGAAAGAAAGGATATTGCGGAGACATTGCTTAGCCACAGCCTGGGGAATGTTTCCAGAATGGGATTTTCACTCTGCAGCAGAGTGTGCGCTGATATGAAATTTCCTGGCAGATTAAAACTGTGTGCCCGACCGAGACTCGAACTCGGGACCTTTGCCTTTCGCTGTGAGTACCGGGCGTGAGTCGTGCTTCGGTAGCTCAGTGGTAGAGCACTTGCCCGCGAAAGGCAAAGGTCCCGAGTTCAAGTCTCGGTCGGGCACACAGTTTTAATCTGCCAGGAAGTTTCATATCAGCGCACACTCCGCTGCAGAGTGAAAATCTCATTCAAGACTGAGGATGTTGCTAAGTTTTGGATGAATCCTTCAGAGCTATAGAATGCACACACTTGCACAGCTACATTGTCCTGGCTGATTACATTATCAAATTTAAAACAGATGGAGCAGGGTTAAATTTGTAATCAGATGCCACTATAGGGGGGGATGAGGAATGTAAATGTCAGGGAGTGATAAATTTAAGTAAACGCTGTAGGAGAATATGGGAGGTAAACTAGGGGTATACACTGGAAGAGAAAGAGGGAAAATGGGAGGTAAATGTGCGATACAGACATGGGAAGTCAAAAAACGTACATGAGGTGGCTATAGAGGTATCTGTGGAAAACAACTTGAGGGCTTGACAAGTGAAGATGTTGAGTAAATTACACCATGGGCTGTAGGATGGTCCCATTGCATGGGGATAATTATTTAGGTGCCTACAATCATTGCACTTGGTAAAACTAAGGGTTGCCTTGTAAATATTGTGTGAAATGATGAATGAAACAATGTGTGAAGTGGGGTTGTTAAATCTGGAAATAAAATGAGGTCATTTGCTGTTTAGATAATGTTAAACTTTGATCAGGCAGTTAGGCCTAGAGATTATCAGCAGTCAGACTAGGGAATTCCTGTCCCATGTGTAGACTACTGCATTTGGAGTGGCACTGTGACCAGGAAGCATGGACTGTTGATGAATGGCATCACTTTGTGTTCAGTGATCATATGCACTTCTGCACTACGTCAGATACATCGTCCATGAGTATGGCAGTGGCCTAGGAAGAGGTTTCATTCTTCTAATGTTTTGGAAACACACATGGATGTTGCTCCTGGTGTAATGGTGTTGGAAACAATCGGGTATGACTCAAGGTCACAGTTGGTGGTGAATGAGGAAACTCTGATAGCATAACAGTACATCCTATGTCCTACTGTGTTACTACTCATGCAAAAGTATATGGTGTCCTGTTTCAAGAGGCAATGCACCCTCACATACAGCATATGTCTCTATGAGCTGTCTGCATGATGTTGAGGTACTCCCATGGCCAACAAGATCCCCAGATCTTTCCTGGTGGAAGGTGTGTGAGACCAGTTCGAGCTTCAACTTTGTCTCAGTGCCAATATCCAAGATATTGAGAATCAGTTAAAACAGTTGTGGGCCAGCTTGCCTCAGGAGAAGATACGATGGCTTTATGACATTCTTCCCAACTGAATCAGTGGAAGCATTCAGGCAAAAGGGGACACATCATCATACTGATAAGTGGGCTATGAATTCATTGTCATACCACATCCAGATTCATTTCTGAAAATGATATAAAGCTACTCACAGTCATTTCCTGTAACCTGATTATGCCAACACTCCAAGTGAAGTTGGCTGTGATCAAACTGCTGTGTTCGGATGCAGGCTGAGTTGGCACCCCTTTGCTCCCAGCTTTAGGCAGTGTTGGCTTCGGTCACACAGCTTGAGGCTGTTGCCAATGGGCATCACTGTGGGGGTCCGGATGGGGGTTTGTCGGCGACGGCCAGCTCGTCCCACGCATCCCCCGATTGGACTACGACTGGTTGCCCGGGATACTGCCCGCATTGAGGCTGATCCCTCACCTGTGGTAGAGTGGGAGGTCGTCTCAAGGTGTGGCAGGGGGCGAAAGACATTCCGGAGGGCTGAACGGATGGCCTCTGCAGTTTGTCTGACGAACCGGCTTCAGGCTCTGTCTCAGGCTGATACTGATCTTCGGCCTGACATGGCTGCTTGTCCTGTTCCAGAGGTTGCCCCTCAGTCTGCAAGATCTGGGCGGTCGCAGAGGGTGGGCTTACTGGTAGTTGGGAGCTCCAACGTCAGGCGCGTAATGGGGCCCCTTAGGGATATGGCAGCAAGAGAGGGGAAGAAAACCAATGTGCACTCTGTGTGCATACCGGGGGGAGTCATTCCAGATGTGGAAAGGGTCCTTCCGGATGCCATGAAGGGTACAGGGTGCACCCATCTGCAGGTGGTCGCTCATGTCGACACCAATGATGTGTGTCACTATGGATCGGAGGAAATCCTCTCTGGCTTCCGGCGGCTATCTGATTTGGTGAAGACTGCCAGTCTCGCTAGCGGGATGAAAGCAGAGCTCACCATCTGCAGCATTGTCGACAGGACTGACTGTGGACCTTTGGTACAGAGCCAAGTGGGGGCTCTGAATCAGAGGCTGAGACGGTTCTGCGACCGTGTGGGCTGCAGATTCCTCGACTTGCGCCATAGGGTGGTGGGGTTTCGGGTTCCGCTGGATAGGTCAGGAGTCCACTACACGCAACAAGCAGCTAAACGGGTAGCAGGGGTTGTGTGGCGTGGGCTGGGCGGTTTTTTAGGTTAGATGGCCTTGGGCAAGTACAGAAAGGGCAACAACCTCAACGGGTGCGGGACAAAGTCAGGACATGCGGGGACGAAGCAGCAATCGGTATTGTAATTGTCAACTGTCGAAGCTGCGTTGGTAAATTACCGGAACTTCAAGCGCTGATAGAAAGCACCGAAGCTGAAATCGTTATAGGTACAGAAAGCTGGCTGAAGCCAGAGATAAATTCTGCCAAAATTTTTACAATGTTACATACGGTGTTTAGAAAGGATAGATTGCATGCAACTGGTGGTGGAGTGTTCGTCGCTGTTAGTAGTAGTTTATCCTGTAGTGAAGTAGAAGTGGATAGTTCCTGTGAATTATTATGGGTGGAGGTTACACTCAACAACCGAGCTAGGTTAATAATTGGCTCCCGACTCAGCAGCATTAGTGGCAGAACAACTGAGAGAAAATTTGGAATACATTTCACATAAATTTTCTCAGCATGTTATAGTCTTAGGTGGAGATTTCAATTTACCAGATATAGACTGGGACACTCAGATGTTTAGGACGGGTGGTAGGGACAGAGCATCGAGTGACATTATACTGAGTGCACTATCCGAAAATTACCTCGAGCAATTAAACAGAGAACCGACTCATTGAGATAACATCTTGGACCTACTGGTAACAAACAGACCCGAACTTTTCGACTCTGTATGTGCAGAACAGGGAATCAGTGATCATAAGGCCGTTGCAGCATCCCTGAATATGGAAGTTAATAGGAATATAAAAAATGGGAGGAAGGTTTATCTGTTTAGCAAGAGTAATAGAAGGCAGATTTCAGACTACCTAACAGATCAAAACGAAAATTTCTGTTCCGACACTGACAATGTTGAGTGTTTATGGAAAAAGTTCCAGGAAATCGTAAAATGCGTTTTAGACAGGTACGTGCCGAGTAAAACTCTGAGGGACAAAAAAACCCCACCATGATACAACAACAAAGTTAGGAAACTACTGCGAAAGCAAAGAGAGCTTCACTCCAAGTTTAAAAGCAGCCAAAACATCTCAGACAAACAGCAGCTAAACGATGACAAAGTTAGCGTAAGGAGGGCTATGCGTGAAGCGTTCAGTGAATTCGAAAGTAAAATTCTATGTACCGACTCGACAGAAAATCCTAGGAAGTTCTGGTCTACGTTAAATCAGTAAGTGGCTCGAAACAGCATATCCAGACACTCCGGGATGATGATGGCATTGAAACAGAGAATGACACGCGTAAAGCTGAAATACTAAACACCTTTTTCCAAAGCTGTTTCACAGAGGAAGACCGCACTGCAGTTCCTTCTCTAAATCCTCGCACAAACGAAAAAATGGCTGACATTGAAATAAGTGTCCAAGGAATAGAAAAGCAACTGGAATCACTCAACAGAGGAAAGTCCACTGGACCTGACGGGATACCAATTCGATTCTACACAGAGTACGCGAAAGAACTTGCCCCCCTTCTAACAGCCGTGTACCGCAAGTCTCTAGAGGAACGGAAGGTTCCAAATGATTGGAAAAGAGCACAGGTAGTCCCAGTCTTCAAGAAGGGTCGTCGAACAGATGCGCAAAACTATAGACCTATATCTCTGACGTCGATCTGTTTTAGAATTTTAGAACATGTTTTTTTGCTCGAGTATCATGTCGTTTCTGGAAACCCAGAATCTACTCTGTAGGAATCAACATGGATTCCGGAAACAGCGATTGTGTGAGACCCAACTCGCTTTATTTGTTCATGAGACCCAGAAAATATTAGATACAGGCTCCCAGGTAGATGCTATTTTTCTTGACTTCCGGAAGGCGTTCGATACAGTTCCGCACTGTCGCCTGATAAACAAAGTAAGAGCCTACGGAATATCAGACCAGCTGTGTGGCTGGATTGAAGAGTTTTTAGCAAACAGAACACAGCATGTTGTTATCAATGGAGAGACGTCTACAGACGTTAAAGTAACCTCTGGCATGCCACAGGGGAGTGTTATGGGACCATTGCTTTTCACAGTATATATATAAATGACCTAGTAGATAGTGTCGGAAGTTCCATGCGGCTTTTCGCGGATGATGCTGTAGTAGACAGAGAAGTTGCAGCATTTGAAAATTGTAGCGAAATGCAGGAAGGTCTGCAGCGGATAGGCACTTGGTGCAGGGAGTGGCAACTGACCCTTAACATAGACAAATGTAATGCATTGGGAATACATAGAAAGAAGGATCCTTTATTGTATGATTATATGATAGCGCAACAAACACTGGTAGCCGTTACTTCTGTAAAATATCTGGGAGTATGCGTGCAGAACGATTTGAAGTGGAATGATTATATAAAATTAATTGTTGGTAATGCGGGTACCAGGTTGAGATTCATTGGGAGAGTGCTTAGAAAATGTAGTCCATCAACAAAGGAGGTGGCTTACAAAACACTCGTTCGACCTATACTTGAGTATTGCTCATCAGTGTGGGATCCGTACCAGATTGGGTTGACGGAGGAGATAGAGAAGATCCAAAGAAGAGCGACGCGTTTCATCATAGGGTTATTTGGTAACCGTGATAGTGTTCGGAGATGTTTAACAAACTCAAGTGGCAGACTCTGCAAGAGAGGCGCTCTGCATCGCGGTGTAGCTTGCTCGCCAGGTTTCGAGAGGGTGCGTTTCTGGATGAGGTATCGAATATATTGCTTCCCCCTACTTATACCTCCCGAGGAGATCACGAATGTAAAATTAGAGAAATTAGAGCGCGCATGGAGGCTTTCAGACAGTCGTTCTTCCCGCGAACCATACGCGACTGGAACAGGAAAGGGAGGTAATGACAGTGGCACGTAAAGTGTCCTCCGCCACACACCGTTGGGTGGCTTGCGGAGTATAAATGTAGATGTAGATGAAAAAGATACCACTTTTAACTTTTTAGCTTCAAGATAGAAATGGTATCCATACTTCTAAGTGGTTCTGTGTTTGGCAGTGGACTAACTCCTGTGTATTATGGAGAATTGCTGTTTGTGCTCATATATCAACGCACCACCATCAATCCAGGTGTACCTTTAGCTTGCTGAAAAGATGACCACCATGTAATGAAATATCCAAGCTCTACCCAGAGGCTTTCATATCTCAGACTGAGAGTAAAGTTTTTCATTCAACATGAGGGACCATCAGTCATGGATGAGAAAAAAATCTGCATTTTAAGAGCCTCTCAGGAACCTTCCTTTTCATGCTTTGTTCAGTGACTCCAGTTGACAAAAACTAAACAAACAACCAAAGAGGGCTTTCTATCTTGAACTTTGTGATATTTCTTTATGGAAACTAGTGTGATCATTCTGGAAAATAGTATTGCATATCTTAGATATATTATAATGCATATGATTTGTTTAGAAAATTGTGTAAAAGTGTGGTATTTGTGTGAAACATTCTGTGTGTGAAAGCCTTATGTGATAAGTTTTTGAGATGTGTGTGTGTTTTTATGTTCATCCAGTCGTGCTGATAATGCGGGACATTAAATTCATTGGTTTGCAGTTAGACCTGTAAATGACTGATTTGGGCAATACAAGAGTGTTATCAAGGTGTTTCAGGAATTTATGTGGGAGTTTCTGGAAGAATGGAGATTCTGAAGCAGAATTAGAGAACACACAATCAAGATAGACTGTAAAATGATTCTACATAAAATATTTTTGCATGCTCTCAAAGTTATTTAATCAACAAGAAGTATTAATATGTTACCCAACTTGTATGTGCTTTTGTATAAAGAAACATACAAAAACATAATTTGACTCAAAATAATGGGCTAGTAACAGTACATTGTTATAAAAATACAATTAATGTTCTCGCAGTAGGTCAGTGAAAGGTCACAGTTATTAATCTAACAGGTTTATTGGCTAAAAGAAAGACTTAAAGGCTGAAATATTCAGGGAAATTAATGGAATAATACATATTCATTGGCCATCTAAAAACCAAATAATTTCATTTTTCTTTTTTCCACATTAAGTCGTGTGAAACTAATGGCTCTACAATTGAAGGAAGAGGGACAAGTACAGCTTAAGCACTGACTTGCCTTCTATCCATGAAATTTGTGTAGTACCAATGTGTGAAGCATTGTCTCCGTTTAAATTATACGTTGCTTATTCTATGTCTTTGTAATCCAGACCCAGTTTTTGTGTGATGAACCCTATTCACAGATTTCTTATTGCATGCCTAGTCATGTGCAGCACTAGTTTTATATCTCACTGCTGTACACATCTAACTCCACATTTACCAGTGACTCTACAATACCACAGTGTTTGGCATTTCTTATAGTGACTTTTGGTATTGAATTTCCATTGGCTTCCCAGTACTTGCCATATTTGGGAAATGTAAACATTGCATGTAACCTTGCTCCTTTTTTTAGACCCAACTCAGAAATTACTCTTGATTAGAATGTTGTTACAGTTACTGTTCAGTGTTATTACCATTTGCTTCACCCTACTCCTGAGCTTGTTTGCAGTTTATCATCCCAGAGTCCAAATACACTGTTCAATTTTAGGAATGGCTGTGAGATTATCTTCTACTTTGTTTTTGAATGTTTGAAGATTTTTCAATTTCCTGCCTGATGTCCAACAATAACCTGTTATATAGATATTGCACCAGAGTATAAATCTCCTTTCTAAACTAAAAACTAGTTGCATAGTCCATGTGGAAATTATTTTTGCATCTATTACTGTGGTTGTGAATTACAGCATTTATCCTAAATTTACTTTAATTATTAGTCACAAATACCATTAGGGAATATATATATTGTCATGCAAGTGTAAGATTACCTAGGTCACTGAAGAGACTTCGGCAAAGTGGTCTGCATTAAGTTTACACATCATTATTATTGCACACTTTTGTAGAGTAAATACTGTTACGAACTTGGAATGTTGTTACACTTTACCAGGACACCTGTACAAGACCTCTTCAGTACTGTGATGTTATAGTTCGATGTTCTTGGTACTGAAAGCTTTTCGACTGGAGATGTTGGAACAGTCATCACTCTTCCTATAATTCCAAAATACACCTTCAGAAATTACACTGACATTTTTTGTTGCAGGAACAAATGTTGAAGAGGCAAAGAAAATACTGAGAGAGTCAGGTCTTCCAATACAGCTGGCATCTAGTTTAGAAGATGCTGCTGTGAAAGTTACGTCAAGTATATGATTTAGTATTATCTGCAAAACCTGATGAAAAATAAAACTTTTTGAGGAATATTTTTACGTTCTTTCAAACTGTTGTTTATGTACAATTTTTTCTATAATCTTTGTGAGTTTGTGGATGATGAGAATATGATTTATATTATGTACTGTTTGGGATATTGACTTTTTATAAAAATAAAGACTTTTTGAAAAAATAATCAGAATTTTATTTTATTCTTGATAGGTCTCAGTACACTACCATGTAACAGTTTTTCAATATTGTTTTTTCAGAGAGACTGCAACAAGCCATAAATGCCTTTGAAATAATAATCTCTCTCTTTTCTTTTAGTATGTTACTAGTGGATTCATTTCCAGTCTGAAAGAAAATATATTGGAGGAATTAATTTGAAAAACACTCAGAGGCCAGTTACAGAATTCCACCTCATCTAATATTTCAAATTGCTGAAGAATGTTGTCAAACAGATTAAAACACTGCATTGCACCAAGAGAAGGGGGAGCTCTCAGAACAAAATTAAAAATTAATGGCCAATTGTGAAAAACTTATTAGGGTGTTTAGCATATTACTTCTCTTTTGTGGGAGAATGAAACTTTTAGTGATCCACCAATGTTTTGCAGAATATTTAATAACTGTTAATTGTCAATAACTGACAAGGTAATTATAAATTGGTTTATGCAGGTATGCTGGACATATAACTTCTGTTGCTTTGCAACAATGATTTTACTGCAACAGAAAACAAGAAAAGGAAGAAATTAAATTTATTATTAAATCTCTGAAGAGGCAAGGCTTGCATTGCTACACTGAAGTGCCAAAGAAACTGGTATAGGCATGAAACTTCATGGAAGATTAAAACTGTGTACCGGACCAAGACTCGAACTTGGGACCTTTGCCTTTTATGGGCAAGTGCTCTACAGACTGAGCTACCCAAGCACGACTCGCGTCTCGTCCTCACAGCTTCAATTCAACACTTGCCCGCGAAAGGCAAAGACCCCGAGTTCAAGTCTTGGTCCCACACACAGTTTTAAGCTGCCAGGAAGTTTCATATCAGCGCACACTCCGCTGCAGAGTGAAAAATCTCATTCTGGTATAGGCACGCATATTCAAATACAGAGATATGCAAGCAGGCAGAATACGGCGCTGCGATCGGTAACGTCTATATAAGATAACAAGTGTCTGGCACAGTTGTTAGATCGGTCACTGCTGCTACAGTGGCAGGTTATCAACATTAAGTGAGTTTGAACTTTGTGTTGTAGTTGGCACGCGAGCGATGAGACTCAGCATTGCAAAGGTAACGATGAAGTGGGGATTTTCCCATACCACCATTTCACGAGTATACTGGAGATATCAGGAACCCAGTAAAACATCAAATCTCCAACATCGCTTTGGCCAGAAAAAGATCCTGCAAGAATGGGACCAACGACGATTGAAGACAGGAGTGTAACCCTTCTGCAAATTGCTGCAGATTTCAATGCTGGGCTATTGACAAGTGTCAGTGTGCAAACCATTCAATGAAACATCAACAATATGGGATTTTGGAGCCAAAGGCCTACTTGTGTACCACTGATGACTGGAAACATGTTGCCTGGTCAAACGAGTCTCGTTTCAAATTGTATCGTGCGAATGGACATGAACGGGTATGGAGACAACCTCATGAATCCATGGACCCTGCATGTTAGCAGGGGACTGTTCAAGCTGGTGGATGCTCGTAATGGTGTGGGGCGTGTGCAGTTGGAGTGATATGGGACCTCAGATACATCTATATTTGACTCTTGACAAGTGACATGTATGTAAGCATCCTGTCTGATCACCTGCATCCATTCATATCCATTGTGTCTTTCAACAGACTTGGGCCATTCCAACAGGACAGTGTGACACCCCACACATCCATAATTGCTAAGGAGTGGCTCCAGGAACACTCTTCTGAGTTTAAACACTTTCGCTGGCCACCAAACTCACCAGATGTGAACATTATTGAGCATATCTGGGCTGCCTTGCAATGTGCTGTTTAGAAGAGATCTCCACTCCCTGGTACTTATGGGTTTATGGACAGCCCTGCAGGATTCATGATGTCAGTTCCCTCCGGCACTACTTCAGATTATTAGTCGAGTCCATGCCATGTTGTGTTGCAGCACTTCTGTGTGCGTACGGGGGCCCTTCAAGATATTAGGCAGGTTTACCAGTTTCTTTGGCTCTTCAGTGTATAATGAAATATTAAGCAACCATATGCAGTTTAACACAGCATACATTAGTGCTATACTGGTAATCAGTGTCCTGTACAATGTCTTTCAGATGCTGCCATTTTAAAATACTCATTAATAAAATCAGTTTATGTATATGAAGGAAGAGATCATTTAGACAACTGCAACTCAATTTCCACATTGCCAGTGACCTGAAAGCTTTATTTCAGGTGGTAGTGAATCAGGGCACAATAGCATATCTCTGTGCACATAATCTGTTGACAGATGTGGTTTAGCTCTAGGAAAAGCAATTTCTTCCTATGTGTTTGAGGTAGTTGCAAGGGTAAATAGCAAGTTACAGACAATAAGTATCTTCTTTTGTTTATCAAAAGCGTTGACCATGTGCATGTGTTTTACATTTGGTGGAGTTTTAAGGAAGTGGGTAAAAGCTCAGCCTGCATCCAACAATCAAGATGCACAAAGCTCTCTCAAAGTATCAACAAACAGTGGACATGTTTGACCGTGTTTGAGGTGTTATGCCGTAGTAGCCTGGGGTTGGCAGGGGGGGGGGGGGGCGACATGATCCTGTTGTAGATCTACTGCTTTTCTTGGTATGTATCAGTGATCTAAGAATGAAAACGTGGTCCAAGCAGGCTGTAACCTATTATTGTCTGTGCTATTAATTTCGACTGTCTGCCTTTTTCAAGCCTCAAGCTTCACATCATACTTCACTAAATAGCCAGTATATATGTAGCGGCACACATGGTTTTCAAGTGCGTGTATAGTGCAAATACAATCCAGTAGTGCACTACATTATGTCCATTAGTAATGACATACAGTGATCTACCAGTAAACATGACATACGATACAAAAACGTAAGCCACTTGCAAATGACCCAAGTGTCATTGTCAGAGATGTGGAATATAATGTAAAGTGGTGTATACAGTTTGAAACAGAACTGTTGTCAAAGTTAAAAGTTCAAATGGTTCAAATGGCTCTGAGCACTATAGGACTTAACTTCTGAGGTCATCAGTCCCCTAGAACTTAGAGCTACTTAAACCTAACTAACCTAAGGACAACACACACATCCATGCCCGAGGCAGGATTCGAACCTGCGACCGTAGCGGTCGCGCGGTTCCAGACTGTAGCGCCTAGAACCGCTTGGCCACTCCGGCCGGCTGTCAAAGTTAAATTTTGATATCAAAAGATGCCCAAATAATCAGTGAAGTCAAAACTTTTAAATGGAAAAAACTTTTCTGTATATATAACATTTAGAATCTTGTGCAGAAACCAAGAGCTGCTATCCATTTTATAATAATAATAATAATAATAATAATGTCTTTTGTTACTGATGCTAAAATGCAAAGCTTGTTTGCTTTCACTATATATCTTGTACCATACCATGTTTAAGACGTTCGCTGCACTCACCAGTGCAGGCCACTAACACTCCAGGCAGGCGCTTATAAGCACACATGAGCTGAGAGCTGAAAACATACCTTTGCGAAACCTGCTAAGTTCACGTTGTGCACATACGTAGTATTGATAGCGAATATAACGTCTGCGCAACAGGTGGTGGTAGATATAAAAATACAAGTACACTTTAGCTGTATGCCAATCGTGATAAATGCTGCATGCTGTCTGACGCTTATAAGTGTCATACACATTTATTGCAAACAATTCTAACAACGCCTCTGATTTATTGATTTTATTGCAAATTGGAAAGAAAATACAATTCAAACAAGCGATAAATCCGCTCCATTGAGAGAGAATTAGTCTGAAAACACCAAAAGATTTATCAAATGGAGAAAAAGAAACAGGACTCATCTGCAGTGTGGTGCTATGGAAACCCAATCCCATATAAGAAATAAGTTTGCAAGGTGTAGAGGGGATGTTTTTATAGCAAACCACAAATAAATCCACATACTGTACAGAAACCTAATGTTCTGAGCAATCAATGCAACGACATTTTACTTGGCTATCAAATAAAACAAATACAAACACTTTACAAATGAAATATGAACAGATCTTCCTCTGAAGATACAACATCCCATTATATTACGGGTATGTAATTGTGCAGCAGTTCAAACAGAATGCAGGTTTGTTTGGACACGTTATGCACACGTATGGTGTATCCATACGATTGCCCCGTTCCACACACGTTGTACATCGCTTCCTCATTATTTGCTTCTTCCCTTCAATTGCGTCCCACTTTTACACAACTTATGTGTCTTTGCAATATTTGTTACCCACACCTTTCGTAACGTCAATTGGTGGAAGTACTCCCCTTATTATTTGTATTCTATAATACTATGACATTATTTTATGTCCTGATATTTATCATATAGGTAATATGAATTGAACATTAGGATGTCAACTACATGGAAGAATAGTTTCTTAGTTACGACAACATCTGGTCCTGCCCATCGGTCCCAGACATACAACTATTATATTTGATAAAGGGCAGTGGTTATTCTGTGGAAATGTAGGAGTCTTCTTGTCTATCCTTCCATTTGCCAATCATTACGCCATCTGAATATTGTACAAGAGTGTCTCCTTTCACAAGTTTTACGCATACCGCGTCTTTAGGAGTATTTATCCTATTTATCCTTAGTGTCCCGGTGCAATGTGTTTTTGCATTCAAGAGGGTTTTAGCTAAAGCAAAGCTGTCGTAAAAGTTGTCCGTGTAAATGTGATGGCCAACATTCAGCTTCTCGTCCAGCATGCCCTTTTCCCACCATATCACCACGCATCCCTGTGTACACAGTGCATTTATTTACGAAACCGTCTGGATTATTTAGCATGTACAATTTGATGCCATATTTATTCCTTTTGTTCTTTTTATACTGCCTAATTGACAATTGTCCCCTTCAATGAATCACTGAGTCATCACCTGACACATTCTATTGTTAAAATAATTCAGTATAGGGTGTACCTTATATAGTCGATCATCTGGTTTTGGGTCCCCTGACTATGGATTTTTCGCAAAATGCAGTGAGCATAAGATGAGCAAATATCAGTCTCTGCCCGTACTCATCGCTATTCCTCTATTTTTGAACAGCGGGTGTTTCTTCCAGTAGTCTTGTAATCGGGCATATTTGACATTACCCATATGTAATGAAATACCTTGGAAGACTAGTATTGCTCCTATGCTTACATGTTTCCAATTACTAATCTTAGAGCCCTCTTTTGCATTTTCGCTCGTAAATATATTGTGCGCGTTACCTTTCGTTTCATCAAGTACGAGCTGCAGTATGTCATTTGTAACCAGTAGCCTAAAGAAACCCATTGGCGTATTGCCAGCAGGATTTATCTGCAAACATTCTGCTTTTGTAAATGCGTGATACTGCATTCCATGTGGTTCTTCATGCCAAGTCGCACCTGGTTTGCTTACTTCTGCGAGCATGGGTTCGTTATCGTCAACGATTTCCTCATCATCGTCATCCGTATCGTCCAATTCCGAACTGTCGCGAAACATATTCGACAGTTCTGCTTCCAAACTTTCATCACTATGGTATGTTTCTGCAGTCTCCAAATTCAAGCCACCTTCCTCTGGTTTGTCCCCTCTGAACTCAACATCACTATCTTCTAACACACTCAGTAACTCATGCTCAGTATATTGTTCACTCTTACTACTCTTTTTCGGGTTAGAAGGCCCCGGTGTCAGTTGATTTGGTGCCATTGCAAACAATGCACAACACAGACGACTAAAGACGAAAACACACAACTGCAGACAGGAAAACGTAACATGATATTTTGTTGGTTGCTTGTACTAACACGAGTGCACAGCCAAACCAACTATACTGAGTAGTCAGCTAGTGAACGTGCTACTTATAAGCGTTACCCACACTGGTTTGTTGATCGCGGAAATGCTTATAATCATCAGCTGCACTGGCTTGTTGTCTGCAGAAACGCTTATAAGCATCAGCTGCACTGGCGTGCTGATCGCGGAAACGCTTATAAGTGTCAGCCGCAGCGTCCATGTTAAGGACAACTCTGTGTGTTCACAAAGAATGTTCTCATACAAAAAAAGGATCTTAAGAAGAATCTGCAGTGTCAGTTCAAGAATTTTAAGCAAGCCATTGCCCATTGTTCAAGCTTCTTTAAATTCTAATTCTACCATCCTTTTACAGATACCAGGTACTCCTTCATGGGATTTATGGTTAATAATGTGGACTCATTCTAAAGGAACTGAACAGACAGCAAACACTAGACAGAAAAAGAAATTTCACTTGGATAACACTTCTTTAACACTCGTGCAGAAAGGATGTGCACTATTTTACAGTTTTCCTTTTCAATATACTTCCATCTGAATTGAAAATTTGTGAGTGACGAATCCCAGATTATGAAATATAAATTGAAGGCCTTCCTAATATCATATGCCATTTATTAGGTTCAGCAGATCTGCACAATGGCAAGAAGTCTTTTGTTGTAATGTGTTATTTATTTTTATATTGAGTCACAAGTAATTTGTTTCTGTTATTTTTTAACTTGTAATTTTTCAGCATTCTCTATGTTAAGTATTAATGGTTTCCATGACTCAGTTACTTTACCATATATACCATTCTTTTGGGCATTGTGCACTAATAGGTAAGCTATATAACACTGACACTGAGTGGTACTGCCAGGTTGTGTAACTAGCTAAGTTATCACTGTCAGTTGTAGGAAAGAAGCTCAATGGATACCAGTTTCATTACAACTATGCTTAGTAAACCAGTCTGATGCTTAAAGCAGGCTTTGGATTGATGAATACTTTACCTACTTCTGCTCAGATAAGAAGACAGTTCACCAGTTAAAACTGTCCGTTGTAACAATCTGAGGTGTTTGCTTACAGGATGCATCTTTTCATACATGAAGTATAAAAAAGTCTTTTCTGTAGGAAAAAAATACGTTATTGTAAAATACTTTTGCTAATTATGTTAATTAACACTTTAAAGTCTAGCCACTTAGAAGAATTTCAGGCCCAGAAAACCAGCCATTTGTGCCACTATTTAAAGAGTTACTGGTGCATATGTGTTTGCTAAATGTTAAAGGGAAATACAAACTGAAGAAAGATTTATTTTTCATATTTACTTTAGTTCTTTGATAGATAACAAACTTTAAAACAATCGTAACAGAAAGTATAATTATCCTTAAAAAAGTTGTGATGTGAGTTAGTGAGCAATTTCACATGTAATTCTCTTTTATATGGAAAAATCTGAGGTATCCTTTCATGCAGAGAGGTATGTTGCAATCAGGGCAATACTAACCTGTTTCTTTCATGCTTGGTTGCTTTGCCAGCAAATAGTCTCATCTTCTCCAAACAAATCTGGAGACCTGTGTTGGATTCTGCTTCATCATGAGATTTCAATTTCACAACTAGTAGGAGCAACAATATCACTGATGAAAAGTTGTAGCAGACTGCAGTTTACCTGAATGTGACTCTTCCCGAGACTGTTTCCACTCAGATATTTCTCCATCCAATCCAGAATCATTGACTTCTTCCTCTTGAGCTTCCAAAATTTCTTGCTCACTCAATAAACGTGACACATTTGTAGCAGAATTACATCAAACTGCAAAAGCTAATGAGTACATACATGAAACTGGTGACAATAGAATCACATTGGCTGAGCCGGTTGTTACAGCAACTGTTGCATTTGCTGCTGCTTCTTCTGAAATAATTGTGGAAATTGGTTACATGAGGCAGCACCTGTCAAGGGACAGGTAGAAAAATGTACGTACAATGTTCTCATACAAAAGGAGCCCAGTTTCCGAGCGAAAGGTGGCTTGGCATCTAGAAAATCATGGTTGGAGCTATACTCAGGCATGGTCTTGAGCTCCAAGTTATGCTCAGGCTTGATTGCAGAAGTGCTAACAGTATCTGTCATAGTCTTAAATGTGGAACAAAAATGATCCAACTAAAGGCAGTGATTTAGTGATGACTGTATACTGCAGACAATTTCCATTTTTACATTCAAACAATATATTACGCTGTCCTTCTACCAAATGCTGCTCAGTGACAGGCAGCACTGTAGTTAATGACTAGTATCTAAAGTTCTAAAACAGTCATATTTAATAAAGTATCAGTTACTCCTACTAGTTGTGAAATTGAAATCTTATGTAAAAAAAAGTGCTTATGATGAACAAAGAACTTTGCCATGCTATCGTTTCTTGGGAAAACAGACACAGGGAGGGAATGAGGGAGGGGGAGGGAGGGAGGGAGAGAGAGAGAGAGAGAGAGAGAGAGAAGCAGCAGCATTTCTTGGTGCTAATGCCGACTATCACAAGTTTGTTTTTCTTGTCATAAGAAGGTTGTGTGTGTAGACAAGAAGCAGGTAACAAGAAATCTAAGAATTAGATTAAAAAACCAGACTGAAAATAATAATTTTTTAATATGTTTAGCTATCCAGGCCAAAACAAAGAAAATAGTGGCTGTCGTGAAAGTGTTGAGCACTGCAGTTGAACATACAGGCAAGCAACTGCAGAAGCATGAAATCAGAGAAATCGAGCAAATGGAAGACATACAAAAGGTGATAACAAAAATATATATCTGTAAACTGAAATTACAGTTTATAGTCACAAAAAAAGTATTGGCAGTCAAGTTCAGCTGAGTACAGATGTGTGAACATAGCTTTCTCCTCTTCACAAGGCTACCACAGGAACTATCAGTGCAATGTGTCATCAGGAACAGCATCTTATGCTACCAGCGATGGATGACACTCAGCTACCAGCCAGTCTTGGAAGTTCTGTTGAGTGACCTAATGTGGTCAGTGTCTTGGGAGGAGGGGGGGGGGGGGGGTGGGGGAGCAAAAATATTTTCTCATGATTGATATTGGTTCTACACCAGCTGAGTAGCAGTGTGAATATCAGGAGACATTTCAAGGGTAGCTAGTAGTCTGATGAAGTAAAAGGGAAAGAAAAATTGATGCTGATGCAAATTGCCACAGGTAGAACTCTTTGTAACCAAGCACAGTAAGCACACAAGAACAACAGAACTGATTATAAAACACAAGTGGCAAAAGTTTGAGGTGTTGGAGACAAAGTTAAAATGGACACCATTATATATCTGTTAACCTTCTTAATCACTACCATAGATATTTGTCATATACCTTTTTTGAGCAAATTAATGTTTTTTTTTTTTTTTTTTGTTTCTGTGGAAGAGGTCAGAATTTTCAGTTGTATGTTTGTCATTAAATAAATTACTTTGTTCACATCAGTAAACATAAGAGGTAGAACAGTCATTTTTAAACCAAATGATGTGTAGGGATTGTTCCTTCTGAGAACTATTGTCTTGTTAAAATTCAGCTTAGTCTACTATTAGTTAGCCAGTTAGATATTTGTTCCATAGATCATATTCATGATAAATGTTATGATGTGGAACTTGTCAACAAACAAACTTAGATCAAATACTGAATCATATATACAAGTTGGGCATTTATAGTTTTTCCCTTTATAACTGATAAATTATGTATATTCAATAATTCCTCTATGGTACAGCAGTTGTTGTTGAGGAGAAACATCTGCAATGTACATTTTATTTTAATTGGTAGGTTTTCAGAGAGTTTTATAACTGCATATTTCATCGCTTTGTGTGCCACAGTTAGATTCATTAAAGAATGTGTATCATTTTTCTTTGTAATGTTGTACTTAGGATTGTCTCCGTTTCTCTCAGACTCAGATAGGTTATTGATAACAAATTTTGTAAGTGAATAAAATTACTGTGAAACTGTGGTTAAGAGATGCCTGTAAGATGTATGTGTGAACCCTACATACAAATTTAATAGCTTCTTTTGTGCAATGAATACTTTTTGCGTAAGTGAAGAGTTACCCCAGAGTATTATCACATGATACATCAATGAATGAAAATATGCAAAATATGTCTCATGTTGTCTGTAGTTCAACCATGCGTAGACGGTCAATACTTTGGTTCGATGGCGTCCACATTGTTACTTTGTGCCAGGAAGGGCTCTCAACAAGGGGAATGTATAGGCATCTTGGAGTGAACCAAAACAATGTTGTTCGGACATACAGGAGATACAGAGAGACAGGAACTGTTGATGAATGCCTCCCTCAGGCCGCCCAAGGGCTACTACTGCAGTGGATGACCGCTACCTATGGATAATAGCTCGGAGGAACCCTGACAGCAACGCCACCATGTTGAATAATGCGTTTTGTGCAGCCACAGGACGTCTTGTTATGACTCAAACTGTGCGCAATAGGCTGCATGATGTGCAACTTCACTCTTGACGTCCATGGCGAGGTCCATCTTTGCAACCACGACACCATGCAGATGGACCCAACAACTTGCCGAATGGACCGCTCAGGGTTGGCATCAGATTCTCTTTACCGGTGAGTGTTGCATATGCCTTCAACCAGACAATCGTTAAAGACGTGTTTGGAAGCAACCCAGTCAGGCTGAATGCCTTAGACACACTGTCCAGCGAGTGCAGCAAGTTGGAGGTTCTCTGCTGCTTTGGGGTGGCATTATGTGGGGCTGATGTACGCTGCTGGGGGTCATGGAAGATGCTGTAATGGCTGTACGATACGTGAATGCCATCCTCCACTGATAGTGCTACCATATTGGCAGCATATTGGCGAGGCATTTGTCTTCTGGATGACAATTCGCGCCCCATTGTGCACATCTTGTGAATGACTTCCTTCAGGATAACGACATCACTTGACTAGAGTGTCCAGCATGTTCTCCAGGCATGAACCCTATCGAATATGCCTGGGATAAATTGAAAAGGACTGTTTATGGATGATGTGACCCACCAATCGCTCTGAGGGATCTACGCCGAATCACCGTTGAGGAGTGAGACAATCTGGACCAACAGTGCCTTGATGAACTTGTAGATAGTATGCCATGAAGAATACAGGCATGCATCAATGCAAGAGGACGTGCTACTGGGTATTAGAGGTACCAGTGTGTACAGCAATTTGGACCACCACCTCTGAAGGTCTCACTGTATGATGGTAGAACATGCAATGTGTGGTTTTCATGAGCGAAATGGTGGAAATGATATTTATGTTGATCTCTATCCAATTTTCTGTACAGGTTCCAGAACTCTCAGAACCAAGGTGATGTGTGTGTAGTATCCTGCTTTGCATTATTCAGAACAGCCTAGGGTAAGAGTATTATGACTGCCACAATCGAATACCTTTGATATGTCACAGATGATCACATGGTGATATTTCATCATTTGAAAATTGTATTATGTGCTTAGAAAATATACAAACAACTGACTCAGTAGAATGGCCCTTTGGTAATCAAAACTGTGATTATTAAGTATCCCATAACTACACAGGTGGGTGACAATTGTGTAATTAATTATCGTCTCAAAATTTTTAGAAAATGATGTAAGGAATGACTCTGGCAAGTAGGTATTTTCATACGAGTTGCAGTGTTGTCTTACGCAACAATGACAAATTTTAATCTGTGTGGGAAAAAAACCCTGAATTAATGCTGCATTAAATGAGTGACTAACAACATTACATATTATAGGTTCAAAGCTTTTTTGTGTTCCATTGGAGATATTGAGAGACCCTATATGAACTTCCACTTTTTAAGGTCATAATGATCTTCCTTATTTAATATGGGGATGTGAGATTAATTTTTATGCACTAATTGTCTCTGTACTGCTTCTTTGATGTACTGTTTTACTTTCTCTCCTGAACTATTTGCACCAATTTTTTTCACCTACTTTTAAAAAGTAATTATTAAAAATATCTGCTACACTTGACTTGTCTTTTACAATGCTCACATTCTCTATACCAGAAATAATATCATCTTCTGTGGCTTCTCCGCTGTTTCTCTTTTTGACAAAATTCCCTACTGATTTGGTTTTGTTGCCTGACCTGTCAATTTCAGTCAAGATGTGACTACTCCTGGAGTTCTTTTACATCTTTTCTTGGTGTGTTACAAAACTGGTTATAATATGAAAGTTTTTTTTTATAATTATTTGTTCTGGTTATTTTTTATGTGTCACCTTTTCTTTGTGAACAAGACTTTATCAATTTAATTTCTTTTAATACTATCTATCTGAATTTTGAATCAGACCTAAAACCAGTGTCTCTCCTGACCCCAATAACCACAGGGATTTGCCTTCATGTACTAGTGGCTCCCTTGTGTTTTCTGCTAATTAGATTTGCTAACTTGTCCTTATACCACTCTCATTCAGGTGTTGGCTATGAGAGGTATATCCCCATCTTCCTCTAAGAACTACTGAATCAGCATCAATGGAGAGTGTTCATCTATTTATACTGTATTTTCATTTGCGAAAATCCTTACACATTTGTTTTGTTTTATGTTTTCTGCTACCTGGTCAGGACTAACACTTGGTTTCACAAAACCTGTGACCTAGTGCTATGAACTCTTAACTTTTGGCCTACATCCATTCAGTGACTGCTAACGTGTTCTGTTTTTAACTCAACTTACCTACAAGTTTCCTAATTGTGCTGCTGCACCCTGCATTCCTCTACATCTGTATGAGGCTCTTCATTATCAAAGTATGGAGACCAGTGAAATGTACTGAGTAGCAAAATTTGAATTTGCTAAAAAAATTTCCCACTGTCCATCCTTTGCTTGCAACCTTTTCCAAGTACCTCCTTCTCTTGTCCTCCCTTCGGCTGTTGTAAATAAAATTTTGTATTTTCTAACTCAGCTTGAAGTGTATAACTCCTGTTCTTTGATTTTCCAGTCTTTTTGCATAATCTAAAATTCCATGGATGAGCATCATTGAGCATCCTCTTCTCTTCCCCACTGCAGTCACCCCAGTGAAATCATAACTTATAATTTTCACAAAATACTCCATTTCACTAACCTGTGGCAACATCAACATTTATCACACATGGTTGATCATTTTATGAGTATTAACATAAGCTACACTCTTTGTGTGACTCTCATGCATAAAATTAGGCTTGAAATTATGACTGTAAGTGGGAGATGAAAAATATAATTTTCACATTTTTTTAGCTTACTCACTATGAAACTCACACTTATGCTAATATAAGTACACTTATATTTATAACAAGAATCATTTAATAGTAGCTTTTAATATTTTATTTATTTAATTATTTATAACATCAGAATTCACAACAAACTTTTGAGCACACTGTTGGCAACTGAACTGACTCTGTTAAGCATCTATCACTTCAATTTGTTTCTTCTTCTGTCTAATGAGGACTTCTTTATTGTCCCTCATTGGGCTGCTTTGTATTCATGTGGCCATGTGGTGCTCATCTGTTTCCTCCTCATCTAACCATAGAATTGGTTCGTTTCTTTGCTCTTCCTCCTATTATCCTTTTAGTTGTACAGTACTTCCTGGGTTAAGTGTTGTGACTCGTTGATCTTTCAAAGTGCTGCCGCGCAGTTACGCGCGTCCTCTACATGCGGCGCTGTCTGCCAGCCATGCAGCAGCTGCGCCAACTAAGCGACCAGCCAGCCAGCAGCCGCTAGACTTGGACTCAGTGCTGATTTGACTGTTACAGTGTACACTCGTCTTACCTTGTTTACTTGCTCTGTGACTTACGTGTATTGTGTCGTCCTAGAAATATATTTGTTCAACTTGACGTTATAACAATTTGCGACGAGGTAGTGGATTTTTCTTTTTCGTCGTTGACACACTGGTTTCCATGGCTATTTTAGAGCAACTATTGCAAGGTCTCATAGAACAGCAAACGCTTCTCACAAATGCGATTTGTGATTTCGTCGCGGCATCAAATGCGGGGCGTCTCTCGTCATTGTCTATACCTCCTTTTCCTCCTTACGACGAGACGGCGGAAGAATGGTCTGATTACGAAAAACGTCTTCGACAGCACTTCTTGGCATTTCATGTCGCGGACGAACATACATGTAAGTCTCTGTTCTTTTTATGGATTTCACCTCAAATGTATCGGTTGTTGTCGCAATTGGCTCCTTTGAAAGATCCTGCGTCTTTGTCAAATGGCTCTGAGCACTATGGGACTTAACATCTGTGGTCATCAGTCCCCTAGAACTTAGAACTACTTAAACCTAACTAACCTAAGGACATCACACACATCCATGCCCGAGGCAGGATTCGAACCTGCGACCGTAGCAGTCGCGCGGTTCCGGACTGAGCGCCTAGAACCGCTAGACCACCGCGGCCGGCGCGTCTTTGTCCTTTGCTGAAATGTGCTCACTTCTGTCCATATCTTTTCAAAAGCATACGTATGTGGTAGCCTCTCGTGTTGCCTTTTATCGTTGTCAAAAACAACCGAATCAATCCTATCGCGCTTGGGCTGCTGAACTCCACGGCCTCAGTAGAAAGTGTCAATTTGTTACTGAAGTTCACAAAGAATCCTACGCTGATTCCATGGTACGGGATGTTATCCGATCGGCGCCCGACAAAGAAGTTAGGCAACGTGCCCTTCAGTTGGCAAATCAGACTCTCGATGAAGTCCCATCCATTGCTCAGTCTTTTGAAATTTCTCGCGCCGCTGGGGCGCAAATAGAGGCGTGGGGTGACGTCGGGGAAGTACAACCTCTGTGCTCTGTTGAAGCGTGCGGCGTGTCCCCGCGGGCCGACACGGCCGCAGTACGCTCCCAAGCGCAGCCTCGGCCTAACCGTAAACAAACCTCTAAGAAACTGCAGCAAAACCCACGGCAACTTCCTTCATGTCTGCGGTGTTTTACGCAACATTCACGAGAAGATTGTCCACAACGTTGGGCCGTATGTTACAAATGCAAAAAAAAAAAAAAAAAAAAAAAGGGTCATGTGTCATCCGTTTGCAAATCAGACCGCATACCTGACGTTCATGAATGTGACGCTGATTCTGCTTCTGTGTTGTCTGTCAATGGTACTTCTTCCCTTTCAGGGAAGTTATTCCTCACTGTCCAAATACTTGGTCGGGACGTTCGCATGCATATGGATACTGGTTCTGCTGCCACTATCATCAATTCTCAGACGTATCTTCACTTGGGTTCTCCAACCCTATCACCTGTCACTCGGCAATTACGGACGTACAATAAACAGAAGATTTCTCTCTTGGGACAATTTAATGCTGAGGTATCTTACAAATCCGTCGTTCGCACTGTTAGCATATTTGTGGTCGACCATAGTAACGAGGAGAATCTTTTTGGTTTCGATGCCTTTCGCGTTTTTGGGATCTCCATAGATGACTATGTCAATATCGTCTCTGATGCTATTCCTTATGCTCAACTAGATTCCTTGTCGACGACATTTTCGTCCCTTTTTTCTCCTGGGTTAGGCCGTGCAAACGACTTTGAAGCTCATATCACGCTAAAACTCACTGCTCGGCCTATGTTTTTTCAGGCTCGGCCCATTCCTGTGGCCCTTCGTGATCGGGTAAAGCGGGAGCTGGATCGTCTGACTGCTTCAAGGGTCTTGCTTCCTGTCACTTCCAGTGAGTGGTCCTCTCCTGTCGTTGTTGCTAAGTCCAATGGTGATATTCGTCTCTGTGGCGATTTCAAAGCCACTGTAAATGCCTAATGCCTCATCGACACTTACCCTATGCCCTGACATGAAGAATTGTTCACTAAACTTGCTGGAGGCCAGTATTTTTCTAAACTTGACCTGTCAGAAACTTATCATCAACTTCCTCCCGACACTGCTTCCCGGCAGTTCCTGGTACTTAACACACCTTTCGGTCTCTATCAATACCAACGATTGCCATTCGGGGTTGCCAGCGCCCCTGCTCTCTTTCAGCGATTCTTGGAACAATTGTTGCTCCCTGTCCCTGGGTGTATAAATTACATGGACGACATTGTTGTCACTGGCTCCACCACTAACGAACATCTTCAGAATCTCCGCACACTTTTTCATGTCTTACAGACTGTCGGTCTTAAGTGTAATCTTCAGAAATCACAATTTTTTCAGGCATCTATCACGTACTTGGGGTTTCAACTCTCTTGGGATGGTATTCGTCCGCTTCAACAAACTGTCGCTGCGATCGATGCCCTTCCTCGCCCTACATCTGTTAAGGAACTGCAGGCCTTCTTGGGGAAAATAGCATACTATCACAAGTTCGGTGGCTCAGCCGTTGCGTCACCTGTTGCATAAAAACGTGCCTTTTCACTGATCCGCGTCATGTGAAGCGGCTTTCCAGAAATTGAAGGCTATGCTGAAACAGGCCCCGTGCCTGGTTACTCATCGACCTGGCCAACATCTTGTTCTTGCCACAGATGCCTCTCAATACGGGGTCGGTGCAGTCCTTGCGCACCGTTTTTCTGACGGTTCGGAACAACCCATTGCTTATGCCTCCAAAACGGTCACGGATGCCCGACAAAAGTGTTCTCAAATTGAGAAAGAAGCTTTGGCCATCATTTATGCTCTTCATAAGTTTGGTGTTTTTCTTTATGGATCCAAATTTCATCTTGTTATGGACCACAAACCACTTGTTTCCTTGTTTCATCCATCAACGTCGCTTCCCGACAAGGCTGCACACCGCCTCCAGCGTTGGGCTCTTTACTTGTCTCATTTCAATTATGAGATTCATTTCTGGCTGACGACACAACATGCGAATGCTGATGCACTGTATCGCTTTCACATGGGTCCTGATCTGGCATTCGATAGGGCCGAACTTTTGTGTTTCCACCTGGATGTTGCCGAGCAGCGGGTTGTGCACGGGTTCCCCATCACCGGGGACCGGCTGGCGGCTGCTACGGGTTCTGACCCTACCCTCTCCCGGGTTTTACACTGTATTCAGAAGGGTTGGCCAGATCGTCCGTCCGCTAAGACTTCTGATCCGTTGCGGAACTACTATGATTTGCGCTACCGCCTCACGGCTAGGGATGGTGTTATTCTTCTTTCCACCGACAATGCTTCGCCACCTGTTGTGGTACCTGCGTCTTTGAGTGCTTCGGTCTTGCGCCTCCTTCACCAAGGGCACTGGGGTGTCTCTCGCACAAAATCTCTGGCGCGCCGTCATGTGTACTGGCCCGGCATCGACTCTGAAATCGCACACATGGTCGCTGCCTGCGGCCGTTGTGCGTCACATGCCGCCGCCCCAAAGTCATCTTTGTCACCGTGGCCTTCGACTGAGAAGCCCTGGGAGCGTATTCATGCTGACTTCGCGGGACCTTTTTTAGGTACTTATTGGCTGCTCGTAATTGACGCCTACTCTAACTTTCCTACCGAGCGAGGTGGCGCAGTGGTTAGCACACTGGACTCGCATTCGGGAGGACGATGGTTCAATCCCGCGTCCGGCCATCCTGATTTAGGTTTTCCGTGATTTCCCTAAATCGCTTCAGGCAAATGCCGGGATGGTTCCTTAGAAAGGGCACGGCCGATTTCCTTCCCCATCCTTCCCTAATCCGAGCTTGTGCTCCGTCTCTAATGACCTCGTTGTCGACGGGACGTTAAACAGTAATCTCCTTCCTTCCCTTCTAACTTTCCTTTCATTGTTCGTTGCACGTCGCCTACCACCGCGGCAACCACAAATGCTCTAGCTCGCATTTTCTCGTTGGAAGGCCTTCTCTCCACTCTTGTTACTGGTAATGGTCCGCAATTTGCCTCTTCTGAATTTGCGGATTTTTGTGCCCGTCACGGTGTCATGCATGTCACAGCCCCTCCGTTCCATCCACAGTCAAACGGTGAGGCTGAACGACTGGTCCGCACATTTAAGGCTCAGATGCGAAAACTCCTGACTTCTTCTTCTGCTGATGATGCGCTTCTCCAGTTTCTGGCTTCTTACCGTTTCACCCCCATGGGCGACCACAGCCCGGCTGAGCTCTTACATGGCCGGCAGCCCCGCACGCTACTTCATCTTCTGCGGCCTTCCATCTCACAGCCGTGGGTGCCTTTGCTTGGCCGGTTCACCGCCGGCGACCTTGTATGGGTACGGGGATATGGCAGGCGGCTAAAATTGAGTCCTGGCCGCATCTTACGACACCATGGCCGACGCCTGTATGAAATCCAGACAGACACGGGTGTTTCAGTGCATCATTCAGACCAGCTTTGGCCTCGTGTGCCGGCAACGCCTGTTCCGAATGCTGCTACTCACCTTCGGCTCTACCTGACGCTCGGGATCTTGGCATCTCTCATTACTCACAATACAGCCCTCTCACCATCATCTCGGTGCCAGTACAAGAGCAGACGCCACCAGGAGATGTGCCCATGCAGGAACTGGATGACCATCATCTGAGCAACTCGCCTCCTTTTCCTACGGACCCCGACACATCACCCATGTCTCCTGTTATAACAACCGGACTTGCCGCAACGGGCAGATTGGTGCACGGGGCCCCCCAGCAGATTCGACCCCGTCTCCTGTCATTTCGACCCGTTATCATCGGGGACACTTCCGTCCATATGGGAAGCCTCCTCCTCGAGACTTCACGGCCAGTCAAACAACACCTATGGACGTTAGCAATCTACAGGCCACCTCCATCAAGACCAGTGCAAAAGATTCAAAGGGGGGAAAAGTGTTGTGACTCGCCGATCTTTCAAAGTGCCGCCGTGCAGCTACGTGCGTCCTCTACAAGCGGCGCTGTCTACCAGCCATGCAGCAGCCGCGCCACCTAAGCGGCCAGCCAGCCAGCGGACGCTAGGCTTGGAACCAGTGCTGATTTGACTGTCACAGTGTAGACTCGCCTTACCTTGTTTACTTGCTCTGTGACTTACATGTATTGTGTCGTCCTAGAAATATATTTGTTCAACTTGACGTTATAACATTAAGTCATTTTATTTCATATCCTTTTATGGTTGTGTTTTTAAATTGTCCTTGTACTTCAGAATTTTCTGGGACATTTCCCTCTTCCATATCCATTTATGTCACACAGTCCCTGCTAATCTTCTGTTGCTATCTACTCTTCTAAGTTCTTGGACTTTATATGCTCCGTTAATTGTTCTGCTGTTTTCTTTCTGTGGTGTATTACATTCTTTTCATCCCGTATGATTAGCACTGTCTTTTCATGCAATACCATCAAAAGTATTTCCTGGCCTGTTGATAAAGCCACCATGACTTTAGCCGTGATTATAAAGAAGACAACCCAAAGGGCACAATGTTCAGGTCAAAAGCTGTCCTGGATGCCTTCAGATGTAATACCAGCACATCTGACTGATGAGGAGGACGGGGAAATTAAAAGCACAATGCTATGTTGTGGTGACTTCTGCCACCAAATGTATCAAGGTGACCAAATGTAGCGGGAAGACACCAAATGTAGTGAGTGGGTGCCAGGAGGTGCCATATTAAAACTCAGAGAGAAATTTCCAAATGATTTATTTGGTTCTACACTCCTGGAAATGGAAAAAAGAACACATTGACACCGGTGTGTCAGACCCACCATACTTGCTCCGGACACTGCGAGAGGGCTGTACAAGCAATGATCACACGCACGGCACAGCGGACACACCAGGAACCGCGGTGTTGGCCGTCGAATGGCGCTAGCTGCGCAGCATTTGTGCACCGCCGCCGTCAGTGTCAGCCAGTTTGCCGTGGCATACGGAGCTCCATCGCAGTCTTTAACACTGGTAGCATGCCGCGACAGCGTGGACGTGAACCGTATGTGCAGTTGACGGACTTTGAGCGAGGGCGTATAGTGGGCATGCGGGAGGCCGGGTGGACGTACCGCCGAATTGCTCAACACGTGGGGCGTGAGGTCTCCACAGTACATCGATGTTGTCGCCAGTGGTCGGCGGAAGGTGCACGTGCCCGTCGACCTGGGACCGGACCGCAGCGACGCACGGATGCACGCCAAGACCGTAGGATCCTACGCAGTGCCGTAGGGGACCGCACCGCCACTTCCCAGCAAATTAGGGACACTGTTGCTCATGGGGTATCGGCGAGGACCATTCGCAACCGTCTCCATAAAGCTGGGCTACGGTCCCGCACACCGTTAGGCCGTCTTCCGCCCACGCCCCAACATCGTGCAGCCCGCCTCCAGTGGTGTCGCGACAGGCGTGAATGGAGGGACGAATGGAGACGTGTCGTCTTCAGCGATGAGAGTCGCTTCTGCCTTGGTGCCAATGAAGGTCGTATGCGTGTTTGGCGCCGTGCAGGTGAGCGCCACAATCAGGACTGCATACGACCCAGGCACACAGGGCCAACACCCGGCATCATGGTGTGGGGAGCGATCTCCTACACTGGCCGTACACCACTGGTGATCGTCGAGGGGACACTGAATAGTGCACGGTACATCCAAACCGTCATCGAACCCATCGTTCTACCATTCCTAGACCGGCAAGGGAACTTGCTGTTCCAACAGGACAATGTACATTTGCATGTATCCCGTGCCACCCAGCGTGCTCTAGAAGGTGTAAGTCAACTACCCTGGCCAGCAAGATCTCCGGATCTGTCCCCCATTGAGCATGTTTGGGACTGGATGAAGCGTCGTCTCACGCGGTCTGCACGTCCAGCACGAACGCTGGTCCAACTGAGGCGCCAGGTGGAAATGGCATGGCAAGCCGTTCCACAGGACTACATCCAGCATCTCTACGATCGTCTCCATGGGAGAATAGCAGCCTGCATTGCTGCGAAAGGTGGATATACACTGTACTAGTGCCGACATTGTGCATGCTCTGTTGCCTGTGTCTATGTGCCTGTGGTTCTGTTAGTGTGATCATGTGATGTATCTGACCCCAGGAATGTGTCAATAAAGTTTCCCCTTCCTGGGATAATGAATTCACGGTGTTCTTATTTCAATTTCCAGGAATGTATTACAGTGCTCTGTTCACCTCAGTAAGCGTCACAGGGTCCTGCAATGCTGAGGAAGCACCCCAGCGGCCTGTGCAATGCAACGCTGTGTTGTGCTGGTCTTGGCTGGCCTGCTAAGTTCCGATGATGTCAGGATGGATGCGCCAGCAGCCGACTCAGCACTGCTCAGTGTGAGCCGTGCTGCTCCGCCGGGAGCCATAGGCCAGCCCTGCTGCTGCTTCTTCCTCGCTGGTATAGCTGAGAACGTGGTGGCAACGACTGCCCGCGATCCGGTGTCCGGATCTTCGGCCCTCGCCTCGGAAGTCTCCGACGTATGTTGGGAGCCGAGACGACTGCCTGCAGTAGCGAACCGAAGAGTGGTCCGCTCCGGGCGGCTGCGTATCGTGTCAGCCTTATAGGGTTGAACCGACGACCCGCCGTGGACTAGGACGCTGTCGCCCCATCTGTTGCTGCGTGTAGCCCAGTGGTGTGACACGCCTCACCATCCAGGAGAGCTGCCACATTTGAATGAATCTCGTTAGGAAATGGCACCTACTTGTACTCGGCTGTGTGCCTTGTTTTGCCAAGCGCATCCTTTGCGTCACATATGCATAACACTTAGGTTGCCAGTGGCCCTCTTCTGCCTGTGACATGCGCCATGGAGACTGCTGTGTGCGCCCTTTTCGTGCTCCGAATATCGCGCAAGACTAACTTTCCCTATCCTAAACGGTGGTGCCGCTACATTATTCCCCTCTTTGGAAAGTCCTGGTCCCCGGTTCGTCCTTTAACTAACTCTTAAACTTGTTTGGATTGGCACTTACGACATACTTACTTACTATTAGAAAACTTAGACACAGTCCAGTGCTCCTAAGCACATGACATGAGGGGAAAATTATAAAAACAATCCTTAATGGATGACCACTCCGCTGAACGTTAGTTCAACCCCTTACCTATGCCCTCAGTATCCAATCTACTGGGCCTTGGACTACCCTCGGATCCCTCCGGGAATTGGCTCTCCGCCTGATCAGAAAGAAAACAACACATAACAAAGTTAAGGCTGCGATGACACTTGGCACAGAGGTGCTCAAAATGATCGTTATTTGCCCTTGCCTTTCCCTATACTGAGCGACATGCTGCACAAGCTGTTGGACGGATATGCGTCCCTCTTGCTCTAAAATGGACTGATTTGCGGATTTCAACAGACCTGGCTCCAGAGTTTGATTTAACAAGGTCAGATTCTGCCGTGGCAAAAACTCTAAAGTGGTTTCTGGCCAGTACAGCTGTGGCTGCGTAACATTCAATTGTGTGACTACTGAAATTGGTGGTGGCCGATGGAAGGTTGGTCCTATTACGTTACACTTAGTTCCATTGATTAAAATTCCGCTCCCTTCGAGCTCTGTACGTTTCGCTTCTGCAAATACTCCCCGCTCAAAACAACTTGCTACTACTACCAAATTCTCGTAGGTGGAGAAGATCCAATGCATCCCGACTTGTTGCAAGGGTTCTACGATGTCCCTTGGACAGTCTATTCCTTTCCCCCTGGCTAAAAATAACTGCACGGTGCATGTGTCCCATATTTGCAGCTTCACAGATTTTCCTCCAACATTCACTATTTTTGATTCAAACTCAACACCGATTATGTGACTACTCTCATTATACGAAGTGGTGCAATAAACACGACCTTCCTGACCCAGCACTGTCGTTAACTACACTACACGACCCTTTTCTGCAACCTGAGGCCAGGGATCATCATTACCCTTTCTCCCTCTTTAAAGACTGCTGCCCCAGCAGGCTCACAATACTCGAAAACACATATACAATAATACAATGCCTACTTAGTCTACGCAAACACAATGACACATAATACGAAAAAAAACCTACAAATACTCTACTACCTTCTAGATCGCAAAGCATGCGGTACTTCATGCTGTACTCTATCTTCCTGGTTTTCTCTGTGCTTAGCACCTCTCTTCACTCTCTCTTCTTCCTCTTTCCTTCCTGTGACACGACTGGAATCACATCTGGGCAACCCTTAAATGGCTGTAACCGCCCCATGTGTACTATTGTCGTTCTAATTGGCAGCTGAAGCTTAACATTAACGGGAGATGTGGTTTCAACAACTTGGTATGGCCCTTGATACCTAGTGAGGAACTTCTTCGTTTTCCCTTTTTGTGTATAGGGGCTGGCTGGACAGCATTACCCATTGCCCCACTTTATACTGCAGTAAACTTCCTTTCCGCTGTACTGCGTCTTCCTGCCTTTCCAAAGCCTTTGTATTCGCCTTTTGTACCCGTTTCCAAACATCCCGAATTGTCCCTGCAAATTGACGTACAGATTCACCGGTCCTTCCTTCCTGTAGCTTCACTAAATCAAACGGTGACGGCATTTTTCGCCCGAACACTACTTCATATGGAGACAAACCAGTAATTGGATGGACTTTTGCATTGTATGCGCATACAATATGCTTCAAATACTCGTACCACTGATGGTGATGAGAATCCACATAATAACTCAGCGTCTTCCCGATTGTTCTGTGTACCCATTCTGCCTTCCATTGGTCTGTGGATGCAACGCGCTCGTCCTCAACTTTTTTATGTTCAACAATTTACACAGTTCCTCCATTAAATCCGACATGAAGTTGGTCCCTTGGTCAGTAATTATGGTCTCTGGTAAACCAGACTTCAAAATCCAGTTATTTACTAACACTTGCGCGACCATTGCTGCCTGTGGATTTGGCATAGCCACCATCTCCACATACCTGGAAAAATGGTCTATTATTGTCAGAACGAATCTGTTCCCCGATGATGTTCGCCTAAAAGTTTCTAAGACATCAATCCCCAGAAAAGAAAATGGACATGTCGCTTCCAGTAATAGTTGTAGCTGTATCTGTTTCCGACTCAAATCTGCTCTCTGCGCAATGGTATACAATTCTTGACATACTAATCCACACTTCCTTCCCTACCTCTCCACCAATACCTCTCTGCCACTCCCCTATTCGTCGTTCTACACCCTCTATGACCGGATAACACGTGATCATGTGCTTCCTTTAAAACCCGTGGCCCTAACTTCGTTTCCCTGCACAGAAGACCGTCGTAAACATTAAACTGTGGCTGTGTCCGAAGCAATTTACAATCATTGTCCGCGTCGTGTAATTTTTGCCATACTGCTAGGTCATAACCTATGACTTTTACTTTTGCCACCTTCCTACTTAGTGCATCCACATTGCCGTGCTTCTTCCCAGGCTTGTGCACCACCTCGTAGTCGAATTCACTAAGCCCCACAGCCCATCTAGCGAGTCTAGTGGACGGATACTTCAACCCCAATAACCACTTCAACACAGCATGATCTGTCACTACCCGAAATCTTCTCCCATATAAATAACATTTAAAATATGTGATTCCATAGATTATGCTAAGCATCTCCCTCTCTGTTGTTGAGTAATTCTTCTCTGCTGCATTCAACTGCCTAGACGCATAGGCTACAGGATGTTCTTTCCCATCAATTTCCTGACTAAGCACACACCCTAATACTTGATTCGATGCATCGAATGCTAGAATGAATTCATTTTCAAAATCTGGAAACACAAGAACCGGACTTGATGCTAACACTTCTTTCAGTTTGTCAAACGCTTTCTGATAATCTTCGGTCCACTCAAATTTCACACCCTACCGTAACAATTGCGTTAACGGCTGTGCGAAATCTGCAAAACTCTTCACGAACTTTCGATAGAAATTGCAAAGTCCGATGAATGACTGCATCCCATTAACAGTTTTCGGTTCCCGAAAATCCCTTACAGCCTGAACCAAACTCGGATCTGTTCGCACTCCGTCCTTACTGATAATATGACCCAAACATTTTACTTCTTCTAATGCAAAATGGCACTTCTCCAGGCTCAACGTCAAACGAGCTGCTCTTAACCTCATAAAGACTTCCCTTAACCGCTGTCTATGTTGCTCAAAAATGGTTCAAATGGCTCTGAGCACTATGGGACTTAAACATCTGAGGTCATCAGTCCCCTAGAACTTAGAACTACTTAAACCTAACTAACCTAAGGACATCACACACGTCCATACCCGAGGCAGGATTCGAACCTGCGACCATAGCGGTCGCACGGTTCCAGACTGAAGTGCCTAGAACCGCTTGGCCACCCTGTCCGGCTATGTTGCTTCATACTACTTGAAAACATTATAATGTCATCCAAACAGACAAGACACTGCCGTGGTTTCAAACCCCTCAAGATACTGCGTAGCAACCTCTGAAACGTTGCCGGAGCGTTTTTCAAACCGAATGGCATTCTAATGTACTGGTAATGGCGTCCAGGTGTAGAGAAAGCAATTTTTGGACGATCCTCTGGAGCCATCTCTAACTGATGATAACCATTTGTCAAATCCATCGTAGAAAAGTACTGGCACTGTCCTATGTGATCCAAGGTCTCCGATATATTTGGAATGGGGTATGCGTCCGTTACTGTCTTATTATTGCGGTATCGGTAGTCACAACAGAACCTGTGTTTCTTAGTTCGATCTGCAGATTTTTTAGGCACAACGAAAATGCCCGCTCTCCAGCAACTATTACTATAATTACTATTAAAAACAGTCTTGATCACGATTTATTTAACAAGGTGACCGGTTTCGACCACTACTGTGGTCATCTTCAGACCATTGAGTAGGAACCCCTTTCTGTTGGAGATTCTCCAACAGAAAGGGGTTCCTACTCAGTGGTCTGAAGATGACCACAGTAGTGGTTGAAACCGGTCACCTTGTTAAATAAATCGTGATCAAGACTGTTTTTAATAG
This sequence comes from Schistocerca piceifrons, assembly GCF_021461385.2. NCBI lineage: Eukaryota > Metazoa > Arthropoda > Insecta > Orthoptera > Acrididae > Schistocerca > Schistocerca piceifrons. Next base: position 256,273,641 of record NC_060149.1, read on the forward strand.
TAATTATTTACAAGACATTGATCACTGCTGTTCCCGTAATGCATTCAAAAGTAACTATTACTATGCTCTATAATACTGTCCGCAAGCTGCTGATCAATGAAATCCTCCACAATCAGCTGCAAATACCTCGGTATTCTGTATAGTTTACGGTAAACAGGTGCTTCATTCCCTGTTGGTATCCTATGTTGAACTAATGGAGTTGCTGGCAACGGACTTTGTGGAAAAAACAAATACTTAAATTCCAACAATAATTCTTCCATATGCTCTCTTTCTCCTCCTTTCAAATGCTTAATTTTGTCACGCAATGCAGTTCTATCGGCAGTTAGTGGCTGATCGCTTCGCCTACCTCTCGAACACCAGTCTGCGTAATCTGGCACAACCAAATTTGCTACTAAGACTCCTTTCCTCAAATTCGCGCTTATAGCTCTAAAATTATCCACGTTCACGGGAACTACTCGCCTGTCGTTCCCCTCCTGTACGCGTACAACACTACATTTCACAAAACAACCCAGTGAACCCAAAACTTGATTATCCTCCATTGGTTCAATAACACATACCATATCCACAGGTAGATTCGAGCCCACACTTACCCAAAGCGACTTCCTGGTGCCACTAGACACACACTCATGCAAATTTAGCCTTAATGCTCATGTACGCGGTTCAATTGGTTTGTTCATTACGTTGAACGCCCCTCGTGACAGCTCTGCATTGACCTAGCGGAAATAACATTCCACCAAGTTCCACAGTTCGTCGTCCAAGGACAATTTTGGTATGATGTTGATGCAAGAAATCTACTCCTAGGATCATGTCGTATCCCTTGCTTACCCATGATACCACCTCTACGCATGCATTAAATTGGACTTTCCCTATGCGAAAGTCAACTGTTACCGACCCCAAAGTCGTGACCTCCTTATCCCCCACTCCACGCAACCTATAACGTGGTGGATCTAACTTCCTTCGTCCCATTATGTTCTTAGTAGCCACTGACACTTGCGCCCCTGTGTACAACAAAATCTCAGACTTTTTAGTTCCTACGGATCCTACCACTGAACATTCCACTTCTGCATACGTATTCGTAGCACTGAAATTAAACGGGAGCTCCCTTGGGTGGATCTTGGGCCCCCTCTGCCGTTTAACGTTTGCCCACCTCTCCTATCTCCACTTCTCCATCCTCCACGCTGCTGATTTCCACCCGTTTCTCTATTCCTTGGTGACTGGGTACATTGCCTCTGCACTTGTCCCGTAAGAACACACTTATAACGTTTTATATCCGCTGCAAATACTGTTTGCCTCTCACGTACCCCTGTTGCCACGTCTATTTCCTCACATTGAACTGCCAGCTGAATGGCCGAATCTTTCGGTTTCCCTTCGCGCACTTTTCGCACCATATGCGGCGGTAAACCTCTCAAAAATACATCAAGTGCCCTTTGCTCGGCCTCCTGCAACAGAACACTATTCGCTTCATCACTCTGACCCAACTCGTAAGTATACTCATTAATTTCCCTTATCCTGTCCGCAAATTTCTCCACCGTCTCACCCTGTCTCTTTGTCTTTGTACTTAACCTCTCCCTAAAGTACCGAGTTCTGTTTCTTGTACCTTTGTAAAACCCCTTCCTTAAACAGCTTAAACTGTCCTGCCTTCCTAATGGCCTCAGAACACCTTACATATGAAACTTCCTGGCAGATTAAAACTGTGTGCCCGACCGAGACTCGAACTCGCGACCTTCGCCTTTCGCGGGAAAGTGCTCAACCATCTGAGCTACCGAAGCACGACTCACCCCCGGTACTCACAGCTTTACTTCTGCCAGTATCTCGTCTCCTACCTTCCAAACTTTACAGAAGCTCTCCTGCGAAACTTGCAGAACTAGCACTCCTGAAAGAAAGGATAATGCGGAGACATGGCTTAGCCACAGCCTGGGGGATGTTTCCAGAATGAGATTTTCACTCTGCAGCGGAGTGTGCGCTGATATGTAACTTCCTGGCAGATTAAAACTGTGTGCCCGACCGAGACTCGAACTCGCGACCTTTGCCTTTCGCGGGCAAGTGCTCTACCATCTGAGCTACCGAAGCACGACTCACGCCTGGTAAAGCTGTGAGTACCGGGCGTGAGTCGTGCTTCGGTAGCTCAGATGGTAGAGCACTTGCCCGCGAAAGGCAAAGGTCGCGAGTTCGAGTCTCGGTCGGGCACACAGTTTTAATCTGCCTTCTATTCTCATGCTCCGAGACACATATATGGTCCTCACATTGGCTACAAGCATTGTTGCCGCCCCTCCAAAGAGAGTTTGGGCTGAGAACAGAGAACTTGTTAATTTTATCATTTGTTTCTGGGAATTGTTCTGTGAGACCTACCTATCACTTCTTCGCTGTCGTCCAGTAGTGACTGTACAATTTGAAGAAGTAAGCGTCGCTTTTTGCTATAGCATGGGGTTCTAGTTTCACATCTTAGAGCTGTTCTCTAAGCAGCTCGTATTTATCGGTAAAATTGTGCTATTTTGATGCGGAATCGTGTTTTTAACGGATTTATACAAAAAAGGACTAGGAGAAGCCCCCTAGATTGCACTACCCAACCATACAGCCCTCATATGATCATCTAGAGCAGCGGTAGTCAACCTGGTCCCTACCTCACACTAGTGGAAGTTCCAGCTTCCATGGTGGGCGGTTGGCGGTTGGGGATTACGAATATTTTCATTAGGTTTTCATAGAATTTTGATAAATTATTTGTTAAGTAATTCTTACTACATGCGGCTTTCTGCGGCTCTGCTTGATAAATTTTATAACATAAAGTTACTTTTTTTATTTTATAAGTCTCCATTACTGTAGAACTGCAGGTCGGTTAAAAATTTTTTTTTACTAATAACAGAGGTACAAAAGTCGACGGTAGGCAAAAATGGTTGAATGCCCCTGAATCAAAGGAAGTATGAATGATGTTGCGTTAGAAGAGTGTTGGTAGCACAAATGTAGATGCACTAATGTCATTGTTGCGCCCACTGAAATGTAACAAATGACGATATAACAGGTAGACGGTATGCAGTACAAAGGAAATAATAGGATAGGGTACACCACTGCAGTAGTGAATCTTTCAAGTAAGCTGTAATATTGTAAGAATAGGCCTACCCAGTAAAATCATGAAGGCATAGTGGGCGGTTGTCGAGCCAAAGACGTATAGTAATTTGAAAGTGTATCATAAGTTTTCCAAGCTATGCTGCTATCTCCTCAGAGCGTAATTAAATTTGTTACAATAGAACCTGCTATCACTGCCACACAATGGCGAATATTACGAGGGCTATCCACAAAGCACACTAAGTTTTGGAATTAAAAATAAATAAAGCATTGGAAATTTTTTTTTATATACAGATGAAAGCCACACTTAAATACTACTTTCCTACATAGTTGCCAATTAAATTAAGGCACTTATCGTAGCGATGGACGTGCTTGGAGATTCCTTCGTCGTAAAATTCGGACGCCTGCGCCTTTAACCACGTGGTTACCTCGTCTTTTGGGACAGAAAAGGTGTGATTTTTGTGGATTTCCTGGAAAGAGGCACTACAATAAACTCTCAGAAGTATTGCCAAACTCTGCACAACCTCAGAAGAGCAATACAAAACAAGCGCAGGGGAAAGTTGGGCTCAAAGATTTTGCTGATTCACGACAACGCCCGGGCCCACACGGCAAATGCCACTCGTGAAGTTCTCAAATCTTTTAAGTGGGAGTTGTTTCCTCCTCCGCCGTACAGTCCCGACCTGGCACCGAGCGACTTCTACTTATTCCCAGTAATGAAGAAGTGGTTGGCTATGCAGCGTTTTGATGACGACGCACAGCTTCAAGAAGAGGTAACCACGTGGTTGAAGGCGCAGGCGGCCGAATTTTACGACGAAGGAATTTCCAAGCTCGTCCATCGCTACGATAAGTGCCTTATTTAAATGGCAACTATGTAGAAAAGTAGTATTTAGGTGTGGCTTTCATCTGTATATAATAAAAAAAATTTCCAATACTTTATTTATTTTTAATTCCAAAACGTAATGTACTTTGTGGATAGCCCTCGTATGTGATATTAAATGTGGTTTTAAGAAGAATTTAACAGACTGGTTTGTGACTTTCATGTAAATCACAATTAAATAGAATTGTTATATTTGAAGATTTTTTCATAACATATAAAAATAATGATTAAAATTATAATATAATGATAGGTTTTTTGTTGTGATGATGACGTGGTACGTAAAACATGAAGCACAGCCGACGTTACAGGCGAGACACAGCCAGATGACGTAAGCTCTGCACACAGGTATATTTATAAATGTCAAGACGCATCCCAGCTTACATTCAGATGGGTAATGAATCCGTGTCGAGCATATGTGGGCATACGTGAAGGCAAAGTAATCCAAAAGTAATTTGTAAAATTACATTAAACTGGAAAAATACTGGCTTTAAGTTAACTTCGCTTTCAGATTTGTTTTCGCTGTCGGGCAGCAGAGGAGATATTGATCTACTTTCAAATAAAGTAGGCAAACGATACATGAAACTCTCGATAATGTACCATATATTACAATCATCACCAAATACGTAGAACTAAACGCTGGAGATCGATGAAGCAATGGCTGGTTTTGGGAACGGATGTAGTACAACGAACCATTTGTAAGCCGCGAACTAAATTATAGAAGAGCGCAATGAATATGAGTTTCTGATCCGTTTTCAACAAAATCTGTCCCAACATACCTTGAGAAACAGAACACTTACTCAGTTAACTTTACTATACCAAAAAATACGCACGTTAGTGTTACAGCGTCTACTGGACTTCGTAAGAATAGTGAGAAATTGTGTTTGAAAGAACAGCTAGACAAGGGGAATCCACACCAAAGGACTATTCGCAGCAGCCCTAGAGGAAATTCCTAGATCCTTAAACTGGTAAATCGAAGAAATACGTGTTGATGAAAGATGAACCACATTCGTTTTGCTGGTAACATGGTACTGTTCGTATTCAGTCCAGGTAATCTTCAGCTAATGGAATAATTAATTACACGAAGTTTGAATGTAGGCCTGAAAATAAATTACAGCAAGAGTAAAATAAAAACATACCCAACATAGCGAAGATAATATAGTACAAATCAATAACCCAACTATAGAGTCTGTTGTTAAGATTTTGTTTTTTAGGGTATTTGAGGACGACGACTGGAATGATAGCAAAAGAAATAAACAGAAGATTATAAATGGATAGCGGTGGTTTTGGTAAATTACACTAAACTAAAACTTAACTAAGTTCGAACAGGTCACGAAGGCCCAACTGTACCTACCGGCCGCCGTGTCATCCTAAGCTCACAGGTGTCACTGGATGCGGATACGGAGGGGCATGTTGTCAGCACACCACTCCACCGACCGTATGTCAGTCTATGAGACCGGAGCCGCTACTTCTCCGTCAAGCAGCTCCTTCGTTTGCCTCACAAGGGCTGAGTGCACCTCGCTTGCCAACATAGCTCAGCAGACCAGATGGTCACCCATCCAAGTGCTATCCGAGCCCGACAGCGCGTAACTTTGATGATCTGACGGGAACCGGTGTTACCACTGCGGCAAGGACGTTGGCGGTAAATTACACTGCGCGAAAGAAAAAAGAAAGTGAAGCTCGTGGAAGACAAGGTCAGATGTAAATATAACTTCGTACATGTACACATCATCGGCGAGTATGTAAATGACTAGAGTTGCAATTCTCTGTGTCAGCTAGAGCGGCCACCAGAGTGCATAAGTGATGTTCGTGTTTAGTTTTGTAACCATGCCTCGTAGGTTATATGAGGGGCTCGAACAGCGTAAGATGTCGAGAGATCGCAGTGAAGGACCTGACAGCATCTGACAGAGTTTCAACGGGGCCTCATTGTAGATCTTCATTTGGTCGGCTGATCGAATTGTGAAAATTCAGATTTGTGGGACACTGGGAATGACAGTGACCCGATGATCGACTGCATGGGAACCTGAGGGCAGGCATACTTGTCGTCAAGGTCCTGGTCGACCACGTCTGACCACCACAAGGGAAGATCGCCGAATTGTACACCAAACACAACGTACCCCTTCGCATCTGCGCCTGCCTTCCCAGAGCAGATAATACACTCCTGGAAATGGAAAAAAGAACACATTGACACCGGTGTGTCAGACCCACCATACTTGCTCCGGACACTGCGAGAGGGCTGTACAAGCAATGATCACACGCACGGCACAGCGGACACACCAGGAACCGCGGTGTTGGCCGTCGAATGGCGCTAGCTGCGCAGCATTTGTGCACCGCCGCCGTCAGTGTCAGCCAGTTTGTCGTGGCATACGGAGCTCGCCGCGACAGCGTGGACGTGAACCGTATGTGCAGTTGACGGACTTTGAGCGAGGGCGTATAGTGGGCATGCGGGAGGCCGGGTGGACGTACCGCCGAATTGCTCAACACGTGGGGCGTGAGGTCTCCACAGTACATCGATGTTGTCGCCAGTGGTCGGCGGAAGGTGCACGTGCCCGTCGACCTGGGACCGGACCGCAGCGACGCACGGATGCACGCCAAGACCGTAGGATCCTACGCAGTGCCGTAGGGGACCGCACCGCCAATTCCCAGCAAATTAGGGACACTGTTGCTCATGGGGTATCGGCGAGGACCATTCGCAACAGTCTCCATGAAGCTGGGCTGCGGTCCCGCACACCGTTAGGCCGTCTTCCGCTCACGCCCCAACATCGTACAGCCCGCCTCCAGTGGTGTCGCGACAGGCGTGAATGGAGGGACGAATGGAGACGTGTCGTCTTCAGCGATGAGAGTCGCTTCTGCCTTGGTGCCAATGATGGTCGTATGCGTGTTTGGCGCCGTGCAGGTGAGCGCCACAATCAGGACTGCATACGACCGAGGCACACAGGGCCAACACCCGGCATCATGGTGTGGGGAGCGATCTCCTACACTGGCCGCACACCATTGGTGATCGTCGAGGGGACACTGAATAGTGCACGGTACATCCAAACCGTCATCGAACCCATCGTTCTACCATTCCAAGACCGGCAAGGGAACTTGCTGTTCCTACAGGACAATGCACGTCCGCATGTATCCCGTGCCACCCAACGTGCTCTAGAAGGTGTAAGTCAACTACCCTGGCCAGCAAGATCTCCGGATCTGTCCCCCATTGAGCATGTTTGGGACTGGATGAAGCGTCGTCTCACGCGGTCTGCACGTCCAGCACGAACGCTGGTCCAACTGAGGCGCCAGGTGGAAATGGCATGGCAAGCCGTTCCACAGGACTACATTCAGCATCTCTACGATCGTCTCCATGGGAGAATAGCAGCCTGCATTGCTGCGAAAGGTGGATATACACTGTACTAATGCCGACATTGTGCATGCTCTGTTGCCTGTGTCTATGTGCCTGTGGTTCTGTCAGTGTGATCATGTGATGTATCTGACCCCAGGAATGTGTCAATAAAGTTTCCCCTTCCTGGGACAATGAATTCACGGTGTTCTTATTTCAATTTCCAGGAGTGTACATTCGCTGCAACATTCTGTGTCATCCCGCACCATTACACTACTGGCCATTAAAATTGCTACACCACGAAGATGACGTGCTACAGACGCGAAATTTAACCGACAGGAAGAAGATGCTGTGATATGCAAATGATTAGCTTTTCAGAGCATTCACACAACGTTGGCGCCGGTGGCGACACCTACAACGTGCTGACATGAGGAAAGTTTCCAACCGATTTCGCATACACAAACAGCAGTTGACCGGCGTTGTCTGGTGAAACGTTGTTGTAATGCCTCGTGTAGGGAGGAGAAATGCGTACCATCACGTTTCCGACTTTGATAAAGGTCGGATTGTAGCCTATCGCGATTGCGGTTTATCGTATCGCGACATCGCTGCTCGCATTGGTCGAGATCCAATGACTGTTAGCAGAATATGGAATCGGTGGGTTCAGGAGGGTAATACGGAACGCCGTGCTGGATCCCAACGGCCTCGTATCACTAGCAGTCGAGATGACAGGCATCTTATCCGCATGGCTGTAATGGATCGTGCAGCCACGTCTCGATCCCTGAGTCAACAGATGGGGACGTTTGCAAGACAACAACCATCTGCACGAGCAGTTCGACGACGTATGCAGCAGCATGGACTATCAGCTCGGAGACCATGACTGCGGTTACCCTTGAAGCTGCGTCACAGACAGGAGCGCCTGCGATGGTGTACTCAACGACGAACCTGGGTGCACGAATGGCAGAACGTCATTTTTTCGGATGAATCCAGGTTCTGTTTACAGCATCATGATGGTCGCATCCGTGTTTGGCGACATCACGCTGACCGCACATTGGAAGCGTGTATTCGTCATCGCCATACTGTCGTATCACCCGGCATGATGGTATGGGATGCCATTGGTTACACGTCTCGCTCACCTCTTGTTTGCATTGACGGCACTTTGAACAGTGGACGTTGCATTTCGGATGTGCTGCGACCCATGTCTCTACCGTTCATTCGATCCCTGCGAAACCCTACATTTCAGCAGCATAATGCACGACCGCATGTTGCAGGTCCTGTACGGGCCTTACTGGATACAGAAAACGTTCGACTGTTGCCCTGGTCAGTACATTCTCCAGAACTCTCACCAACTGAAACCGTCTGGTCAATGGTGGCCGAGCAACTGGCTCGTCACAATACGCCAGTCACTACTCTTGATGAACTGCGGTATCGTGTTGAAGCTGCATGGGCAGCTGTACCTGTACACACCGTCCAAGCTCTGTTTGACTCAATGCCCAGGCGTATCAAGTCCGTTACTGCGGCCAGAGTTGGTTGTTCCGGGTACTGATTTCTCAGGATCTATGCACCCAAATTACGTGAAAATGAAATCACATCTCAGTTGTAGTATAATATATTTGTCCAATGAATACCCGTTCATCATCTGCATTTCTTCTTGTTGTAGCAATTTTAATGGCCAGTAGCGTAGTAGCAGCCGGAACAAGGAATTACCGTCCTGTGCGTAGGGTGCCGTTAACGCCACGACACAAACGTCTGCGTGTGGAGTGGTGCTTGGACTGGGAAACATAGACTGCTCATGAATAGCATCCGATTATGTTCAGTGATGACTTGCTGTTCTGCAATATACCGGATGACCACCGTCAGCAGGTATGATGGCTACCGGGATAGAGGCCCCATTCTTCCAATGTTTTGGAGAGCCACAGCAGTGTTACGTCTGGCGTCATAGTGCGGGGAGCCTTAGGGTTTGACTTAAGGTCACGGCTGGTAGCGACTGATCTAACTCTGACGGCACAACGGTACTTTACGGAAATCCTGCATCCTTAAGTGTTACCTTCATGTAACAATCGCGTGGTGCTATTTTTCAACAGAAAAGTTCTCATCCGCACGTTGCATGTGTCTCTAAGAACTGTGTGCGTGATGTCGAGCTACTCCCGGGGCCAGCAAGCTCCCCATATCTGTCGCCGATTGAACATGTGTGGGACCAGCTCTCACGTCAGCTCTGTCCCAGTGCCAGTGTAAATGATGTCGGCAACCAATTACAGCAGTTGTGTGCCGGCTTGCCTCAGGAGTCGACACAACGGCTTTATGACACCCTTCCCATCCGAATCAGTGCGTGCATCTGGACCAGAGTGGAAGCAGCGTCATACTGATAAGTGGGCTCATACTGCCAAATTCTTTGTAAATTTGACTATTTTGTAATCACTGTAGTAACACCACGTATCCTCTCTGCCTGCAAAGTTTCATTTCGTTTCTTTCTCCGCTTGTCGGTGCTTCACCTTTTTTTTTGTCGCGCATTGTAGACATGAGTTTTCAGAACTCAGGCTGTGATGTGTCTGGCAGTGTATATGACGGATTTTGAGTTACGGCAATGAGACATGGAGTTCATAAGTGAAATCCGTTCAGAAAGAAGAGAAAAGAGATAAACGAAAACAAACATGCAGGTATGGGAACAGACTTGAGCGTAAGATGTGGTTGTCACGATAATAAAAATTGACTGAAGGTGATGAGGAAGTATGTGTGGTCAGGAAGTATGTGTGGCCAGAGTCGAGGCACGGATCCAACGGTGGTGGGGGGAGGGGGAGGGGATGCAAACGGTGCATGAATGCCATGATTTCTTCCCAAGTTTCTCAGATAACATTCGGAAAGTAAAATAGCATGGAAACTAAGAATCTCGACAATGCAACGAGTTCTAAAAGTTACAAACTGTGTTTAGCACAGGATTCTTTTCAGTTGCTAGCAGGAGGAGCAGTCACGTGAATGCGCTTGTAACATACCTTCCCGGAGAACATTTCACCTACGGAAAGGTACCTCTCCGCAGGCTGACCATTCCTGTTGCCAATAACAAATCGGATGTAGTACGTGAGTCCACAGGTAAAACTGGCAAAATACCGGAAGTGGAGTCAAGCAAGACCGAAAGGGGAAGACTTTTGAATAAGGCAAAAAAAAAGTAGAAAGACTGCCTTTATTGAATGCAAGTTGAAAAGACTGAAACAAAACAGCGTTTCCCTACTCACATGCTCACATAGCCATGGTCTGCAACACAGTAGTCACAATCGTAGTGCTAAGTAAAATATGTAATGGTAAGTGGACTCTTCAATTTTTTTATTTGGTAAATTAAGACACTGCCGAAGTTGTGAGAGTCCGATGTAGTTCTTACAGAAATTGCACGAAACACGAGCTTCTCAGATTTTTGGACTAATTACTTTTAAAATGTTATATTCTTCTAACTGCAATTTCTTGTAAGTTAAACAGATGTAATGTACTGAGCACTATCGTAAACAAATTGTTATTATATTAAAACATCTTATATGTTATATTATTAATATTATATTACCAAAAAAGTCCTATGTTTTCGTGGTACATTTAAAGTCATGGTGACAGCAAATTACGGGTGGAGGGTGGGAGGGGGGGGGGGGGAGAAGGAAGTAAGGAATTGTGGTCCCCACTTCCCAGAGAAGCCAAGCCTCGGTCCGCGCCTAGGCCAGGCATGGATTGTCAATGGACCAAAGAAGTTCTTTGCTGGATTCCAACGAATAAGAAAAGGCGGAGACGACGCTCTTATGGGAGGTGGGTATTTGACGTCAGAATACAAGTATGAGCACCATGAACACGTATCTCGAGACATTGTGATATGTATACACTAACTGATCAAAAGTATTCGGACATCCTTATGGAAAAGCGGGACTGTTCACTACATATCACTAGAGGCGGACCAGCCAGTGTAAAAGGAGGAGGGTAGTACTGTGTTGTCAGTAGAGAAGCAGTAGCTGCAGAATGGGTAGGTCAGGAAAGTTCATCGACTTCGAATGTGGACTGGACATGTCACTTGAGAAATAAATCCATCAGGGAGATTTCAACCCTTCTTAAGATGAGGTTTGCTATCTTGGGCCCGAAAAAAGCATGTTCTTTGAGATTTTTTTCTCGAGATGTGTTAACGTCAAATTTGGTGAAAATGTTTATTGATATTTCCTCTACAAACTGGAATTTTTTCGACCGGAAATGTCGAAGAGCAAAGGCGGAAGAGCCGTCGAAACGAAACAAAATTTCGATGTAGACCTCCACGAGCGGTATGTCACAGGTCAGCCGGCTCGTCTGGAATTAAAGTTGAGTTGCCGTTAGCAAAGTATGTAAGATTCTTTAGGAGTTGTACCTCGCTTAAATTATTTGGACCACAGGAAACAAAATGGCGGCCATTTAAAAAAAAGGGGTTTTTTCATCGATTTTTTGATTTCGTCGGCCAAGTAAAAATATTTATAGTTGATGGATCGGAATAAAAGTGGTCCAACTCCTAGACAATTTAGTTAGCTTCTTCGGAAACAAAGAATCATGCCAATCGGTTCAGTAGATTTGTAATTACCATACCGCGCGATAAAAAAAAGTCATTTCGAGAAAGACGCGTTTGAAGTTTTGACTACATATAAATGCAATATTATGCAACTTACATTCAATCTGCTATTCCGGGTCCACAAACTAGTCCTTCCTCTTCCTCATAGGGGGCGTTCTGCTCGATGTGGGCCATCCTGCGCTGCTCCACAGCCACTCGTACGGCCGGTGGCAAGCGGTTTTCGGCCGCTTGAATCCGGTGGTCGTCCGAATGCTTGCCGAACTGCGTCGAATAGAGTCCCAGGGTGACGTCCATCATTGTCATGGTCTTCAGAATTGCTGAATACCCTTAGTTGAAGCTGCTCACTGCCAGGAAAGTCGCAATCTCCACAGTCTTCGCAACAGAATGCAAATGCTTGGGGGCTAACTTCCAAACACACACGTTCAAACTTTCATTTGAATTTTGTGCGTTTCCTCCCAAGCACCGGCACAATAACTCGTCCTCCGAAAGAAAAAAAGCTAGTGCGTGGAAAAGGCCGATTTCAGGCAGGTGCTTTTTTTTGTTCAACCGCGAATAACAAACATTTCCGTTCCGTATTCGGAAAAACGGTTTCAGGGGTGCATTCTAAACACTTTCATGGATCCAAAAATGCAATTAAAAAAAATCTATTTTTTGAACCAAAAGATAGTAAACCTCCCCTTAAGCTGTCTAAGTCGACTGTTGGTCATGGGACTGTGAGCGGAAACTCAGACGGTCAGTCACAGTTAAAACAAGACCAGACAGATCTCATGCACTGATGGACAGGGACCGTCGAGCCTTAAGGAGGCTAGTTGTAAAAAATCGCATGAAATCGCGAGCTCCATAGAGCTACCGACTAGCCCAATGATTCTGCATAGGGAGTTAAAAAGAGTGGGTACAATACTCGAGGAGCTCCTCATAAGATACACATCCCTGTAGTCATTGCTTAAAGTGATGTCAACATCGACGTCACTGGACAGTGGATGACTGGTTTTTGAGTAATGAATCAAGCTGTACCCTGTGGAAATCCGATGGAAGGGTTTTAGTTTGGCGAATGTCTGGAGAACGTTGTCTGCCGTAATGTATAGTGTCAACAGTGAATATGGAATAAGGTGCTGCAGTATGGGGGTGTTTTACGTGATTATTATGTGGTCCACTCACTGCGTTGCCGGCCGCGGTGGTCTAGCGGTTCTAGGCGCGCAGTCCGGACCCGCGCGACTGCTACGGTCGCAGGTTCGAATCCTGCCTCGGGCATGGATGTGTGTGATGTCCTTAGGTTAGTTAGGTTTAAGTAGTTCTAAGTTCTAGGGGACTGATGACCACAGATGTTAAGTCCCATAGTGCTCAGAACCATTTGAACTCACTGCGTTACAGCAAAAGTTAAATGCAGAAGGATATGAACACATTTTACGGCATTGTGTATTGAATTCTATCTATCGTTATCTATCTCTTGCGCTTGTGTCCCGCATTTAGCGCGGGGTTGGCGTGGTTAAATCTGATGTGACATGTTAATTTGAAGGGGTGGACGGATGCCCTTCCTGCTGCCACCCTGTAGCCCCCGGGACGGAATCAGAGTACCCCATCTGTCTGCATCTAGTGTAAATCATGGAAAAGTGCGGATGTGCTTCAAATGTCTGAGTCAGGTAACTGAGGCGGGACGTGGGGATCAGCCCGCTATTTATCTAGAGGGATGTGGAAAACCGCCTAAAAACCACATCCAGGCTGGCCGGTACACCGGCCCTCGTTGTTAATCCGGCGGGCAGATTCGATCAGGGACCGTCGCGCCTACCCGAGTCCAGGAAGCAGTGCGTTAGCGCTCTCGGCTAACCTCGCGAGTGGCATTGTATATTGAATACAGTAGAGTAAAAGTTCGGAGGTGACGACTGTATCAGCATAACAGTGTGTAACGCCAAGATTTATGTACCGGGTGGTTATAATTAAACTTTCCCTGTTTAACACGTTATAACACGGAAACTAATTACCGTACAAGTACCAAACTTCGTAGCATTAATGTCCAGAGTATGGGGTGCGTGATTTCCATGCGTCACAGTGCCATCGTCCAGTTCCAACTATGGCTACCGGGTGCCGCGAACAGTCATCGTGATCCATAGTTTCACACATCTGACCAGTCGCAGTGCACTTGTTGACGTGTCAACATGAGCTTGGACGAAAGGAGCAAGGCAATATTGGTGAAGCTCTATTATTAAAACAGCAGTAATGCTGCAGCTGCACTTTGAGAATATCGACGGCTGAAAGGATTACGGAAGGGTCCTCTTTCTTCACCGGCTGTACACGACCGGTTGCACCACAGGTGGCTGATGAAATCGCTGTTGCTATGGCAGACAACGCTGCGCGCAATTCCCGATCGTCAGGCAGAGCGCGTGTGTGTCACGACAGTATCCCGTGGTCCACTGTACGGAAGGTGCTTCGAACAATTCTCAAATGGTATTCGTACAAGATCCACATCGTACAGCAGGTTGCACCACAGGACGCACAACGACGCACAACTTCGCTCTCCACTTTCTTGCAAAGACTGAAGTTGACGAGTGGTTTCACGGCTATGTTCATCATTGGCACATTCTTTTTTTAAGAGTTCAGCGCTCAAAGACGTGCAGTGTGACTGGCCAGTGTTACTGCGACATGACTCGCCAGCATGTCATACCCGCCCTACAAGAGAGGGACGCATTGAACTCAACAGTTTTCATGCAAGATGCGGCCCCACCGCACATCGCTCGTGAAGTTCACCTGCTTCTCTGAAACACATTTGGAAACGATCGAATTATCAGTCGATCGTTTCCAAATGCTTAGCCGGCACGATCATCTGATCTCACTCCCTGTAATTTCTGGTTGTGGGGCTACCTGAAGGACAGAGTTTACCAGGACATTCACGCATGTGCTGATCTGAAGCGCAGCATATCAAGAGAGGTAGCCAGCATAACTGCGGACATGCTTCGTTATGCTCTGCAGAATGCAATCCTGCGCTTTCAGACTCTTCTCGGCACTAATGGGCGCCATATGGAGTCTCTTTTGTAGCAGTAATTTTACCGGTATGTAATGGTATGCACATTAAAAGTGTTTCAGCTGTGTTGATTCAGCATTATTTCTCTTCCTCATGTCCCTGACATTAATTCTACCACGTTTGGTCCTCGTACGATGGTTAAATTTCGTGTTATAACGTGTTAAATAGAATAAGTTTAATTATAACCACCCGGTACATTCCATATTAGTCCTCTGGTGACGTTGTACACTAGTGTATTTGCATAGTCAAGATCTTTGGTTGTGTATGTTGTGTCTAGATAAGACAGCCTAGACACAATGAGAGGAAGCCGAAAGGCACGCGCTAAGCTAAAGCAGGATGGCGTGAGGTCTGAAACAGGATACGTAATGAATGCTATAAAGAAAAGTACGTAGCTTCTGGAATACTTAACTTTAATCCATCCTTTTGGTACATCTGGAGAGTGTGGCGATACAAGTGAGACTCTTTAGATACATGCAATGTTAGTAATGGCGCCTTGCTAGGTCGTAGCCATTGACTTAGCTGAAGGCTATTCTAACTATCTGCTCTGCAAATGAGTGAGGCTTCGTCAGTGTAGTCGCTAGCTACGTCGTCCGTACAACTGGGGCGAGTGCTATTTCGTATCTCGAGACCTGCCTTGTGGTGGCGCTCGGTCTGCGATCACACAGTGGCGACACGCGGGTCCGACATGTACTAATGGACCGCGGCCGATTTAAAACTACCACCCAGCAAGTGTGGTGTCTGGCGGTGACACCACAGTGTAAATATGTAATAATGTTAATTATTTTCGAGTTTTAAGAAATTATACTGTAACTATACCTCCGGTTTTATATGTAACACCCTGTGAATATAATAATTTGAAAAAACTCTGCATATTTTACTGGTCTATAAGTAGGGAAGTTAATGTAAAACCTGTAGTAAAGCCGTTACGGAAGTAGTTTGGTGAGACTGGAAAAGGTTGATATGGCGCGTAATACCAGGTATTATGCACTGAATAATAACTTTTTGTGGAACTTGTAACTTACGTGTGCACATCCGTGGCTATACCGTCACATTCCTAGACAGGGTCCTTTCCAAGTGAATTAATTCCGCGAGTATTCTATTTTTATTAAACTGACAATTTTGGCAGTAAAACATTTTGCGGTTCTATTAACTTTGTGGAGTATGAAGTTTTGTTAGTTTTCTGTACAGTAGTAAATGATTTACTCCACATAATTTTTCATCTTAAAGTTCCCTAAAGTGTGTTCATAAAGAAAGGTGTTCATTAAATAAGAAGCTTCCATTAAAATAATCAATGACAAAAATATAAAGTGCTTATAGCTGTCTGTAAGTAAAAATTATAAAAAGACATCAATGTTAATCCACTTTGAACAGGTTTGTAAACTTGTAATTGTTTGTTTTTTTGTATATGTTGTTTTTCAGGTTGTGTAGTCATTTACAAAGACCGTTTGACTTTGAGTCCAATCATAGACTAGTTACTAGGTCCCCTTGTTAACTGTTGAACTAATTTTGCGTTGTTCATTCTACTAAAAGTTGTTACTAAAGGTATCTGCCATTTTCTTAATTTTGTGTGTTACTATTTACAATTGATTATCGTTCTTCAAACCACACCAGTTTAAGGGACCTCATAAGCTACTTAACTTCTGTGTGTATATGAAAGTAAAGGCTCCTTCTGAGCAAGTGTAGCAATCTGTACAATCATTTATTCTGCACCAAAACTTTTCTTATAAATAATAATTGTACTGCCTATTTTTATAGCACAAATATGTGCTAATTTTTGACCCATAGTATTCAGCACTGTTTCAAATGATGATCTTTTTGTGATAGTTAATTAAAATGATAGTAGTTCATGCTCTTGTCAGTCAGACTTTGTTAGTAGTTTCATATGCCCTTCTGTTTTCGTTCATTATACTGCATAGTAGTTTATGCCCATGGTAAGTGTTATTGTGAGACAGTGTGTGCTGCTGCATTTGTTGGCCATTCTGTGTTCTGTATAAGGCTTAGCTGTTGTGCTGTTTGCTAGGGCAAATTGCTGTATAATGTTGAGAGTATCTGTGTTAGAACAAATTAGTTAGGGTATCAAGTGAGTTTAGTTTCCGTAGGTGAAGTTTATTTCCGCTTGGCCACAAAACTTCATACCGGATTGTCTAACGAGCCTGGCGACATAATTACAGTTTACTTTCGTATTACTAGAACATCAGTTCGAAACCAGTTTGTTTTGCTATTGTTACTATTTCACATGCTTTGTGATTGCGAAATTATAATCCGATTCCTTGTCATTAGGGACAGTCACGGTCAGGGTAAACCCTTCACAGAAGGTTAACATTATCGGCGATTGCCAATTTGGTATGGGTCGGTAGTGTTAAAAGTACATCCTACAGGTACGTGGTTCATCCACTTCTTGACTTGCTCTTGTGAAGAACACACAGTGGCTGTTCCGCAGCATGGCTTTTAGTTCACAATGCAGTACGATCGTGCACCGACGATTGTAGTCAATTTGTTTGGTGAAGTCGAGAATGCTGACTCGCAAACATTTGTAGATGAAGTACAGAGTAAAGCTTTCATCGATCCAAATGTTGTTTTTAACAACATATTTCTTTACTAGGCATTGTTTGAGCATGCTCTTAGACCCGCCAGGTTAGCCGAGAGCGCTAATGCGCTGCTTCCTGGACTCGGGTAGGCGCGCCGGCCACGGATCGAATCCGCCCGCCGGATTAACGACGAGGGCCGGTGTGCCGGCCAGCCTGGATGTGGTTTTTAGGCGGTTTTTCACATCCCTCTAGGTGAACACCGAGCTGGTCCCCACGTCCCGCCTCAGTTACACGAGTCACAGACATTTGAAACACATCCGCACTTTTCCATGATTTCCACAAGACGCAGACAGATGGGGTACTCTGATTCCGTCCCGGGGGGGTACGGGGTGGCGGCAGGAAGGGCATCTGGCCACCCTTCATATTAACATACCAAATCCGATTTAACCATGCCAACCCCGCGCAAAATGCGGGTCAAAGCCGCACGCGATAGTTTGAGCATGCTCTTACCTTCCTTCAGTATGTGAATGAACCTAACATTGAATTAAAACCAATGTGCAGCTCTGCAGTTCATATGAGATAACCAGCTCAACTCAATAAAACTTCCTGACGGATTAAAACTGTGTGCCGGACCGAGACTCGAACTCGGGACCTTTGCCTTTCGCGGGCAAGTGCTCTACCAACTGAGCTACCCAAGCACGACTCACGCTTTACTTCTGGCAGTATCTCGTCTCCTACGTTCCAAACGCTCTGCAGGAGAGCTTCTGTAAAGTCTGGAAGGTAGGAGACGAGATACTGACAGAAGTAAATCTGTGAGTCGTGCTTGGGAAGCTCAGTTGGTAGAGCACTTGCCCGCGAAAGGCGAAGGTCCCGAGTTCGAGTCTCGGTCCGGCACACAGTTTTAATCTGTCAGGAAGTTTCATATCAGCGCACACTCCGCTGCAGAGTGAAAATCTCATTCTAGCTCAACTCAATGTTCATATTCGGAGAGAAAATGGACATTGACGAAAATATTTGCTGTTACGTATTCCTAAACAACAACGACGACTGTGGAGGTAGGTGTTATTTTAAGTGGATGGTTACTTACACCGAGGTGACAGTCACAGGACAGCGATACATACATGTACAGATGGCGGTTGTATCGCGTACACAAGGTATAAAAGGGTAGTACATTGACGGAGCTGTCATTTGTACTGATATGATTCCTGTGAAAAGGTTTCCGACGTGATTATGGCCGCATGACGGGAGTTAACAGACTTCGAAGGCGGTGTGGTAGTTGGAGCTAGACTCATGGGACATTACATTTCGGAAATCGTTAGGGAATCCAATATTCCGAGATCCACAGTGTCAAGATTGTGCCTATAATACCAAATTTCTGGTACACCTCTCACTATAGACAACGCAGTGGCCGACGTCCTTCACTTAACGACCGAGAGCAGCGACATTTGTGTAGAGTTGTGAGTGTTAACTGACAAACAACACAGCTTGAAATAACCACAGAAATCAACGTGGCACTTACGACGAACGTATGTCTGGACAGAGCGGTGAAATAACGCGTTAATGGGCTATGGCAGCAGACGACCGGCGCGAATGCCTTTGCTAACAGCACGGCATAGCCTGCAGCGCCTCTCCTGGACTCGTGACCATGTTGTTGGACCCTAGACGACTGGAAAACCGTAGCCTGGTCTGATGAGTCCCTATTTCGGTTGGTATGAGCTGCTGGTAGAGTTCGAGTGGGACGCAGATCCCACGAAGCCATGGACCCAAGTTGTCAACAAGGCACTGTGCAAGCTGGTGGTGGCTCCATAATTGTGTGGGCTGTGAACATGGGATGGACTGGGTCCGCTGGTCCAACTGAACCGAACATTGGCTGGAAATGATTATGTTCAGTTCCTCAGAGACCATTTTCAGTCATTTGTAGACTTCATGCTCCAAAACAACGATTGAATTTTTATGGATGTTAGTGCCCCACGTCACTGGACGACAATTGTTATGCGATTGGTTTGGAGAAGATTCTGGATATTTCGAACGAACGATGTGGCGAACCAGATCACCCGACGCGAATCCCATCGAATGTTTCCGGGACATAATCGAGTGGTCAGTTTGTGCACAAAATCCTGCACCGGCAACGCTTTCGCAATTATGGACGGCTATAGAGACAGCATGGCTCCGTATTTCTGCAGGGGACTTCCAACGACTTGATGGGTCCATGCAGCATTAAACTGCTGCACTACGCTGGGAAAAAGGAGGTCTGACAAGATTTTAGGAGATATACCACGATTTCTGTCACCTCGGTGTACTTTGCTACCTTACATAATTCTTCAATTGGAGAATGACGTTTAGAAAATTCAGTTGCTCGATATCAGTTTCTTTTGTATTTACTAAACATACTGCACTTGTATCGTATAGTATTTCAATACAGAACACATTATATATGAGTTCATATCACGCTGTATGTAATGTAATGATAGCCGGTATAAACTGAATGAATGGACCCTTACTGAATATTTTACAGCGACCCAGGTATTCGTGTCTTATTTAGTGATCACTAAGACATATTTCATTGGAGATTGTTCACTGTATCTTTCATATATAATTTTTTATGACTACCATGCACATGATCCAGCTGTAATGGCGGAGGTTCAATCAGAGGCCCGATGACGAAGTCCAGGAGCTTGTCCACACTCACTAGCTCAACATTTACGCCATGACAGCGGCTCTACAAGTATGACCCAGACGCAAGTGACATAACCGGCGTTTCGAGACGTTTCGGCAACGCGTGGTAGGTCGTGTACGTGACCTCGGCAACAACAAGATCTTTCTTTTTGCGTATAAAAGCTGGTCGTCCGGCCAAGGTGGGATGGCGCTACAGCTGACCTTCAAATCCGCGTCCGCAGCGTGGTGGCTTCCTCTACGGGGCCTCCAAAGCTCTTCCGTCATCTCGACAGGACCAGCAGCCGGAGGTTCAGCCGCAGTCTTGATGGGCCAGGGATCGAGCTGACGTCCTCTCAGCTCCAAACCACAGGAGGACCGCCAGCCCTAGCCAGTGCTCTCTCGAAAGTGGTTCAGGATTTGAACCTGGGCAACGCAGACGACTACCACTTGGCTAAGTATTGATTCATCCCAACCGCAATCACGGAAGTAAATACACCACCACCTGATTCTGCAAGGCAAAGCCGCTGGAATGCGCAGTTAGCAATGTAGCAAATGGGCCGCATTGGCAAGAAGTGCCGACACCGGTTCCCCATCGCCAGCCTATTCTGGCTTGAGGTTCACCGACCGCCACTGCTGCTCGCCTCATGTGGGTGCTGTATCTATGCCTGTCCAACTTAAATGTCAATAAATTATTGTCACCACTGGCTGCTTTCATCTTCAGTACGAACATAGACAGAAACCCCAAACAACGCAAGGACAACGTAATTGATTATGATGATCTTGAGAGTCACTTACGCGTAAGTGGATTAGAAAATGGGAATTTTTTCAGACTGCTCTGCGTCTAGTGATACGCCTCAATCACCCGAAAGGGGAAAAAATTATTTCCCGACAACGGAGCAGACAGACAGAATGATACTTAGGACAGAGAACCTGTCAACCGTCCATCATGAACTGTGCAGACTCTCAGGGCAAGCATGCACACGAAAGGTGAAGGTTTAAATATAGATAAAGTTTATAAGGATTTCGTGAGGGTGCATGGACGCGTTTATTGCGATCCTAAAGAAACATCAACTAAGTGCTGTGCCTTCACTAGACACCCCACGCTGTGAAGATCTTACAACTAAACTGCAATAGGAGCACTTTGGTTGGAGTAGAAGTGGGTAGACTTCTGAACGAAGCACAGGTAGATATAATCTGTCTCCAAGAGCAATATATACGTGTCGGGAAGCCCCTGGGCCTTTTCGAACATCTCATAACAATTACTGGGGTCCAGAAAGCCAAGGCTATGATTGTAATAGCGAATATAAACTGAACAGTCACAAAAATAACACAACTTTGTTCTGAACGTGTAGCCACAGCTGAAATTACACATAGACGAGAATCTTGGATCATCACAGCCATGTATGCAAGTATTCTTATGACACAGAGCCTTTTGCTGATTAATTAAGAGATATAGAACAATTTTCTGGGGACAAAAGACTACTCATACTTAGCAACATCCATGGACGGTCGCCGCTATGGCATGCAGACAGAATAGACAATAGAGGACAAATCGCAGTTGACACAATGAATGAATACAGCTTGTTCTAAACAAAGCAGGACAAACACTTACATACTGCAACAATGCAGGAGGAACCAGTAACATTGATATCTCACTAGCAAATGGAAAGTCCATAGTATACGTCGACAAACAAATGGGAAGTACTAGAAAATGCCAAACACAGTGACCATAACGTCATACACGTCGACACAGACACATACGCAAACACGAACACATGAACTTTACTTCAACAAAAACAACGACTTCTTCTAAACAAGGCTGACAGGCAAAAATTAAGGGAAGTGGTTGAAGAATTTTTCCTCCATACATTCAGTGGAAACATAGACTATAAAATACACATTCTGACGGAGCTGCTTCAAAAATCACAACAACTAGCTATCCCAAAGACCAATCGTGCACCGAAACAGAAACTCTGCTGGTCCACTGAGCTAACAAAACAAAGGAAAGACGCTAGAGACAAAAGGAAACATTACCAAGAAGCGAAAACAGCACAAGAGAGGGAAGTACGACTGAAAATATACCTCTATGCAAAGCAAAAACATAAAAAGGAACTACACAAGACCAGACAGGATCACTGGAACAATTTTGTCAAAACTCAGCTACAAAACGATATATGGGGGAACCATTCAATTTTCAAACAGATAAGGTAAAGACACCAACAATACCGTCAATTCTTTGGCGCACAGAGGGCACTATTACAAGGGGCTGGAGATGTTCAGGAGAGTACCTAATGAACAAGCTTCTCCCTGATGACGAAAAGACGGATGACCAGCAATATCACACAAATTTATGGAGACAAATGGATGACGGCTACACAAATGGCCCCCTTAATGTCCCATTTGCCCAAGAAGAGGTAGTGTTAGCAATTAAAGAATAAGAAGACACCAGTCCAGATGGCATAGACTCAGAAACACTCAAAGCTAAAGTTGTACAGTTCACCATTTTTCTAACACAGTTACTGAATGAAGCATTGCTGCAAGATAGGGTCCTCTCCATGTGGACAAGTACGAACTTAGTTATCATCAGAAAGTCAGAGGATCGGGACCTAGCAGACCCAGTTAGCCTTCTGCCGCCGAATAGTGTGTCAGTAGTGCGCAAGTAGTGTTTTTAATAAGTGTAGCAGTCAAGTTGAAAATTTGTTTGAGTGTTCTTAGCGCACTCGTTTAGTTAAATCCGTCAAATCATTGTGTAGTTTAGTATCTAGCAGGGGCAGATTTTCATTTTAATATCTGTGACGTGTAAAGTCGCGTAGTCGTCTGTCATTTGTTTATTTCTTTCAAATAGTCTTTGTACGTTACTGACAGTACAGTTAGCCTTCTGCCACCGAGCAGAGTGTCAGCAGTGCGCAAGTAGCAGCATTACTTCATTTACTAGGCAGTCTTGTATTTTAATAACCGTTTAAATTTTGTGTCGAATTGTTTGTACTCTCTGTAGATAGTTCACACGTTCTTTGCACAACAGTATTTAGCATGGATAGGGACTGCAACTGCTGCGTTCGGATGCGGGCTGAGTCGGCATCCCTTCGCTCCCAGCTTCAGGCAATTGGCTTCAGTCACACAGCTTGAGGCTATTGCCAATGGGCATCACTGTGGGGGTCCGGATGGGGGTTTGTCGGGGACGGCCAGCTCGTCCCACGCATCCCCCGATCGGACTACGGCTGTGGCTGCCAAGGATACTGCCTACATTTTGGCTGACCCCTCACCTGTGGTAGAATGGGAGGTCGTGTCGAGGTGTGGCAGGGGGCGAAAGACATTCCAGAGGGCTGAACGGAAGGCCTCTCCAGTTTGTCTGACGAACCGGTTTCAGGCTCTGTCTCCGGCTGATACTGATCTTCGGCCTGACATGGCTGCTTGTCCTGTTTCAGAGGTTGCCCCTCAGTCTGCAAGATCCGGGCAGTCGCAGAGTGTGGGCTTACTGGTAGTTGGGAGCTCCAACGCCAGGGTCCTTCCATATGCCATGAAGGGTACAGGGTGCACCCATCTGCAGGTGGTCGCTCATGTCGGCACCAATGATGTGTGTCGCTATGGATCGGAGGAAATCTTCTCTGCCTACCGGCGGCTATCTGATTTGATGAAGACTGCCAGTCTCGCTAGCGGGATGAAAGCAGAGCTCACCATCTGCAACATCGTCGACAGGACTGACTGCGGACCTTTGGTACAGAACCAAGTGGAGGGTCTGAATCAAGGCTGACACGGTTCTGCGACTGTGTGGGCTGCAGATTCTTCGACTTGCGCCATAGGGTGGTGGGGTTTCGCGTTACGCTGGATAGGTCAGGAGTCCACTACACACAGCAGGCAGCTACACGGGTAGCAGGGGTTGTGTGGCGTGGACTGGGCGGTTTTTTAGGTTAGATGGCCTTGGGCAAGTACAGAAAGGGCAACAGCCTCAAATGGTGCGGGGCAAACTGAGGACATGCGGGGACCAAGCAGCAATCGGTATTGTAATTGTAAACTGTCGAAGCTGCGTTGGTAAGGTACCGTAACTTCAAGCGCTGATAGAAAGCACCGAAGCTGAAATCGTTATAGGTACGGAAGGCTGGCTGAAGCCAGAGATAAATCCTACCGAAATTTTTACAAAGGCACACACGATGTTTAGAAAGGATATATTGCATGCAACCGGTGGTGGTGTGTTTGTCGCTGTTAGTAGTAGTTTATCCTGTAGTGAAATAGAAGTGGATAGTTGTGAATTATTATGGGCGGAAGTTATAGTCAACAACTGAGCTATGTTAATAATTGGCTCCTTTTACTGACCTCCCGACTTAGCAGCATTAGTGGCAGAACAACTGAGAGAAAATCTGGAATACGTTTCACATAAATTTCCTCAGTGTGTTATAGTCTCAGGTGGAGATTTCAATTTAGCAGATATAGCCTGGGGCACTCAGATGTTTAGGACGGGTGGTAGGGACAGAGCATCGAGTGACATTATACTGAGTGCACTATCCGAAAATTACCTCGAGCAATTAAACAGAGAACCGACTCGTGGAAATAACATCTTGGACCTACTGGTAACAAACAGACCCGAACTTTTTGACTCTGTAAGCGCAGAACAGGGAATCAGTGATCATAAGGCCGTTGCAGCAGCCCTGAATATGGAAGTAAATAGGAATATAAAAAAAGGGAGGAAGGTTTATCTGTTTAGCAAGAGTAATAGAAGGCAGATTTCAGACTACCTAACAGATCAAAACGAAAATTTCTGTTCCGACACTGACAATGTTGAGTGTTTTTGGAAAAGTTCAAGGCAATCGTAAAACGCGTTTTAGACAGGTACGTGCGGAGTAAAACTGTGAGAGACGGGAAAAACCCACTGTGGTTCAACAACAACGCTAGGAAACTACTGCGAAAGCAAAGAGAGCTTCACTACAAATTTAAACACAGCCAAAAACTCTCAGACAAACAGAAGCTAAACGATGTCAAAGTTAGCATAAGGAGGGCTATGCGTGAAGCGTTCAGTGAATTCGAAAGTAAAATAGTAAAATTCTATGTACCGACTTGACAGAAAATCCTAGGAAGTTCTGGTCCTACGTTAAATCAGTAAGTGCATCGAAACAGCATATCCAGACACTCTGGGATGATAATGTCATTGAAACAGAGGATGAAACGCGTAAAGCTGAAATACTAAACACCTTTTTCCAAAGCTGTTTCACAGAGGAGGACCGCACTGCAGTTCCTTCTCTAAATTCTCGCACGAACGAAAAAATGGCTGACATCAAAATAAGTGTCCAAGGAATAGAAAAGCAACTGAAATCACTCAACAGAAGAAAGTCCACTGGATCTCACGGGATACCAATTCGATTCTACACAGAGTAAGCGAAAGAACTTGCCCCCCTACTAACTGCCGTGTTCCACAATTCTCTAGAGGAACGGAAGGTTCCAAATGATTGAAAAGAGCACAGGTAGCTCTAGTTTTCAAGAAGGGTTGTCGAGCAGATGCGCAAAACTATAGGCCTATATCTCTAACATCGATCTGTTGTAGAATTTTATAACATGTTTTTTGCTCGCGTACCATGTCATTTCTGGAAACCCAGAGTCTACTATGTAGGAATCAACATGGATTCCGGAAACAGCGATCGTGTGAGACCCAACTCGCTTTATTTGTTCATGAGACCCAGAAAATATTAAATACAGGCTCCCAGGTAGATGCCATTTTCCTTGACTTCCGGAAGGCGTTCGATACAGTTCCGCACTGTCGCATGATAAACAAAGTAAGAGCCTACGGGATATCAGACCAGCTGTGTGGCTGGATTGAAGAGTTTTTAGCAAACAGAACACAGCACGTTGTTCTCAATGGAGAGACGTCTACAGACGTTAAAGAAACCTGTGGCGTGCCACAGGGGAGTGTTATGAGACCATTGCTTTTCACAATATATATAAATGACCTAGTATATAGTGTCGGAAGTTCCATGCGGCTTTTCGCGGATGATGCTGTAGTACACAGAGAAGTTGCAGCATTAGAAAATTGTAGCGAAATGCAGGAAGATCTGCAGCAGATAGGCACTTGGTGCAGGGAGTGGCAACTGACCCTTAACATAGACAAATGTAATGTATTGCGAATACATAGAAAGAAGGATCCTTTATTGTATGATTATATGATAGCAGAACCAACACTAGTAGCAGCTACTTCTGTAAAATGTCTGGGAATATGCATACGGAACGATTTGAAGTGGAATGATCATATAAAATTAATTGTTGGTAAGGCGGGTGCCAGGTTGAGATTCATTGGGAGAGTCCTCAGAAAATGTAGTCCATCTACAAAGGAGTGGCTTACAAAACACTCGTTCGACCTATACTTGAGTGTTGCTCATCAGTGTGAGATCCGTACCAGGTCGGGTTGACAGAGGAGACAGATAAGAGCCAAAGAAGAGCGGCGCGTTTCGTCCCAGGGTTATTTGGTAACCGTGATAGCGTTACGGAGATGTTTAGCAAACTCAAGTGGCAGACTCTGCAAGAGAAGCGCTCTGCATCGCGGTGTAGCTTGCTGTCCAGGTTTCGAGAGGGTGCGTTTCTGGATGAGGTATCGAATATATTGCTTCCCCCTACTTATACCTCCCGAGGAGATCACGAATGTAAAATTAGAGAGATTCGAGCGCGCATGGAAGCTTTCCGGCAGTCGCGACTGGAACAGGAAAGGGAGGTAATGACAGTGGCACGTAAAGTGCCCTCCGCCACACATTGTTGGGTGGCTTGCGGAGTGTAAATGTAGAGGCTTACAAGCTCATCTGCCTCTTGAAAACTTTGGTTAAGATACAGGAGAGGTTTCTCTGTAATCGACTAGGGTCACACAGGAGACTCTTCAGCCTTAGTCCACAGCAGTAAGGCTTTAGACCCAAAAGCTCAACACACGACGCTGTTAAAAGCGTGCTGCAAATAGGGTATAACTAAAGGATGCCTACAAGGCTCAATATGCGGGCCAATTTTCTGGTATATTGTGATAGAACCACACCTATACAATCTGTACGAAGATGATAGCGTTAAGGGTATAGTAGCCTATGCTGACGTCTCGTTAGTAGTAATAACTGCAAACTCGATAGCGCAACTCGAAAGCGAGTCTACACAAAACCTTGTAAAAATAAGTAACTGATGCTGTGATAACAAGCTCACTATTGCGGCGGACAAGACAGCATATTTACTGCACAAGCATGCCACGCTAAACTCAACTCACTACAGATCACCACCGCAGACACTATGAATGTATCATACAGCCCTCTTTGAGATTATTACGTGTTTCGTAGCAAGTGCCTGGGCACATCGGCAGTCACCCAAGACCCACTGTGAGGCGTGGGCAAAGAGGTTTACTGCTCAGAATATCAGGGGAATTTGGCACCACGTTTCTGGAAGCCCAATCCGTTGTACTTGCATCATACTGACTGACATAACAATCAGACAGAGAGCAGCAAGCTAGTGGCTCAAACTGGGAGGACTGGACAAGGTACAGAGCAACGCCAGTTCAATCTTTGGACGGTTGAGACGTGGCAAAAAGAATGGGAAACATCTGACAAGAGTCGCCGGGTCCCCTCGTTCTTCCCGAACATCCGGGAAAGTTTGAGACTCAGACATGTTGACCCAAGTCGCGGTATGGTACATTTCCTGACAAATCTCTGCCCTTACAGTACACATCTGCACCGCTTTGGCCTTAACCAAAGTGATATATGTGAATGTGGGGGACATGGATCCCCCGAACACGTAACACTAAAATGTGGAACACACACACCCACAAACGTAAGACGGATGACATAAATCGAAGACATAGGGCAAGCTTAAGAGACCCAAATAAATGGAGCATGCTTAACCGGATCACTGATGAAATATCAACAGCTCTGCGCAAGACTTACAAGCAGCAATAACCACATACAAGATTACGACCAGAAACAAACCATACACCACAACATGATACATGGGACAACAGAGATTCAAACACTGATATGGTAACAGATGATGATATGGACACACCAGCATCACCAGATACAGATACACGGCATAGTAACAGGTCACACGACTGCAATAATGCTACAAGTAATATATACAAGGAATTTAAAAATAAGTTAATAATAAGAAATAAAATAACGAATTTCCTTGTTTGTACAAAGTAAAACAAGTAATTCTTTAGTTTTTTGGATCACTATTTTCATACATGTAGTCGTATAATATGTAAACTGAATAAGATGCAAACTGCAAAACATGTGAATTTTGTAATATCGTACGTAAACATACATATGTAGTATCGTGAGACAAAAGTACACAAACACGAACGCACAATATAGATAAGTAGTACTTTTGAGGCTCGAGGTCACCTTTCCGAGACTCCTCTTCCACTTATGGCACGCGCAAATGGCGGAAGTAACTGTAGTACCAAATAGTACTTGTAAACCTCATTCACAAGCCACGTAGAGCTAATCTCACGACATATATACATACAGTAGTAACCACAGTGGAACAGAATATGCTAATTCATGTCAGAC
Source organism: Schistocerca piceifrons (assembly GCF_021461385.2). NCBI lineage: Eukaryota > Metazoa > Arthropoda > Insecta > Orthoptera > Acrididae > Schistocerca > Schistocerca piceifrons. The sequence goes on from NC_060149.1 coordinate 256,302,167, forward strand.
AGGCCCGAAGTGTTTATCGAAGCCCTCCCACTTGAAATAGCCATGTAAAGGACCTCTTTTACTATCTAAATCTTTCCTTTCTTCTTAAGATTACAGTAAACATTTTTACTTTTCCAAAGTGTAGTTTATGTATCACATGTTTTTAATTAACATTGTTGTTATGTGAAAGATGAGAAAAATAACAACACTCAGAGAAAATGTAGAAAAAGACGAAAACATATGTCTCTGCAGCTTGTTACTAACTATTAGTAGAAAACTACCCACCATAGTTGCCAAGGCGGTGGGACACTCTGTCACGTTAATAAATAAACAAATAAATAAATGAAAATAAATAAAAAAACTACTCTCCACCGCCACCATAGAACTACTATTCCACACCCTAGCACATCCTTTATTCAGTTAAGAGTTTGTTGCAACCGTTATGAGTACAGTTCTGCCACTTTCAATTGATTCTGATGAATTTTATCAATAGTGTATCTGACTGTTTTCTGGAAATCGTCTTAAATGGTTAATTATGTCATTTGATGTTCATAACTTTTGACAATGTTGACTGGAGTACTTTCTTTCAAATTCTGAAGGTGGCAGGCGTAAAATACAGGGAGCGAAAGGCTTTTTACAATTTGTACAGAAAGCAGATAGCAGTTATAAGATTTCAAATGGTTCAAATGGCTCTGAGCACTATGGGACTTAACAGCTATGGTCATCAGTCCCCTAGAACTTAGAACTACTTAAACCTAAGTAACCTAAGGACATCACACAACACTCAGTCATCACGAGGCAGAGAAAATCCCTGACCCCGCCGGGAATCGAACCCGGGAACCCGGGCGTGGAAAGCGAGAACGCTACCGCACGACCACGAGCTGCGGACAGCAGTTATGAGAGTCGAGGGACATGAAAGGGAAGCAGTGGTTGGGAAGGGAGTGAGACAGGCTTGTAGCCTCTCCTCGATGCTATTCAATCTGTATATTGAGCAAGCAGTAAAGGAACCGAAAGAAAAGTTCGGAGTAGGTATCCATGGAGAAGAAATAAAAACTTTGAGGTTCGCCGATGACATTGTAATTCTGTCAGAGACAGCAAAGGACTTGGAAGAGCAGTTGAACAGAATGGATAGTGTCTTGAAAGGAGGATATAAGATGAACATCAACACAAGCAAAACGAGGATAATGGAATGTAGTCGAATTAAGTTGGGTGATGCTGAGGGAATTAGATTAGGACATGAGACACTTAAAGTAGTAAAGGAGTTTTGCTATTTGGGGAGCAAAATAACTGATGATGGTGGAAGTAGAGGGGATATAAAATGTAGACTGGTAATGGCAAGGAAAGCGTTTCAGAAGAAGAGAAATTTGTTAACATCGAGTATTGATTTAAGTGTCAGGAAGTCGTTTCTGAAAGCATTTGTATAGAGTGTAGCCATGTATGGAAGTGAAACATGGACGATAAATAGTTTAGACAAGAAGAGAATAGAAGCTTTCGGAATGTGGTGCTACAGAAGAATGCTGAAGATTAGATGGGTAGATCACACAACTATTGAGGAGGTACTGAATAGAATTGGGGAGAAGAGAAGTTTGTGCCACAACTTGACTAGAAGAAGGGATGGGTTGGTAGGACATGTTCTGAGGCATCAAGGGATCACCAATTTAGTAATGGAGGGCAACGTGGAGGGAAAAAAATCGTAGAGGGAGACCAAGAGATGAATACACTAAGCAGATTCAGAAGGATTTAGGTGGCAATAGGTACTGGGAGATGAAGGGGCTTGCACAGGATAGCGTAGCATGGAGAGCTGCATCAAACCAGTCTCAGGACTGAAGACCACAACAACAACAACAACAACATGCTTTTTTGCCACTTGAATTTCAGTATGCTTTTATCAAAATGGAAATGAATTTCAAATAATTTAAAAGCCGCTAAAACGCCCCATTCAAGTCATGTGATACCTGTGGCGTTATTGACTAGCTCGCAGCTCTTACCGTCATAAAGCTAATTCACAGTGATGCCTTGTTTTGAATTTATGTTTCGGAAAATGGATTCCAGATGGTGAGTAGAACCACATTGTACAAATGCATCCATAAAAACTCTTGAAAAATTGTTTTAGAGTGTTTCAGTGAATGAGAAGATGCGTAAAAATTGGTTGCACTTTACTGGAAAAATGCCGCCACATCGATACCAAAGTTCCCTTACGTAATTAAAGATGTCTTGCACTCCGAAGTTAAATTAATTTACCCCAGAGATACGCTTTCCTACTGTTACAAAGAAGGACAGAGTCAGTCGACGAAATTAAACTCTTAGTAAAAATTCTCGTTTTACTCGCTTTCTTGCATGCCATTGGTAGCTCGATTGATAGAGCGGTGGACTGTCGAATAATAAGAGACGTTATCCATAGGTTGCTGGGTCGAATCTAGCCTGCAGCAATACTTTAACTTATTTATAAAACAAATCGACAGTCCTCTCACACGAAAACCAAATCAAAATTAGAAAACTTCACTACACCGATTACAAACAGAGTGTTATTGTGTTTTCCAATGGCGGTTGCATGCACTTGCATTTGCAGTAAGTGCCCGCACACGTCGCGTTAAAAAAGATATTTTCTAGTTAATGTGACCACACACGTTTTACTTTATTAGAACCAATGTGTTTTTTTATCTTCGAACAGTCCATCTGGGATTCTTATTGTTTAAGCTTTTGAAGTTTCATCATCTTACATAAAATGAAGTTAAGTCTGCTTCAGACATGGCGTTAGTTTACACTCACAAACAGCACAGCCCTTATGTTTGTGTTACCTGCATGTTGTATATGCTTTATATCTCTCCGCATACAAAACCTCATCGTCCTACACCTCAGTGTACTGTGGGAGTATGGTTATGTCTTCACTACTGGCTGTACATTTCTCAGACTAAGATTAATGTGAAGCTATCTACAATACACTCTGAAGTGTTGGCAGGAGAGCTAACACCGTGTTGCTAGAGGAGGCCGAAATGCACGCTTTTAATCTCACGCAGATTGGTGTGAGGTCTGGAACAAGGTAAAGTAATTATCCTATAAAGAAAAGAACGTAGTTCTTGGAATACTTAACTTTAATCCACAATTGGAGAACATCGCTCTTGTTTAGACATTATTACAATCGGAATATAAACTGGTAATGGCGCCTTGCTAGGTCGTAGCAAATGACGTAGCTGAAGGCTATGCTAACTATCGTCTCGGCAAATGAGAGCGTATTTGTCAGTGAACCTTTCCTAGCAAAGTCGGCTGTACAACTGGGGCGAGTGCTAGGAAGTCTCTCTAGACCTGCTGTGTGGCGGCGCTCGGTCTGCAATCACTGACAGTGGCGACACGCGGGTACGACGTATACTAGCGGACCGCGGCCGATTTAAAGGCTACCACCTAGCAAGTGTGGTGTCTGGCGGTGACATCACATTCCTCCCCCGCAAATCGGCGTACGGTTGTTTTATAAGGCTTCCGCCCTCCGTGGGGAGGACCCCATGTTGACGTATGCGATGAGGTGGGGAGCCTAACAACAGGCGAGGCTGTGCCACCCGCACCCGGCCATTCGGTCCGAGGGGAGCTAGGAAACGCCTGAAAACCTAGTCCAGGGTGCACACCAACATGCGGTGTATGCGCCCGTAAAGAGACAGGAGGGGCCGTAGGGTCGACCTCCATCGCGTCGGGTCACCCGACGGGCGAAGACGACATCTGGTCCGGAGCGGGCAAGAGGTCCACGTCGGAGGACAGCTGGTCACGGGAAGCGATCGGTGGCGCGTGACCCAGGGAGGCGCTTGGCGGCTGCAGCGAAGCGTCCACTGCGGGCGTCGCCGGCGGGAGAACAGGCGGCAGCGGCGGCGGCGCGTCGCCATGGGGCAAAATGGAAGGCAGCGTCGGTAACACCTGGGGATGAGGCGAGCCAGTAGATAGGTCCCCAGGGCGCTGACCGGACGGCACCGTCGCTGAAAGCAGACGGGGAGCGGCAGAACCCGTGCGACGACAGAGGCGCAGCTGATTGAGATGCCGACGCACCTCACCAGTGGCCCCCAAAACCAGATACATAGCGCGGCCGAGGCAGCGAAGAATGCGCCCTGCGAGCCAACGCCGTGAACCTCGATAGTTGCGATAGTATACAACGTCGCCTGGAGCAAAAGCAGGTGGCTGCCACTGCACAGGAACCAGTTGCGGCGGATGTAGCAAAGACATCAAGGTTCGATGAGGACGACCGTGCAACAACTCAGCCGGCGAGCGACCATCGCGGGGCTGAGAGCGATACGATGACAAAAAGAGCAATAACGCGTCCTCCCGAGAATGCGACTTTTTCAGCTTCAACATCTGTGACTTGAAAGTCCGGACCAATCGTTCAGCGGCACCGTTTGACTGCGGCGAAAACGGCGCGGATGTCAGATGTTGAATACCATTGGCCTTGCAGAATGACTGAAATTCTGCGGACATGAATTGTGGGCCATTGTCGGAAACAATAGTCTGTGGAAGATCTTCAATGCAAAAGATAGCGGATAACGCTTGGATGGTGGCAGATGACGTCGTGGAAGACATCCGGACAACAAAAGGAAAATTACTGAATGAATCTACCACAACCGACCATCGAGCATTCCAGAACGGACCAGCAAAATCGATGTGTAAGCGTTGCCAAGGGTAAGTGGCTTTCGGCCATGCAAAGAATTTCTGCGGTGGTGCGGATTGTTGTTCGGCACACGCCATGCAAGAAGAGCACATATTCGTAATCACAGTATCGATTCCGAACCAAGTACAGTGCTGACGAGCAAGTTGTTTCGTTCGCACTATACCCCAATGTCCTTGGTGGAGAAGCCGTAAGACAGAGGGCCGTAACGAACGTGGGACCACGACCAGGGACTGATCATTATCAGAACGCAACAGCAAAACACCACGTCGAACAAAAAGTCTATCCTTGTGAGCAAAAAATCGGCGAACCAACGGATCCTCGATCCGTGACTTTGACAAGGGCCATTGCGTAGCAACAAAACGCAAAACAGTAGCAAGGACAGGGTCAGCAGCAGTGGCCGCAGCCACACGACGAAAATCAATCGGAAACGACTCGACCACGTCATCGGTTTCCGAATCAATGAACATGCAAGCAAGTTTGGAGGAATCGAATGCTCTATCTTCAGCAACAGGCAAACGGGACAACGCATCGGCGTTTCCGTGCTTAGCAGTGGACCGATACAAGATATCGTAGCGGTACTGCCAGAGGAAAATAGACCAGCGAATGAATTTCTGCGCTGTACGTGGAGGTACTGGCTTGGACGGATGAAAAAGCGATGTCAAAGGTTTGTGGTCTGTGATGATGGTAAAGTGACGACCATACAAGAAATCATGAAACTTTGTAACACCAAATACGAGAGCCAACGCTTCTTTCTCGATCTGTGAATAATTTCTTTGCGCAGACCAGAGCAATTTGGACGCAAAGGCAATAGGGCGATCGTGCGAACCATCTTTGTGCGCAAGCACAGCACTGATCCCGAATTCCGATGCATCTATCATCAACAAAAGGGGTTTCTGGGGATCGAATGGCGTAAGGCAAGTAGTGGAAAGCAACGCCGATTTCAACTGGCGAAAGGCGCGGTCGCATTCCGTCGTCCAGACGAACGGAACACCTTTACGGCATAAGCGATGAAGCGGAGCTGAAATGGAAGAGGCGTGGCGCACATATTTATGGTAATAATTGATTTTTCCCAGCACACTCTGTAGCTGCTTCAAATTCTGCGGCGAAGGCAAGTCCTGTACGGCACGGAGGTGCTCTAGACTGGGATGTATGCCTTGGGCATTGATTACATGTCCCAAATATGGTACGTCACGAGCAAAAAACACACATTTGTCCTTCCGCAAGCGAAGACCATTTTGTCGCAAGACCTGAAATAATGTTCTGAGATTGGCTAAATGTTCTTCTTCCGTCTTTCCGGATATCACAATATCGTCCAGATAGTTTGCTGCAGTAGGGACCGAGGCACAAACGGTTTGCAGATATTGCTGAAACAATGCAGGGGCGGATGCACACCCGAATGGCAGTCTTTTGAATCGATACAAACCAAGATGCGTGTTAACTACCAATACTCGCTGGGATTCTTCGTCCACTGGTATTTGCAAGTATGCATCCGCTAGGTCCAATTTCGAAAAAATATTTACCCGGGCACAGTTTGTCAAAAATATCTTCCGGGCAGGGTAAAGGAAAAGTTGCAATCACTAGTTGTGGATTCACTGTTGCCTTGAAGTCCACACAAAGTCTCAATTTTTCGGAAGGTTTTGGCAAAATTACTAAGGGTGATGCCCAGAGAGAAGCCTGCACACGTTCAATCACACCTTGTGATTCCAAATCGTTTAACGTTCTTGCGACCTCATCACGCAATGCGTGGGGGACATTGCGCGCTCTGAAAAATTTCGGTTGCGCGTTTACTTTCAGTTCCAAATGTGCTTCATAGTTCTTAGCACAACCAAGGCCCGGTGCAAAAATGTCTTCAAACTCTTCACATAGACGAGAAACACTGGCTGAAGGCACAGTCTGGTTCACTGAGAGGACCTGATGTACTATAGACAAGTTAAACAACTGAAATAAATCTAAACCAAACAAGTTCACTGCAGAAGAAGAACAAAGGACGTAAACAGACACAAGTTTTGTTTGTCCCTTGTATGTTGCAAGAAGGCTGCACTGTCCTAACACAGGGATATTCTGACCGGAATAGCTAGTTAAATTAACATTTGCGGCACGCAATGGAGGTGTGTCCAGTTGTTTGTACGTGTCGTGATTGATCAGAGAAACTGCAGCTCCGGTATCGAGCTGGAATGGTATGACCTTGCCATGAATGTCCAAGTCTACAAAAGGTTTATTGTCCTGCTGATGACAAGAGCGACTGTCTCGTGCAACGTGAACCGACACTGGTAAAGAAGCACTTGCTGCTTGACGGGATTTCCGGCGATGTCGACGCACACTATTTGTGGGACGAACACAGTCACTGTTAGAGAGAGTGGCACTGGGCGGAGTGGAATGAACTACATGAATTTCCATGGGCAAAGGTTCACGAGCCTGAGGATTCTTGGTTCGATTCCGGCGTGAAGCAAAGGGCCTGGAATGGTTGTGGGTGTCCGATCTGAGCTTTTTCTGGCAAACACTCTGAACATGTCCATTTTTATTACAGAAAAAGCAAATAGCTTGCCGTGACGGGCAATTCTCACGCGAATGTCTAGTAGCACACCGCGGGCATGACTTGAGCACTGCATTTGCTTGCTTGCGCGGCACACGTAGCGGAGAGGTTGGCGGCAGGTGCGTGGACGGGCGCGAGGGCTGTTTACTGTTCCGTGCAGCTCGCCCGGCGGGCCGGTTAACGTGACACACGGCTGGCGAAGTTTCAAATGAGTCCTGAGCAAAGTCAAGTGTGTCTTGCCGATCCAATATGTCTATCACTTGTTGAAGGGAGGGATTGACTAGTTTCAAAATCTGTTCCCTTATACGAACATCAGAAACGTTCTGTGCAATTGCATCACGTACCATAGTATCTGAATAAGGGAGTCCACATTCACACTCAAAAGCACAATCCCTAGTAAGGCCTTGCAAGGTCGCAACCCACTCCCGATTAGTTTGACTGGCCGTACGTTTGGTACGAAAGAATGTATACCATTTGGCAACTACATTGACTGATTCTTTGAAATATGCATCTAATGCCGACAAAATTTCTTCGTAGGACAGAGTTGCGACGTCGCGTCGGGAAAATAATTTCACTATCACACGGTACGTGTGCACCCCGACGGATGCTAACAAAAAAGGCTGCCGCTCGTTACCTTGAATTCTCTAGGCGGCGAGATGGAATCCAAATTGGCGTGACCACTCCGTCCAGCTTTCCAGTGCAGCATCAAAAGGACGAAAAGGTGGTGCAACTGCGTGTTGTGGCTGCGGTAGCGGTGGAGCGACGGCCGCCGCATCGTTTTGCATTGCACGTTGACCCTGGACGAGCTGTCCCAGGGCATCCAATAAGGCCTGCGTCTGCTGATTCTGCAAGCGATAAAATTCGGACAGTACATCTGGAGATTGTGGCGAAGCCATGACACAAGTAAATTAGGGCAATACGAACGCTAAATCCTCGTTGCCATATGAAGTGTTGGCAGAAGAGACAACACCGTGTTGCTAAAGGAGGCCGAAATGCACACTTTTAATCTCACGCAGATTGGCGTGAGGTCTGGAACAAGGTAAAGTAATTATCCTATAAAGAAAAGAACGTAGTTCTTGGAATACTTAACTTTAATCCACAATTGGAGAACATCGCTCTTGTTTAGACATTATTACAATCGGAATATAAACTGGTAATGGAGCCTTGCTAGGTCGTAGCAAATGACGTAGCTGAAGGCTATGCTAACTATCGTCTCGGCAAATGAGAGCGTATTTGTCAGTGAACCTTTCCTAGCAAAGTCGGCTGTACAACTCGGACGAGTGCTAGGAAGTCTCTCTAGCCCTGCCGTGTGGCGGCGCTCGGTCTGCAATCACTGACAGTGGCGACACGCGGGTACGACGTATACTAGCGGACCGCGGCCGATTTAAAGGCTACCACCTAGCAAGTGTGGTGTCTGGCGGCGACACCACACACTCCATGATCGAAACAACTGATAGAATGAGTTATTGCTCACGCTACTTTCATATTTCGTGCAAAACTTTTAAAAACTTGTCCCCTCCAGAATTGGAACCTGTTCGCTTCTTCACCGCAGCCACCTACGCCATCCGTTGCTTTTCGTACAGTATACGTTGTATATGTTGTGTACTAACAATCAGCACGATTTACCAAGAATAATTTTATTGTGCTTTCGTTAGTATTTCATGACTGATAGTCGACACTACAGACATAGCATACGGACCCGTTTGCGAAAGTTCCACAATTCCTTAGTTCTGAGTGGGTTGAATGATGTTGCATGGACGGACAATGTCCGTCCTTGCAGATATCGCCGCTCTAAATGAGTTGAGCTTAAAACCATCAATTTTTGTAAGATTTCCACTGTCAATGTTCATAAAATTCCTTTCTATTGTAGCTTAAAAGTTGTAAATGCGTTTTCCATCACTAAGTAGCTATACTATTTGCAGAAAAAGCACGTAAAAGCCTAGTAACTTCGGCTAACACTCCTGTACGACAGGTATAGCTCCGTCTTACTCCTAGTCTGTGATGAAGTGTGAATTGCGGTTTATTCATCTCATAACATACAAAAGTTAATCATTTGATTAGAGAACAGGAGACACGTCAAAATATGGTTTATACGATTTCATTGATATAAAACTATGGTTAATAAGATGATTTAAACACTGATGTATTTTTTTGTGAGAAGATACGTTCACATATTTACATAATAAGACAACTGATAAACTACATCCTGCTGAAATATTCAATTCATTTATGATGAATTCTTCAAACGAGCAGTAGCATTGCTCAAGTAAGTATCATGCAGCTATCTTTTCACTGAATCTAGGCTCATACTTAGAATGTTCTTGGCTTTTGGTTTGTTGTATATTTTCATTCTCATATACTGGGGAGTTTTATCATGTAATTTTAAACGATGAGCAGATAGCATAAAATTTTATTTATTTCTTGTATCGTAAGTGTGATCAAAGCAGTTCTCCTGGCATAATTCTAAATTGTTATGTAAAACAATTATGATATCATAGATATATAGGGAGGGCGCTGTTAATAAATTCAGATTTTTAAATAATGGGCGACATGATTTTCTTGGTTGTACAGCTCACATATTTCTAACAATTCTTTTCCATAATTTCAGTATGCGCATTAAGTTGCTCGAATGCCCCCAAAAAACAGTACCATACCTTGCAACTGCCTCCCAGTAGCTATGGTATGCAATTTTCCTTGTGTCCATGTCAGTAGCATTAGCTAATATTTGCAATGCAAATGCAAAGCTACATAGTTTGTTTAATAGATATTCAACAAGTTTATTCCAATTTAAATTCTTAAGAATGCTTCAAAATTTGCATCGCTTGAAATATTTTTGTCAAAGTGCCATTCTGTCTCACTCAGCTTGTCATGAAATGAAATAATGTTTTCCTGATTAAAGTTTCATTTTGCATAGACCTTACACAGAACTTCCTTACTTTATCTGGGCAACTCAGTGAATAGTGCTGAATGATCAGACGTTCCTAAATCTAAGCAAAATCTATGTACATCTTCAAAAACAAAAATTTAATTTGAAATGGTATTTTTTTTATTAAGTCAGTGAATTTTGGTGATTCACCGTTTTCACTCAGTACATCGATACTGAAATCAGCAGCAATTACAACATTCTTCTTTACTAAGGAGTTCTAGCAAAAATTGAAATTTACATAGGAAATGCTCAATTGTGACTTTCCCTGGGATTCTATAAATCGAGATTACAAGAACATTTAGGTTCCTCAATTCGACACAGCACCCCTCAAAAATACACTCTTAATTTAAACAGTTAAAGTCACTTCTTACATGGTAACCTAATCTGAATGAATAAGTATGCATGAACCTCCTTGTGACTTACCTTTCCTAGAAAAGTTGGTAGCAACCTTAAAGTTTTCAATTTGATTTAAGATTTTTATTGTACCTTTACTAAGCCAGTGTTCATTTAAATAAATTACTTTAACATTTTTAAACCCAGGCAAAAAAGTTCAAGTTCGTTTATTTTAGAGCTTTTGTCACCGACGTATTCAGCATTTAATTCATTTACATTACAGTGAATGATACAGGTACACAGAGCTCTGTTTTATGTTTACCATTGGTTGGAAGTCATGTAGGTTCTTTAACATCGCCATCGGCACTTTTTAGTTTCCCGTGTTTCTTATGATTTGACAAGTATCAGCAAACATTTGCTAAGTGCTTTGGAAACCAATTTGTTAACATGTAAGCCATCTTTCCCCAGAAATTTATTACCCAAGATTTTATTAGGCTCAATAAATACAGTTCCTAACATATTGCAGTGCTCTTTGATACAAGAATTCATTCTTGCTATGTACGTATATTTCGCTCTCTGACCTTCTGTATATTATGCCCCTTATTACAACCCTAGAAGCTTTGTAGAGGTGTCTTTCCTTTCGAAGCGTGTTTCTTGCCTCACTAACAATTTCTTCCTCGCTGCTGTTTCGAAGAGAATTCGTCTCCACATGTAGGAATACAGCTTTGTACCTCCGGCTGGATTCGTCTCTTGAAGTTTCTTCCGAGTTTAATTAGTTATTTAAATGTTTATTCATTTGCTGAGACTTGATTCCTGAATATACATCAATTTTTGTGTTTGGTAGTTCAATGTTTTTCAGCATACTGTCGCCAGTAACGAGGAACTCTTCTTTGAGAGGATTCGTTCCACTACTGCAGTGTTTGCGTACTCTTTTGTTGTATGTCACTTTTGTCTGTTTATATTCATTCCCTAATTTAAAGAGTTCAGCTTGTTCCAAAACTGTTACGCATTTTTTGGAGGATTGTGGAAGTGTATCACTCCGCCCATTTTCGCGACTTTGTCCATTATTAATGTTTCGCTGATTTTCTTTTGTATACTCCACAACAAGTAGTGTTTTCATACAACTACAATTTTCTTGACGCTTCAGCTCTTTATTTTCTTCCGTCAGTTGTTGTATTTCACTTAACAACACTTCTATAATATCATTTTTCGATTTCAGCACCGATGATAAACGCGCGTTTTCTTTTTCTAAACAGTAGGCACACGGCTATTGTATATTTTCACTAATGAATTTCAAACATGTCACCAGAGCTACAGCCAGTATCAGAGCGTTTTCGATCACTTTACCAGTCTTGATGTTGAATGATTTTTAAACTTTAATTACATAAAAATAAGAGATATTTTGTGAGAATATTGACCGTAAGTGCGATTTGAATGTTATAATCACTCCGAATAACAACAGTCCGAACCATATTTTTAACACAGGAAAATAGCCTGTTGTTAGGTCTCTGATGACCCTATCCATAGGAAGTAAGATTCTTATCTACCTACCTACTTTCCTTCTTCTGCAAACACAAACTGAAATACTGATAGGGTTAACTTCCTTCCTGGTGACGGTACATTTACTGTCTGAATACGATCGAACGATAATGCTAGTGATGTGGTAATGCTCTTTATTTTCATTCTGAAAGTGACCAGTGGGCTAGGCCTGCACATCTAGCGTAATGCGGAAAAAGAAATCTAATCGAAATAGGATCGAAATCGTGCATTGGATTAACGGCTGCTTGAAGAGAGGATCGAATTATCCCTCAGGTAAAAAGGATAAACGTCTACCAGCACGACAGCAGGGTTGTGGTTGTGGCTTGTCGAGACCGTTTTATCGTTCTGCGACATTGCTGCTCGCATTGGTCGGAATCGCACGACTGTCATGTAGATGTCGCGTCGATGGGTTCAATAGGGCCATACTCGACGCCATGCCGGCACTCAACGGCGCCACGCGACTAGCGTCCGAGAGGGCGAACGTATTGTTCGCTCGACACTGCAGGATCGTACAGTCCCGTCACATACCTTGAGTCAGCAAATGCGCTTGTTTGTAGCAACTCAAGTACGCACGCGGGTAGTACGACGACATCTGGCGCTCCACGGACTGTGGCTACGGCGAATATTGTTGCAGATTCCTTTGTCGAGGCAGCAGAGAGAGATTTGCTGACAATGATGCGACCAACGAAAATACTGAATACGGCTGTAACATTACATCGTCTTTCCAGACTAGTCCCGGCTCTGCCTACAGCATCACAATGGACGTATCCATCTATGGAGGCTCCGAGAAGAACGAACGTTGCACGACTGCATTCATTATCGTCATAAGGTCCCAGTGTGGTGGAATGGGGTGCCATTTGGTATACCACACGATCACCTCTAGATCACAGGGCTGATATTTTGGGCAGCTGGAACTACATTTCTGATATGTTAAGGTTGGTGCTGTGTCCTATGTATTCCGAAACTCCTTCACCAAAGAAGACGAAGTAGATATCCCTGAATTCCAATCAAGAACAACTGCCAAGATGAGAAACATAGAAGTAGATATCCTCGGCGTAACAAAGCAGCTTAAATCACGTAATAAAGGCAAGGCCTCCGGTCTAGATTGTGTACCAGTCAGGTTCCTCTCAGAGTATGCTGATAAAATAGCTCCGTATTTAGCAATTATATACAACCACTCGCTCACAAAAAGATACGTACCTAAAGACTGGAAAATTGCTCAAATCACACCAATATACGAAAAGGGAAGTAGGAGTAATCCGCTGAATTACAGGCCTATATCACTAACGTCGATTTGCAGTAGGGTTTTAGAACATATACTGTATTCGAACATTATGAAGTACCTCGAAGAAAACGATTTATTGACATATAGTCAGCATCGATTCAGAAAATATCGTTCTTGTGAAACACAACTAGCTGTTTATACTCATGAAGTAATAAGTGCTATCGACAGGGGATGTCAAATTGATTCCATATTTTTAGATTTCCAGAAGGCTTTCGACACCGTTCCTCACAAGCGTCTTCTAATCAAACTGCGTGCCTACGGAGTATCACCTCAGTTGTGCGACTGGATTCGTGATATCCTGTCAGAAAGGTCACAGTGCGTAGTAATAGACGGAAAGTCATCGGGTAAAACAGAAATAATATCCGGCGTTCCCCAAGGAAGTGTTATAGGCCCTCTATTGTTCCTGGTCTATATTAACGACATAGGAGACAATCTGACTAGCCGTCTTAGATTGTTTGCAGATGATGCTGTCATTTACCGTCTTGTAAAGTCATCAGATGATCAAAACGACTTGCAAAATGATTTAGATAAGATATCTGTATGGTGCGGAAAGTGGCAGTTGACCCCGAATAAAGAAAAGTGCGAAGTTACTAAAAGAAATCAGCTAAATTTCGATTACACGATAAATCACACAAATATGAGCGCAGTAAATTCAACTAAATACTTAGGGATTACAATTACAAATAACCTAAATTGGAACGACCACATAGATAATATTGTGGGTAGAGCAAACCAAAGACTGCTTGTCCGCCCTATTCTGGACTACTGCTGTGCGGTGTGGGATCCGCATCAGGTGGGACTGACGGATGACGTCGAAAAAGTACAGAGAAGGGCAGCTCGTTTTGTATTATCGCGAAATAGGGGAGGTAGTGTCACAGACATGATACGTAAATTGGAGTGGCAATCATTAAAACAAAGGCGTTTTTCGTTGCGATGGGATCTTCTTATGAAATTTCAATCACCAGTTTTCTCCTTCGATTGCGAAAACATTCTGTTGGCACCCACTTACATAGGGAGAAATGATCATCACGATAAAATAAGAGAAATCAAGGCTCGCGCGGAAAAATTTAAGTGCTCGTTTTTCCCGCGTGACGTTCGAGAGTGGAACGGTAGAGAAACAGCATGAAGGTGGTTCATTGAACCCTCTGCCAGGCACTTTATTGTGAATAGCAGAGTAATCACGTAGATGTAGATGTAGATATGTTCGAGGTCTCTACGACGTTATCTTTCAACAAGATAACGCAAGACGATTGTTGGTCTGCCAGCACGTTTCCCAGATCTCTCATCCATTTAAAACCTCTGGTCATGGATTACCGAGAGATTTGTGCGTCCCTACTTGCCAGCCACTATCACTGATGAACTCTGGCATACCATCAGCATGGAATGACGTACCCGCATGTGTCATCAGAGTTCAGTTCAGCTCGATGTCCAGCCAGTTACTGCCAGTTCTGTGGACTTAACTTCACATCCTGTGTAGCTTCAAATCAGGTAGAAATTTAATCAAGTGCCCTTCATACTATGCTGTACACACACACAACAAGTAAAATTTCGTTATTTGTTGCAATTTTGACGCCAGCAGCGTTCGTTCTTTTGTGTTATATAGTTAGAAATACATGATTGTGTGTTATAATTAAAGTGCAGCTACTCACGGTGTTTCAATATGGGCTGTAATTACCGTATGGCAGCGAAACTTGGTAGATATTCTAATGCGTTAATGCGGAACCGATTTACGTTGGGAAACAAATTAGTTCCAGTTGTGGTCACCAGTTGCAGTTGAGGCGCTGTGCACTGATTGTATGACGGTATGACACCCACGCTGTCATTTGACAGGGCATACATAACGTGAGTGAACAGTATAGCCATCGAGAAGCGTGACGGTGCGCTGTTAGTGAAACTGTTTTATGTAAATGGCACCAGCTACAGTGCTGCACTGAGCGAGTATCGCTGTCTAAAACACCTGAGGAGAGGCCAAATTTCATTAAATTGTTTGAAGATGATAACGAAATTCGAAAACACAAGTGAGCTTGGCGTGGCACAGTGGCACGTGGAAGAGGAAGGAGTCCTATCCAGGCAGAAGTTATTGACAAGGTTGCTGTTGCTGAATCTGGCCACGCAACACCCGCTCTGCTCGTGCAGTGTCATGCGAATTATCCATACTATGGTCAACAGCACAGAAAGTTTTGCGGTCCATTTTACACTGGTACCCGTACAAGACCCAGACAGCGTAGCAACTGAAACCTCATGATCCGCAGCAATATTCTGAATTTGCTCTTCGATTTCTGTCACAGATTTTCTATGGAATCACGAAGCACATTTTGCACTACAGGGTGCAGTGAATACAAAGAAGTGCTGAAATATGTGTGCTGTTAAACAGCTTATTGTGAGCGAAGAGCCATTGCACTACCCGTATGTGACTGTGTGGTGTGGATTCACAAGCACATTTATTCTCCATCTGTTCCTCCTTGAAAACAATACACCCAGAGGGCCGGTCAGGTGTACTGTGACGCCTGCACGTTATCGAGACCTCCTTGTGCAGCAAGTGATTCCCGCTTTGGAAGAGCGCAACTGTAGAAAATCACTGTTTTCATGCAAGATTGGGCAATACCTCATGTCGATCGCTTAGTGAAACATCTGCTTAATGCGACCTTCTGCGAATATGTTATCTCTGGAGGTTTTCCAGATGCATGGCCAACAAGATCACCTGATCTGAATCCATATGTCTGTTGGCTCTGGGGATATATAAAAGAACACATTTACCACGGACACATTAGTTTTCTACCTGATTTGAAGGCCATTATACAGGAACGCGTTGCTCAGATTCCACCAGAATGCTCATACAGAACAAATAATGTAAGCGGTGATTAATAAGAAAATCAGCATTATGCCTTTGTCACTTGTTTGACCTTTTCTGCCCATGTCCGATTCCTAATCCGTTACATATGGCAACATTTCTATACGCCTTTCATGCATTCAAAGTGTCGGATTTGCACCTGGTGGCCAAAAGGGGAACTAATATTTTTCGTTGTAAATTGGCTCCGCATTAACGTATTAGAATATCCACCAAGTTTTGCTGACGTACGATGATTACACTGCTGGCCATTAAAATTGCTACACCACGAAGATTACGTGCTACAGACGCGAAATTTAACCGACAGGAAGAAGGTGCTGTGATATGCAAATGATTAGCTTTTCAGAGCATTCACACAAACTTGGCGCCGGTGGCGACACCTACAACGTGCTGACATGAGGAAAGTTTCCAACCGATTTCGCATACACAAACAGCAGTTGACCGGCGTTGCCTGGTGAAACGTTGTTGTGATGTCTCGTGTAACGACCAGAAACGCGTACCATCACGTTTCCGACTTTGATAAAGGTCGCATTGTAACCTATCGCTATTGCCGTTTATTGTATCGCGACATTGCTGCTCGCGTTGCTCGAGATCCAATGGCTGTTACCAGAATATGGGATCGGTGGGTTCAGGAGGGTAATACGGAACGCTGTTCCGGATGCCAACGGCCTCGTATCACTAGCAGTCGAGATGACAGGCATCTTCTCCGCATGGCTGTAACGGATCGTGCAGCCACGTCTCCATCCCTGAGTCAACAGATGGGGACGGTTGCAAGACAACCACCATCTGCACGAACAGTTCGACGACGTTTGTAGCACAATGCACTATCAGCTCGGAGACCATGGCTGCGGTTACCCTTGACGCTGCATCACAGACAGGAGCGCCTGCGATGGTGTACTCAACTACGAACCTGGGTGCACGAATGGCAAAACGTCATTTTTTCGGATGAATCCAGGTTGTGTTTACAGCATCATGATGGTCGCATCCGTGTTTGGCGACATCGCGGTGAACGCACATTGGAAGTGTGTATTCGTCATCGCCATACTGGCGTATCACCCGACGTGATGGTATGGGGTGCCATTGGTTACACGTCTCGGTCACCTCTTGTTCGCACTGACAGCACTTTGAACAGTGGACGTTACATTTCAGTTGTGTTACGACCCGTGGCTCTACCCTTCATTCGATCCCTGCGAAACCCTACATTTGAGCAGGATAATGCACGACCGCATGTTGCAAGTCCTGTACGGGTCTTTCTGGATACAGAAAATGTTCGACTGCTGCCCTGGCCAGCACATTCTCCAGATCTCTCACCAACTGAAAACGGCTGGTCAATGGTGGCCGAGCAACTGGCTCGTCACAATACGCCAGTCACTACTCTTGATGAACTGTGGTATCGTGTTGAAGCTGCATGAGCAGCTGTACCTGTACACGCCATCCAAGCTCTCTTTGACTGAATGCCCAGGCGTATCAGGGCCGTTATTACGGCCAGAGGTGGTTGTTCTGGGTACTGATTTCTCAGGATCTATGCACCCAAATTGCGTGAAAATGTAATCACATGTCAGTTTTAGTATAATATATTTGTCCAATGAATACCCGTTTATCATTTGCATTTCTTCTTGGTGTAGCAATTTTAATGGCCAGTAGTGTACACACGAAAATGATCTTATGCAAGGTCATCTCCTAGGGCTGATGGTTTTATTACTGACGTAGAAATGAAGTTATAGTAGAAAGAATAATGTCGCCATGAACAATGTCCCGCCTAATTATACAGCTTAGTTTAATATCACTGGTATGAACTATGAAAATAATTTCAGAAGCTGTACAAAAACATCTATTAGAGGAAAAATGAATGACGTGTGAAAATTACATGCTTATCAACGTAATCCTGAATTATTAACTGCAAAAGTACTGAAGCGAAGGCCGTTTCTGGAGTGGCACGCACTGAGACATGCAGCAAGTGCGTCACCGGCGATGTCAGATAAAGTGCCTTCCATATCGCCGACATGGGTTTGGGCTCAGCCGCCCACGCCAGGAGACCGATAAGGAAGTGCGCTCTGGAAGTACCGTAGCACTATCTGTTTGTGAGCCGTGCAGATCGTGACATGGCCATACGGTACTGGCACATGTTTTGTTCCTTTACAGCGTATTAAGTCAGCGTTTCATTAACAAATAGTTTTTCTTCGTGTGTGTATTGAAACTGTTGTTTAGTTAGACAATGATAGAAAATTGAAACTATATGCGGGGGAACAAGGGACGTACACAGAGCGTTGCCAGAGATGAAAGTCAGGTCAAATGCTGGAAAATAACCGATCGGGGATCAAGATATAGTTTGAAACTTATTCGGTTAATTATTTTACTGTGTTCGACATGTTTTGGGTTTATATCTTCGTATTCTACAGAATGGTGCGTTTGCACTACAGCCTCCAGTGCTTTAGAATAGAGTCACGTGATATCCCATTACGGTCTCAACTTACTCTGTCTCTGCATTTCGAGAATTTACTCGTCACAAATTATTGTTGGACCATGTGAGTCGATCTATACACAATAAGTAACAGGATCAAAATCCAAGCATATGAATAAATGGAGCTTCAGTGTAATCTTTGTTTTCTTTCACTGGCACTTTAACTAGTTCTTTCACACAACAGTGATTCAGCGACCCGAACAGGAGGTGTATATGCAAGTTCACCTAATAATGGATCTTCCACTATAATCGTTGTTTCACTTGTTATCATAAAACACAATCAGTATCTCTAAGCAAAGTTATAGTGCAGATATAAGAAAATAAAATTCGTTATATCAGTTCCTATTGGAATATGTATATCGGTGACTCACTTTTAGATTTCAACCTTAGTGAGACTCTGTAGCCAAAAGCTAAGAGTCCGACGGATGTTGTTTTCTGCTGGGCTTTCTTTGACTGGTAATAAAACGGAGGGCAACAATAAATTTTATGCTTCACCTAGTCGTTCATCCGTCCTCATCGGTCTATGTATCTCACTGGAGATTAATTCTACGCTATCCACTGGAACGTGGATGATTTAAGACGCGTGACTGGGAGTGATGAATCACTCTATATCCCGTGACAGTCCGGCGGAAGGTTTCGGGTTTAGCGAATGTCTAGAGAACATTACCTGCCATTATGAATAGTGCAAGCAGTGGAGTACCGAAGAGATGGTGATGTTACGGTGCTGGGGTGTTTTTCGTGAGTAGGATGTGGTCCCTTATTGCGCTTAAGACGACGCTATGGTTCAAATGGCTCTGAGCACTATGGGACTTAACAGCTGTGGTCATCAGTCCCCTAGAACTTAGAACTACTTAAACCTAACTAACCTAAGGACATCACACACATCCATGCCCGAGGCAGGATTCGAACCTGCGACCGTAGCAGTCGCGCGGTTCCGGGCTGCGCGCCTAGAACCGCGAGAGCACCGCGGCCGGTTACGACGCTATGTTCGGAAGGATATGAACACATTCGACAGCCTTGTGTAATGCGTATAGTAGAGTAACAGTTCGCAGACGATAATTGTTTGCATCAGCATGATAATGCACCCTGTCATGAAGCATTATCTGTGAGACAATGGTTTGTGAACAATAATATTCCAAAAGTACACTGACCTGTCCACAGCCACGACATCAACCCCATAGAGCACCTCTGATAGGAGTTGCAGCGTCGACTTCACTCCAGCTCCCAACATCCAACATCGCTATCTTCTCTTGTTTCGGCTCTTGAGGATGAATGGCTGTTATTCTACATCTAAATCTTCATCTACATCTATACACTGCAAGCTACCTTGCAGTGCATTTCCGTCCTTCCCCGTTCCAGTCGCGAATAGTTCGCACGAAGAACGATTGCCAGTAAGCCTCCATATCTGCTCGAATCTCTCTAATTGGTCTCTCTAATTCATGTTTTTTTCACAAGATATACATGGGAGGAAGTATTATATTTGTTGACACTTTTAGGAATGGACGCTCTCGGAAATTTAACAACAAACCGCAACGTGATGAAGAACGCCTCTCTTGCAGCATCTGCCGTTGGGGTTGGCTGATCACCTCTGTGACACTTTCGTGGTTACTAAATGAACCTGTAACGAAACAAGCTTCTCTTCTTTGAATCTTCTCCATTTCCTCTATCAAACTTGAATGTTAAGGATCCCATACTGACGGGCAATATTCAAGTACTGGTCGAAATAGGTATTTGTAAGCTACCTCCTTTGTTGATGGACTAATGGACTACATTGACTCCACAGACGTTACTGTCCTCTTTGAAAGAGTCCCAGGCGGAGTTAAATCCGTAACTAAGGCGAATGTTGAGCACATGGCATATTAATGTTTACTAATAGGTGTCTGATACTTTTAATCAGATAGTGTATGTACCAAAACGCCCTTGCTGTGCTGGTACTGCGAACTGCTGAAAGCAAGGAGAAACTACAGCCGCAATTTTTCCCGAGGGCATGCAGCTTTACTGTATGGTTAAATGATGATGGCGTCCTCTTGGGTAAAATATTCCGGAGGTAAAATAGTCCCCCATTCGGATCTCCGGGCGGGGACCCGTCGTTATCAGGAGAAAGAATACTGGCGTTCTACGGATCTGAGCGTGGAATGTCAGGTCCCTTAATCGGGTATTTAGGTTAGAAAATTTCAAAAGGAAAATGGATAGGTTAAAGTTAGATATAGTGGGAATTAGTGAAGTTCGGTGGCAGGAGGAACAAGACTTTTGGTCAGGTGAAAAGAGGGCTATAAAAACAAAATCAAATAGGGATAATGCAGGAATAGGTTTAATAATAAATAAAAAATAGGAGTACGGGTAAGCTACTACAAACAGCATAGTGAACGCATTATTGTGGCCAAGACAGACACGAAGCCCACGCCTACTACAGTAGTACAAGTTTATATGCCAACTAGCTCTGCAGAAGACGAAGAAATTGATGAAATGTATGATGAGATAAAAGAAATTATTCAGGTAGTGAAGGGAGACGAAAATTTAATAGTCATGGGTGACTGGAATTCGAGTGTATGAAAAGGGAGAGAAGGAAACATAGTAGGTGACTATGGATTGGGGCTAAGAAATGAAAAAGGAAGTCGCCTGGTAGAATTTTGCCCAGAGCATAACTTAATCATAGCTAACACTTGGTTCAAGAATCATGAAAGAAGGTTGTATACACTCCTGGAAATTTAAATAAGAACACCGTGAATTCATTGTCTCAGGAAGGGGAAACTTTATTGACACATTCCTGGGGTCAGATACATCACATGATCACACTGACAGAACCACAGGCACATAGACACAGGCAACAGAGCATGCACAATGTCGGCACTAGTACAGTGTATATCCACCTTTCGCAGCAATGCAGGCTGCTATTCTCCCATGGAGACGATCGTAGAGATGCTGGATGTAGTCCTGTGGAACGGCTTGCCATGCCATTTCCACCTGGCCCCTCAGTTGGACCAGCGTTCGTGCTGGACGCGCAGACCGCGTGAGACGACGCTTCATCCAGTCCCAAACATGCTCAATGGGGGACAGATCCGGAGATCTTGCTGGCCAGGGTAGTTGACTTACACCTTCTAGAGCACGTTGGGTGGCACGGGATACATGCGGACGTGCATTGTCCTGTTGGAACAGCAAGTTCCCTTGCCGGTCTAGGAATGGTAGAACGATGGGTTCGATGACGGTTTGGATGTACCGTGCACTATTCAGTGTCCCCTCGACGATCACCAGTGGTGTACGGCCAGTGTAGGAGATCGCTCACCACACCATGATGCCGGGTGTTGGCCCTGTGTGCCTCGGTCGTATGCAGTCCTGATTGTGGCGCTCACCTGCACGGCGCCAAACACGCATACGACCATCATTGGCACCAAGGCAGAAGCGACTCTCATCGCTGAAGACGACACGTCTCCATTCGTCCCTCCATTCAGGCCTGTCGCGACACCACTGGAGGCGGGCTGCACGATGTTGGGGCGTGAGCGGAAGACGGCCTAACGGTGTGCGGGACCGTAACCCAGCTTCATGGAGACGGTTGCGAATGGTCCTCGCCGATACCCCAGGAGCAACAGTGTCCCTAATTTGCTGGGAAGTGGCGGTGCGGTCCCCTACGGCACTACGTAGGATCCTACGGCCTTGGCGTGCATCCGTGCGTCGCTGCGGTCCGGTCCCAGGTCGACGGGCACGTGCACCTTCCGCCGACCACTGGCGACAACGTCGATGTACTGTGGAGACCTCACGCCCCACGTGTTGAGCAATTCGGCGGTACGTCCACCCGGCCTCCCGCATGCCCACTATACGCCCTCGCTCAAAGTCCGTCAACTGCACATACGGTTCACGTCCACGCTGTCGCGGCATGCTACCAGTGTTAAAGACTGCGATGGAGCTCCGTATACCACGGCAAACTGGCTGACACTGACGGCGGCGGTGCACAAATGCTGAGCAGCTAGCGCCATTCGACGGCTAACACCGCGGTTCCTGGTGTGTCCGCTGTGCCGTGCGTGTGATCATTGCTTGTACAGCCCTCTCGCAGTGTCCGGAGCAAGTATGGTGAGTCTGACACACCGGTATCAATGTGTTCTTTTTTCCATTTCCAGGAGTGTACATGGAAGAACCCTGGAGATACTAGAAGGTATCAGATGGAAGGTTTCAAATAGATTATATAATGGTAAGACAGAGATTTAGGAACAGGTTTTAAATTGTAAGACATTTTCAGGGGCAGATGTGGACTCTGACCACAATTTATTGGTTATGAACTGTAGATTAATACTGAAGAAACTTCAAAAAGATGGGAATTTAAGGAGATGGGACCTGGATAAACTGATTAAACCAGAAGTTGTACAGAGTTTCGGGGAGAGGGCAAGGGAAAAATTGACGGGAATGGGGGAAAGACATACAGTAGATGAAGAATGGGGATGAAATAGTGAAGGCAGCAGAGGATCAAACAGGTACAAAGACGAGGGCTAGTAGAAACCCTTGTGTAACACATGAAATATTGAATTTAATTGATGAAAGGAAAAAATATAAAAATACAGTAAATGAAGCACGCAAAAAGGAATACAAACGTCTCAAAAATTATATCGACAGGAAGTGCAAAATGGCTAAGCAGGGATGGCTAGAGGACAAATGTAAGGATGTAGAGGCTTATCTCGCTAGGGGTGAGATAGATACTGCCTACAGGAAAATTAAAGATACCTTTGGAGAAAAGAGAACCACTTGTATGAACATCAAGAGCTCAGGTGGAAACCGAGTTCTAAGCAAAGAAGGGAAAGCAGAAAGGTGGAAGGAGTATATAGAGGATCTATACAAGGGCGATGTATCTGAGGACAATATTATAGAAATGGAAGAGAACGTACATGAAGATGAAATGGGAGATACGATACTGCGTGAAGAGTTTGACAGAGCACTGAAAGACCTGAGTCGAAACAAGGCCCCTGGAGTAGACAACATTCCATTAGAACTACTGACGGCCTTGGGAGAGCCAGTCCTGACAAAACTCTACCATCTGGTGAGCAAGATGTATGAGACAGGCGAAGTACCCTCAGGCTTCAAGAAGAATATAATGATTCCAATCCCAAAGAAAGCAGGTGCTGACAGATGTGAAAATTACCGAACTATCAGTTTAATAAGTCACAGCTGCAAAATACTAACACGAATTCTTTACAGACGAATGGAAAAACTGGTAGAAGCCGACCTCGGGAAAGATCAGTTTGGATTCCGTAGAAATATTGGAACACGTGAGGCAATACTGACCTTACGACTTATCTTAGAAGAAAGATTAAGGAAAGGCAAACCTACATTTCTAGCATTTGTAGACTTAGAGAAAGCTTTTGACAATGTTGACTGGAATATTCTCTTTCACATTCTGAAGGTGGTAGGGGTAAAATACAGGGAGCGAAAGGCTATTTACAGTTTGTACAGAAACCAGATGGCAGTTATAAGAGTAGAGGGGCACGAAAGGGAAGCAGTGGTTGGGAAGGGAGTGAGAGAGGGTTGTAGCCTCTCCCCGATCTTATTCAATCTGTATATTGAGCGAGCAGTAAAGGAAACAAAAGAAAAATTCGGAGTAGGTATTAAAATCCATGGAGAAGAAATAAAAACGTTGAGGTTCGCCGATGAGATTGTAATTCTGTCAGAGACTGCAGAGGACTTGGAAGAGGAGTTGAACGGAATGGACAGTGTCTTGAAAGTAGGATATAAGATGAACATCAACAAAAGCAAAACGAGGATAATGGATTGTAGTCGAATTAAGTCGGGTGATGCTGAGGGAATTAGATTAGGAAATGAGACACTTAAAGTAGTAAAGGAGTTTTGCTATTTGGGGAGCAAAATAACTGATGATGGTCGAAGTAGAGAAGATATAAAATGTAGACTGCCAATGGCAAGGAAAGCGTTTCTGAAGAAGAGAAATTTATTAACATCGAGTATAGATTTAAGTCGTTTCTGAAAGTATTTGTATGGAGTGTAGCCGTGTATGGAAGTGAAACATGGACGATAAATGGTTTGTACAAGAAGAGAATAGGACCTTTCGAAATGTGGTGCTACAGAAGGATGCTGAAGATTAGATGGGTAGATCACATAACTAATGAGGAGATATTGAATAGAATTGGGGAGGAGAGGAGTTTGTGGCACAACTTGAAAAGAAGAAGGGACCGGTTGGTAGAACATGTTCTGAAGCATCAAGGGATCACAAATTTAGCATTGGAGAGCAGCGTGGAGGGTAAAAATTGTAGAGGGAGACCAAGAGATGAATACACTAAGCAAATTCAGAAGGATGTAGGTTGCAGTAAGTACTGGGAGATGAAGAAGCCTGCACAGGATAGAGTAGCATGGAGAACTGCATCAAACCAGTTTCAGGACTGAAGACCACAACAACAACATGTACCTGTTCCATTGTACAATAGCGGCTGTCACGAAAATACGCACCTCAAGGCCGTCTCATTGTTCTACAGCATTTCCAGTGAGAGATAATTTCAAATATTACTAAAAACTCTAGACTGTGATGGAATACTTTCCAAAATAAAATTCTTGCAAGGTGCTACGAAAGAAAACCAACACTACAAGAAATGTTGAAGAACTTTTTTTTTACTTCAACCTGTGGCAAAAAAGAACCAGCATCACATTTGGTCCGAAAATAATATATGGCCGTTCTCAAAGTTAATACGGAGTGTTCAAAAAGTCTCTCCGCAGTGCCGTATGATTGTTCGCCTGCCTGGGTTACTTCCTTCAAGTGGACTCTCCCAACATTCCACTGTTTCGTTTATCTCAGCCAGCGTCAGTAGTATCGTTGGTGTGTGTCGTTACTTGTTGACGTGAACGTCTAAGTTAAGTTCCTTTGTTCGTTTTGGTCAGAGTTAAAATGCTAACCATTGAAGAACGTGTGTTTTTAGTCGAACAAGTGTTCAAAGCTGGCGGTAAATACACAGTTTCAGTTCGTCAAATATTTAATTCAGTTTTCCCCGAGACAACACTCCCACATCGCGATACTGTGTGAGATTTGATTAACGAATTTCGAACTACGGGTTCAGTGACACATGCACCGAGAAGTGGTCGTCCTAGCGTTTTGTCTGAGGATAAACTACTTAATATTTCCGATAAAATGTCCATGAGTCCGAACAAGTCAGGAAGGAAACTCGCCCAGGAAAACGATGTTAGTGTCGGAACGGCCCACACACCTGTAAAGAAAAAATTAGAAGTTTTCCCATACAAAGTGACACTCGTGCAAGAACTGAAAGCCGGCCGAAGTGGCCGAGCGGTTCTAGGCGCTTCAGTCTGGAACCGAGCGACCGCTACGGTCGCAGGTTCGAATCCTGCCTCGGGCATGGATGTGTGTGATGTCTTTAGGTTAGTTAGGTTTAAGTAGTTCTAAGTTCTAGGGGACTGATGACCTAAGATGTTAGGTCCCATAGTGCTCAGAGCCATTTGAACCAAGAACTGAAAAATACTGATCGTGGCAAGAGACTGCATTATTGTCAATGGTTCAAAAATTTCGTTCAAGAAAATGGAATGGATATTCTTAATGAAACCTTTTTCACTGATGAAGCATGGTTTCATTTATTCGGGTACATGAACTCGCAAAATTCTCGTATGTGGAGTACTGCAAAAAAATGGCTCTGAGCACTATGGGACTTAATATCTGAGGTCATCAGTCCCCTAGAACTTAGAACTACTTAAACCTAACGACATCACACACATCCACGCCCGCGACAGAATTCGAACCTGCGACCGTAGCGGTTCCAGACTGAAGCGCCTAGAACCGCTCTGCCACACTGGCCGGCGGAGTACTGCAAATCAATTGTGTATTCATGAGGAACCACTTCATTCTGTAAAAATAGAAGTTTGGATTGCAATTTCTAGACGTCGGATTATGGGTCCCATATTTTTCAACGAAACTACAGCAATACTGCAGTGACATTCTGTACCCATTCATAGGTTCAAAATGGCTCTGAGCACTATGGGACTTAACTTCGGAGGTCATCAGCCCCCTAGAACTTAGAACTACTTAAATCTAACTAACCTAAGGATATCACACACATCCATGCCCGAGGCAGGATTCGAACCTGCGACCGTAGCGGTCGCGCGGTTCCAGACTGTAGCGCCTAGAACTGCTCGGCCACCTCAGCCGGCCCATTCAGAGGAGAACTTGCTTTAAGTGAAATACTGAACGGTTATTTTCAACAAGATGGTGCCACCGCTCATACAGCTCGCGTTTCAATGTCACTGCTTGCTGTCGTTTTTCGTGATCGCGTAGTTTCACAGGGACTTTGGCCTCCACGATCGTCTGACCTAACACCACCTGACTTTTTCTTCTGGGGTGCAGCGAAAGCAGCTGTCTGCAAAAACTGTGCAAAATCTATCGATTAATTGAAAACTGCAATATCCACTTTCACTGCTTCTGTTACAGAAGAAATGTTACAGCCTGTGTTTGGAAACATGATTGAACGAATCGAATTGTGTATTCCATTCAGGGGGGGGGGGGGGGCACTTTCAACATTTAATGTGAAAATTTGTAAGTAAAATTGAATATTCAATAAATTAATAACTTGTATTTCACTGAGTTTCATTTCGGTATATTCACTGCAGGATACGGCACGCGAGGTTAACAATCATACAGCACTGAAGAGAGACTTTTTGAACACTTCGTAGCCGGCCGGAGAGGCCGAGCGGCTCTAGGCGCTACAGTCTGGAACCGCGCGACCGCTACGCTCGCAGGTTCGAATCCTGCCTCGGGCATGGACGTGTGTGTTGTCCTAAGGTTAGTTAGGTTTAAGTAGTTTTAAGTTCTAGGTGACTGATGACCTCAGAAGTTAAGTCCCATAGTGCTCAGAGCCATTTGAACACCCCGTAGATGCATGAGATGTTATTGCAGTGATTATAAACTGGAGTCAAATTGACAAAGGATCTGGCAGGATGAGCCCTCTAAACAGTATGACATTGCACCCAAGTGTGTGCCCTCATTTGGTTGGGAAGAATGTCATAATGCTGTTGTATCCTCTCCTGAGGGAAGCAGGCCCACAACTGTTGTAACTGGTCCTTGGTAGCCTGGGCAATGGCACTCGGACATAGCTGACATCCGAACTGGGCACACACATGTTCTGGGGATCTTCCTGACCACGGAAGTACTTCAGCATCAAGCAGACAGTTCATGTGCCATATACGGACGAGCATTGCGCTGTTGTAAAACGGCATCACGATACTGCCGCATGAGAGGTGACACATGAGGACCAAGGACATATGTAACATACTGCCACAGTCTAACATAACAGTCGCGACACTCACTGCTGTAAAAGTTGTTACCGTTTGACAGATGGAGCGACACTAGCGCCCCAAGCGGCGAGTAAGATGAACGTCAGATGCGTCGTAAGCAAAATGTTTGTTTTCCATCCATTTCCTACGTAATTTACAAAATATTTGAGTTATTTTTTTGCCTCCAAGGGTTTGTGTAGTATCAGAAGGCATGTATGTTTCTAAAAATGATTCTAAAATAAGCGCAAGTATGGACAAAACCCATGAATCGAGTGGCAGGCTACAACACACTCGTGAAGAAACACTTGTGACGTTGGATAGAATTGCAGCTTACCACGTTGATGTAAAAAGAATATAAACACACAGATTCACACGTAAGAAGCACAGACATGTTCCTCTACATGCAAAAGCGATCGAAAGCTCATTTATCGTTCTGTAGGCCTAATGTGTTTGTCACAGTCGCCTGTTGCCACAAGTACGACCTTCATCTTTATATTATTATAAGTGGGGCAAGCAACTGCCAAATAGTGCGATAAATATGTTGAAAACATTATAATGAGCTGATTACATTACATTTTACGCAAAACCAAATATTTGAATAATTTTCAAACAATCTGTCAGTGAACAAGGTGCTAGCAAAATATTGTCATCACACGTAGCAAGCAAGGAAAATTAAGTGACTAACAACAGAAGTGAATGAAATACATACCAAAAATTACGCTTTTGTAAGACACGAATAACTGAAATTAATCTAATCACCTTATCGTCAAAGCAGGTCTATGCTGACGATTCACACGAATCTGGCACTGATACATGGAGAGCTGAAATGGCTGCTTCTGTGTCATAGGACTGTTTCACAGCTTTAGATGGATTGTTGAATCTTTGTGGCAGTTTCCTCTTCATCGTCAGTTGAGGTGACTTATTTGGGATGCCCCCTCCCCTTCCCATGAACCATGGACCTTGCCGTTGGTGGGGAGGCTTGCGTGCCTCAACGATACAGATAGCCGTACTGTAGGTGCAACCACAACGGAGGGGTATCAGTTGAGAGGCCAGACAAACTTATGGTTCCTGAAGAGGGGCAGCAGCCTTTTCAGTAGTTGCGGGAGCAACAGTCCGGATGATTGACTGATCTGGCCTTGTAACACTAACGAAAATGGCCTTGCTGTTCTGGTACTGCGAATGGCTGAAAGCAAGGGGAAACTACAGCGGTAATTTTTCCCAAGGGCATTCAGCTTTACTGAATGATTAAATTATGATGGCGTCCTCTTGGGTAAAATACTCCGGAGGTAAAATAGTCCCCCATTTGGATCTCCGGGCGGGGACTACTCAAGAGGACGTCGTTATCAGGAGAAAGAATACTGGCGTTCTACGGGTCTGAGCGTGGAATGTCAGGTCCCTTAATCGGGTATCGAGGTTAGAAAATTTAAAAAGGGAAATGGGTAGGTTAAAGTTAGATATAGTGGGAATTAGTGAAGTTCGGTGGCAGGAGGAACAAGACTTTTGGTCAGGTGAAAAGAGGGCTATAAAAACAAAATCAAATAGGGGTAATGCAGGAATAGGTTTAATAATAAATAAAAAATAGGAGTACGGGTAAGCTACTACAAACAGCATAGTGAACGCATTATTGTGGCCAAGAC
This sequence comes from Schistocerca piceifrons, assembly GCF_021461385.2. Classification (NCBI taxonomy): domain Eukaryota; kingdom Metazoa; phylum Arthropoda; class Insecta; order Orthoptera; family Acrididae; genus Schistocerca; species Schistocerca piceifrons. The sequence goes on from NC_060149.1 coordinate 256,331,611, forward strand.
AGACACGAAGCCCACGCCTACTACAGTAGTACAAGTTTATATGCCAACTAGCTCTGCAGAAGACGAAGAAATTGATGAAATGTATGATGAGATAAAAGAAATTATTCAGGTAGTGAAGGGAGACGAAAATTTAATAGTCATGGGTGACTGGAATTCGAGTGTAGGAAAAGGGAGAGAAGGAAACATAGTAGGTGAATATGGATTGGGGCTAAGAAATGAAAAAGGAAGTCGCCTGGTAGAATTTTGCCCAGAGCATAACTTAATCATAGCTAACACTTGGTTCAAGAATCATGAAAGAAGGTTGTATACATGGAAGAACCCTGGAGATACTAGAAGGTATCAGATGGAAGGTTTCAAATAGATTATATAATGGTAAGACAGAGATTTAGGAACAGGTTTTAAATTGTAAGACATTTCCAGGGGCAGATGTGGACTCTGACCACAATTTATTGGTTATGAACTGTAAATTAATACTGAAGAAACTTCAAAAAGATGAGAATTTAAGGAGATGGGACCTGGATAAACTGACTAAACCAGAGGTTGTACAGAGTTTCGGGGAGAGGGCAAGGGAAAAATTGACGGGAATGGGGGAAAGACATACAGTAGATGAAGAATGGGGATGAAATAGTGAAGGCAGCAGAGGATCAAACAGGTACAAAGACGAGGGCTAGTAGAAACCCTTGGGTAACACAAGAAATATTGAATTTAATTGATGAAAGGAAAAAATATAAAAATACAGTAAATGAAGCACGCAAAAAGGAATACAAACGTCTCAAAAATTATATCGACAGGAAGTGCAAAATGGCTAAGCAAGGATGGCTAGAGGACAAATGTAAGGATGTAGAACCTTATCTCACTAGGGGTAAGGTAGATACTACGTACAGGAAAATTAAAGAGACCTTTGGAGAAAGGAGAACCACTTGCATGAATATCAAGAGCTCAGATGGAAACTCAGTTCTAAGCAAAGAAGGGAAAGCAGAAAGGTGGAAGGAGTATATAGAGGGTCTATACAAGGGCGACGTTCTTGAGGACAATATTATGGAAATGGAAGAGGATGTAGATGAAGATGAAATGGGATATATGATACTGCATGAAACGTTTGACAGAGCACTGAAAGACCTGAGTCGAAACAAGGCCCCCGGAGTAGACAACATTCCATTAGAACTACTGACGGCCTTGGGAGAGCCAGTCCTGACAAAACTCTACCATCTGGTGAGCAAGATGTATAAGACAGGTGAAATACCCTCAGACTTCAAGAAGAATATAATAATTCCAATCCTAAAGAAAGCAGGCGACGACAGACGTGAAAATTACCGAACTATCAGTTTAATAAGTCACAGCCGCAAAATACTAACACGAATTCTTTACAGACGAACGGAAAAACTGATAGAAACCGACCTCGGGGAAGATCAGTTTGGATTCCGTAGAAATGTTGGAACACGTGAGGCAATACTGACCTTACGACTTATCTTAGAAGAAAGATTAAGGAAAGGCAAACCTACATTTCTAGCATTTGTAGACTTAGAGAAAGCTTTTGACAATGTTGACTGGAATATTCTCTTTCACATTCTGAAGATGGTAGGGGTAAATACAGGGAGCGAAAGGCTATTTACAGTTTGTACAGAAACCAGATGGCAGTTATAAGAGTAGAGGGGCACGAAAGGGAAGCAATGGTTGGGAAGGGAGTGAGACAGGGTTGTAGCCTCTCCCCGATCTTATTCAATCTGTATATTGAGCAAGCAATAAAGGAAACAAAAGAAAAATTCGGAGTAGGTATTAAAGTCCATGGAGCAGACATAAAAACTTCGAGGTTCGCCGATGAGATTGTAATTCTGTCAGAGACAGCAAAGGACTTGGAAGAGCAGCTGAACGGAATGGACAGTGTCTTGAAAGTAGGATATAAGATTAACATCAACAAAAGCAAAACGAGGATAATGGAATGTAGTCGAATTAAGTCGGGTGATGTTGAGGGAATTAGATTAGGAAATGAGACACTTAAAGTAGTAAATGAGGTTTGCTATTTGGGGAACGAAATAACTCATGATGGTCGAAGTAGAGAGGATATAAAATGTAGACTGGCAATGGCAAGGAAAGCGTTTCTGAAGAAGAAAAATTTGTTAACATCGAGTATTGATTTAAATGTCGGTAAGTCGTTTCTGAAAGTATTTGTATGGAGTGTAGCCATGCATGGAAGTGAAACGTGGACAATAAACAGTTTAGACAAGAAGAGAATAGAAGCTTTTGAAATGTGGTGCTACAGAAGAATGCTGAAGATAAGATGGGTAGATCGCATAACTAATGAGGAGGTATTGAATAGAATTGGAGAGAAGAGGAGCTTGTGGCACAACGTGACTAGAAGAAGGGATCGGTTGGTAGGACATGTTCTGAGACATCGAGGGATCACCAATTTAGTATTGGAGGGCAGCGTGGAGGGTAAAAATTGTAGAGGCAGACCAAGAGATGAATACACTAAACAGATTCAGAAGGATGTAGGTTGCAGTAAGTACTGGGAGATGAAGAAGCTTGCACAGGATAGAGTAGCATGGAGAGCTGCATCAAACCAGTCTCAGGACTGAGCCAACAGAAAAATTGAAAAAAATCTTTGTAATTAAAAAACAGATATCCACTTTTCTCTGTTGCCCTTATCCAAACACGTTTTCCATCTATAGCTCCTACAGAATTAGGTATATTCCATTTAAGCTAAAATTCTTCTTCAAAATGTCTGAAATCTGATTCAGTAGAAGGTGGCATCAACATGGGCAGCAGCCTTATTCTTAATATCTTCAAAACATTTTAACAACTCTTGATATGCAATATGGCGATATATGATAGGCAAATGATAAAGACAGGTAGCTTTTGCCTGTGTCCGAGAATCTGAAACAAACGAAAACATACAGCTAACATAATATCAATTTACAGGTGATGACTGTAAGAAGAAGTGGAAATTTTTGAGGTACAATTACCAGAGGTTCAAGAAGAAAAGCAAATTAGGAACGGGCTCTGTTGACTCAAAAAGATTCAAAAACAAAAGGACACGAAGAGCTATCGTTCCTTGACAGTGTTCCACAACACAGATCTGGAGGAACAAGTATTACATTGACATCATCACAGACAACAATACAAGAAAGCCAAGAAGACAGTGGAGATCGAACTCGTCAACTGGACCTCTCGGCATCACAGGAAGAAGATGCGGCAGAAACACATACAATAGAAAATAGTGGTGAAACATCTGTGGTAACAAACGATAAACGTTATGTGCCAGCACGGAAAAGAAAACGTAGTAAAGTTCGTAGTAATGATGATACAATATTAAAAATGTGGAAAGAAAGGGACGAAATTAAGAAGAATTTACAAAAAACGTTTATGGAACACAGAGATGATGATATTCACTTATTTTTTCGTCACGTCAGCACAGTTATAAGGTGTTTACCTCCATTTTATAAGGCAGAAGCGGGGTTTGTGGGGTTGGAGGAACCAGACTGCTAGGGCCATCGGTTAAGGCAGAAGCCAAAAGGAAAATTAGTACGATCGTTTCTGATTATGAAATAATGGTTGCACAGTGCAACACACGTCAGCCAAGTGATAACAGCAGCCCTTCAACTTCCACACTCTCTCACAAAATCTTGGAACTGCAGCACAATCTAATAATGTATAACATATTGTGGACTTACCTCATCGTCAAATATAATTTTTCTTCTGCACTTATTGCACTTCTTAGGCACTGTGGATTTATGTCATCTTTAATAAAACTAAGCACGGAATTAAACTGTCTTTTATTTAAACGACAGAGCTCCTGAAGATATTTTCGGCCGGCCGCGGTGGTCTAGCGGTTCTAGGCGCTCAGTCCGGAGCCGCGCGACTGCTACGGTCGCAGGTTCGAATCCTGCCTCGGGCATGGATGTGTGTGATGTCCTTAGGTTAGTTAGGTTTAAGTAGTTCTAAGTTCTAGGGGACTGATGACCATAGATGTTAAGTCCCATAGTGCTCAGAGCCATTTGAACCAGCCAAGATATTTTCATCACCTAACAAATGTCTTTTTATCCGTGCTGTGTAACTACCTTCTGCAGTTCTACTTTTATATAAAGGCATTACCAGCTTTGGTCTCTTTCTGGAATGCAACAATAAAATGTCATCATCTTCCTCTTCCAATAACAGCGGTGGTGTTAACAGACATCTCGCCTCGCGCAGTTGTTCCCGGCAACTGCATAGCATGTCTGTCGCTGCGTTCCGCAACGCACCGACTGCAGGCGGCATCGTTGCCATCTGTCTTCTGCAGCCGCGGTCGGTCGCTGTCGCCGTGTTGGAATCGCGTCTTAAATCTCCGTCCGGTCACCCAGCTTTAGGTCTTAATGTGATTTCCTCAAATCGTTCCAGGCAAACCCCAGGATGGTTCCCTTGAAAAGGATACAGCCGATTTCCTTCCCAATCCTTTCGTTATCCGAGCTTGTGCTCCGTCTCTAATGACCTCGCTGTCGACCGGACATTAAAATCTTAATCTTCCTTCCTATGTTCCAAAACCATGAAAGAATGGGGCCTCTGATCAGGCCGCCGCTGTACTCGCCAATAACGATCATTCGGGTTTGTGCAGAACAGTGAATCATCACTGAACAGAGCGAGACGCCATTCATCAGCAGATCACGCTCATGGTTACGGCATCACTCTGTACCCAGCCGTATGTGTTGTGGTGTTGTGGAAACCTACGCACGGGCTGATAATTCACTATTCCTGTTACTGCTAGTCTCCAACCAATGGTACGGGATTACAGTATGTTGCAGGGAGTCTGTTACTTGTTCTCGGATGGTAAAAGGATTACGATGTGTTTGGTGTACAGTACGGCGATCCTTCCTGTCACATCCGAATGCCCCACAAATCTGAGTATTTCGCGATTCGACCAGCCAGCCAATTGGAAACCAACAATGGGGACCCTTTCAAACTCTATAAGTTGCAGATAACGCAATCTCACACGAGTACGCGGCATCTCCATGTCCTTCACACTGATCACTTAACATCTGACGCTGTGTGGGCCCCTTACATATCCTTCCAGGCTCGGTAACAACACTAAACATGAACGACACTAACGCAGAGAATTGCAACTATAATCATTTCCTTACCGGCCCAGGGTACACGTGTATGAAGTTACACAGACTTGCGAGCATATCTTCTGGTTGTTCCAATTTTGTTTTTTGACAGGTAGCATATGTATTAATGCTTATTACCGAATTAGACAATTTGAATGAGGTCGAGCACATACAGGATTTCAACGAATTTCTATGCGCTGGAGGGATCAGATAGTGGTACCGAAATACCCTCCACCACCCGCCATTGGGTGACTCGTGAAGTATGATGTAAATGTAGATTGCAAAAAACAAATATTTTCTCTGGTAAATTAATGAATATCAGAGGGCTGATTCACCCATTACATCATCTTGGATAAGTTTCACGAGATGCCGCGCTATCATCGGCGTGGTGCCACATAAAATGTTTTAATACACTACTGGCCATTAAAATTGCTACACCAAGAAGAAATGCAGATGATGAACGGGTATTCATTGGACAAATATATTATACTAGAACTGACATGTGATTACATTTTCACGCAATTTTGGTGCATAGATCCTGAGAACTCAGTACCCAGAACAACCACCCCTGGCCGCAATAACGGCCTTGATACGCCTGGGCATTGAGTCAAACAGAGCTTGGGTGGCGTGTATAGGTACAGCTGCCCATGCAGCTTTAACACGATACCACAGTTCATCAAGAGTAGTGACTGGCGTATTGTGACGAGACAGTTGCTCGGCCACCATTGACCAGACATTTTCAATTGGTGGGATATCTGGAGAATGTGCTGGTGAGGGCAGCAGTCGAACATTTTCTGTATCCAGAAAGGTCCGTACAGGACCTGCAATATGCGGTCGTGCATTATCCTCCTCAAATGTAGGGTTTCGCAGGGATCGAATGAAGGATAGAGCCACGGGTCGTAATACATCTGGAATGTAACGTCCACTGTTCAAAGTGCCGTCAATGCAAACAAGAAGTGACCGAGACGTGTAACCAATGGCACCTCATACCATCACTTCGGGTGTTACGCCAGTATGGCGATGACTAATACACGCTTCCAAATGTGCGTTCACCGCGATGTCGCCAAACATGGATGCGACCATCATGATGCTGTAAACACAACCTGGATCATCCGAAGAAATGACGTTTTGCCATTCGTGCACCCAGGTTCGTCGTTGAGTACACCATGGGAGGCGCTCCTGTCTGTGATGCAGCGTCAAGGGTAACTACAGCCATGGTCTCCGAGCTGATAGTCCATGCTGCTGCAAACGTCGTCGAACTGTTCGTGCGGATGGTTGTTGTCTTGCAAACGTCCCCATCTTTTGACTCAGTGATGGAGACGTAGCTGCAAGATCCGTTACAGCCATGCGGAGAAGATGCCTGTCATCTCGACTGCTAATGATACTAGGCCGTTGGGATCCAGCACGGCGTTCTGTATTACCCTCCTGAACCCACCGATTCCATATTCTGCTAACAGTCATTAGATCTCGACCAATGCGAGCAGCAATGTCGCGATACGATAAACCGCAATCGCGATAGGTTACAATCCGGCGTTTATCAAAGTCGGAAACGTGATGGTACGCATTTCTCCTCCTTACACGAGGCATCACAGCAACGTTTCACTAGGCAACGCCGGTCAACTGTTGTTTGCGTACGAGAAATCGGTTGGAAACTTTCCTCATGTCAGTACGTTGTAGGTGTCGCCACCGGCGCCAACCTTGTGTGAATGTTCTGAAAAGCTAATCATTTGCATATCACAGCATCTTCTTCCTGTCGGTTAAATTTCGCGTCTGTAGCACGTCATCTTCGTGGAGTAGTAATTTTAATGGCTAGTAGTGTAACATTTCTGCCTCGCATTTTTGAATGCCTGATTTGCATTTAAAAAAAAATATAAAGCCTTCGGTTTTCCAGCCGAGTGGCACTCATCGAAATAACGCAGCTTTTCGACAAACTCACTCGAGTGAAAACCCGAGAGCTTTATATTAGTTCAACTCGCCGAGAAAGACAACGCGGTGACAAAAAGGCTTATTTCAAGAATTGATGGGCTGTGTAGCATTAAATGGTTGTGTAGGTATGCAACTTGAAAGAGAGATGCGAAAAGTATTCAAAATTAACTTTCAAGTTTTATGAATGATTGCGTGGGGAGATTTGGCGAGGGTCTAATTTCTAGAATAATGAAACTAGCAGCCGATATCAGTAAAGTAACAACTTTTCTGTTACAATAGGAAGAACCAAAGAGAATATGTACAGTGTGTTAACACTGTACACTTAAGATATTCTCATTTAGATTCACGTCTGACACAGTGGCAATGCGTGTGAGTCTTAAAACGAGGAAAACGTTCGCAAAAAGTTGTAGCAGTCCTGAGTTGGCATATAAACAGAAATCGGGTTCTTAATGAAACCTCCATGTCGGCCCCTCATAATCGAGATCATCACATTACAGAACCTACTAAGGCTGATGAAAAAGAAGAGAGAAGGAAAAAGAAGAATAATAGATCATACCAGAATTTCTCGCGAAATTTTCTCAAATCATAAAGCTAGTCAGATAGACAGCTACTGGGTCACTAATGTTAGGAGATTTACTTTCGGCTTTAGACGACAGCATGGTGCAGATCGACCAACAAAATTCGCGTAACTGGCATACCTAGAAGTCTAAAGACGTGGGGTACAAGTATGAAACTTACAGATGTTCATCGGACACTGACCGGCAGAACATGAAAACCTGGGCTAAGAAGTAGAAAATCATCAGGGGGCGCATTTACTCAAAGTGAGGAACCATTCCATACGTTATAAGCGAATCGTACAGCTAAATACTGCAACAACCTTAGCAGAGTGTTTGAAACTGCTTGTGTCCTCACGAGCAGCTGCCAATATAGGGTGTTACAACGAAGCACTTTCTATTATTTCTTGATTACGTAGCCATTGGATAATGCAATACTGACTGAGATGGATGTCAAAGAACATGCACAAAGTGGTCCACAGAACGTGGGAGACCCAAGGGTTTAAGTAGTTGCTGACTGTCAAAAATTCGTATTCGAATTTCGCTTTGGCTGCGACTGGAATTCATGAAATATCTGTAACCACATATAACTTGAAAACAAGTATATCTCCAAACCGACCATAGTGACGAGTCGCTTCAAAACGACCATAGGCAAAGAATACACGATTATGCGAATTTTACACAGAATGAGGCGCGCATCGTTGAACAGTTCAACAGGAATATAAAGACTCACAGGTCGTTACGATTTAATCTACACGGTTCCCTCACATGCATCGACATACTCCCACAAATAATTGTAAAATATACCAGAGCTCTATACTGAAGAACTAAAATGTGTCATATTAAGGCTCAGCACAGCCGTCTGCTGCAGGTCGTATTAAAACACCTGTCCCACCAAACAGAAATTCGTAGTAGGCGATCGAATAAGTATTTCAAAATTTATGACTGCAAAAAAGGTGTCTACGCAATTGGTCGACGAAAATATTCACGATATATAAAGTCTATCATTGAATCACTGCAGGACAATAAATGAAATGTTATTTCATAGGGTTTCTTCGCTAACGAATTAAAGTAGATTAGTGAACCAGACTTATTTCTTATAGAAATCACACGATCGGGAAGTTCTCTCTGATTATTTGATTTCCCACCCATATATGATGTCCGGGAATATATATGAGAAATAACAGTCAAGTGTCTGAAAACGCACCAGTATCGTCACAGCATGTTCATGGTGGGTTTTGTTAACAACTCAGTCAGTAATATACCCATGGAATACGACATCCCTGTGTATAGTTATTTCGGAACTGGAACGAAAGAAGGGAAACCTGCAGCTCATGAAGACCAGGCACACATCTATTACGCGAAGCCTGCAGAGCAGGCAGTATGACACTGCCTGCATACTCTGACAGCCGAGGCATCACTTGCCGCCACATTCTGGCTCAAATATTAGGTGATATGACCAAGTCTATCTATTAAAGTAAAAAAAAAAAATAATGAAATGGAGAGGGTGTTTCTGAATTCATTGTTGAGAAATCAACAAAAACTAAGTTGAGAATGGGTGCAGGAACAGAAAGGTAGCAGAAGAAGAAAAGCTACCATGTTCTCAACAGGGATGGGAAAAATCGACCGGTTAAAACCGATACCGGTATTTTAGTTCCAAATAATCGGTATTTTTCGGTATTTATTTGGCCTTTGTTATAACAGGTGCTTTTATTTTTCATTAATAACCGAGTAAAAAACCGAAAAATTGATTAGACATAGAAACAGTGCTAAAATTTTTCGTTTTTAAATATACATTTCTGTAAACAGAAGTAATTCTTGTACGGAAAATTTGTGTCGTTTTGAATTGTAGTGTTATTACAGAATATGAGAAAATCGATCAGTGTAATTTTAATAACAATACTGACAAAAACGAGCAACAAACACATGTCATAAGAATTGGTACAGTATTGCTGAGACAATAATGTTCCTGTTGTGTGTTGTGACTTAAGGTACGTGTGTACGTCCAGTGGCAAGACTTACCTCCGGCCGGTCTATACGGTAGTTCCTTGCTGTCGTTGTATTACAGAGTGGCCCTAACCCTACTCTGGAAATATTGTAATGAAATGACGTAACAACGAAGTACAATGATTCATTTACTTTAAAAGATTAAAGATTTGTCTGTCATTTCTATGAAATGAGATTCTGATAACACTAATAAATTAAAAACTTAACAACTATTCATTTTAATGCACAGTAAAGATATGAAGTATCTGACCTACAGCCCGTGTCTACATGCTATGCCTTTATCTGCTTGTAGTCCTTGAAAACGTACAAATCAACCCGCAAAAAAATTTTTCAACCTCAGTTTTCGCCCTTTATCACTGACTATTCGTAATTCGCAACTGATATGATCTCAGATTACAACATAATTTCAAGCAGATTTTCAAAAAATAAGAATCAATGCGACAATACTGATGATTTTTTATAGTATTCAACATATTCAACCACTTACCACTTTTAGAGAATGGCAGCGGACGGTGGACGGACGAAGTTTTCTTTTATCTGCCTGTTTAATTTAATATTTTGATTCTATCCACATTGAAACTGAGAAGGTCAACATTTTTCAATTATTATTCGGTTTATACGTTTATTACAACGAATAGTATGAATAAAAAACCGAAAAGGGAGTATTTTGAGCGGTTTTAACAGTCAGGTGAAAAATAAACGATATAACCGAAAACCGGTTGTTCTAGCGATAACCGCCATTTCTTAAATGTGATTCCTATGCTAGTGGATCTAAGGCTCTAGGTTCTTTTGCAGGCGGCGCAACTGCTATAGCAAAGTCTGCTGAGGCTGCAAATAATGGAGAATAACAACGCAACGAGCAGAAACAGTACAATTGTACAATGGAGAAGGCAACTACAGTTAACAGCTGAGGACTGTATCTGTAGCCGTACCAGCGTGCACTTGGTTTATTTTTCAACCATGATAGTAGGAAAAGGAACTTCCTCATAACTATTTTTCATCTCACTAGCTTTGATACAATGAAAGAACTTAAGAGGTTCAATATCTGCAAATTATATGGTGTATTTATGTTGCTAACCTTTGCGCTCTGGATAGGTGAAGAGAAAGTCCTTGTCAGTCTGGTTTCATCAAGAGGATTAGAAATACATTGAGTAGCGTATCCTAGGAAACCATGGGTTACTTCTTATTTTGACCCAATTTTGCCATCTGAAACCGCAGTCTTAACCGTGAAAATACTTTGCAGACGAACGCATGTTCTACAGCTACAATAGGTAAGAAAAGTTTGAGACTTTCCTCTCTGATCATGTCTGCATGATAGTGTGAACTGCAGTCTAATGGTCAGGTGGCTAGGTTCAACGATTGTGAAGCTAACGTCCATGCACAAACATGTCAACACGACTCTTCTGGAATTCTGTGTTCTGCGAAATTTCACATCTCAAGATGTTTTGCAATACCAAGTATATGTAAAATATCAAATACCATTAAGAAAATTATCAATACAGTATTGAGTACTATGTCATTCTCAGTAGCATGAACACGACAGACTTAAATTATATGTGAGACATATTTTACACCAATTGGTTTAGGCAAGGGACACTGAAGTGTTGCGAACTTAAAACAATAAATCAAATGTATCAGAAGGAAATTTCAAACTATATCTGATGGGTGGCAACCGAGGACTGGAGATACCGCATGGACCATACAATGTTGATTATCTCAGTCTTTGTCTGCAGCTGCTTACTAGGAGAGTTCATCTACGTGAAAAACTTTAACAGTCAAGAAAGTGAAGTTTGGAAAGAGCAAGTAATTATGCCGAATGTAATTTTGCAACAAAGTCCCAAGTATTACAACAGAGTCCCAAAAGTGTTCTGCCGTAATATTTGTGCACGTAAGCTGGTTGTGATGTAGACAGCCTCACAGTCATTGAATCCCGCTATCTGCCGTTAGAAAGGATAGGTGTGATGGATTCTGTTCTTCCTACTATGACGAAGGTGAACTTTTAAATAAACGCCTGTTAAGCCCGTGCTCCAATTATTGTTAGGATCATAATGATACTGTAAAGTCTTACACAATCGAAACGAGAATGAATTTCGTTAACAGCAAAAATTTTCTGGGCGATATATAGTATATGCCTTTATTTTATAAGATACTGGCAAATCACACGTCTCTGACAGGAATCGTCCAACAAGTAGTATAAATGCCCTGACACAAAAAGAGATTGACAGCCATTAGCAATGACTTGCGCTATGGAACCTCCCTTGTTGATGTTCAAGGACGCACTAACCAAAGAGGCTAGTTCATATTCAAAGAAGGCGCCCATCTTCGCAGCGTAAATGTTGTATCATCTAATAAGGTGCAAGAGTCTTGTAGACCGTTCATGACTGCAATACGCAAAAGCCAATGCACACTGTTCAACGCCTTATTGGCTGGTACCATGTTCTCTTAGGAATTATGGAGAAATTTCGTATTGTGACATGACGCGATTGTTGAGGGTCCTCTACATGTAGAAAATCGAGTGTTCATGAAAGGCTCTTAAATATCGCGTAGCTATCGAAAACCGGTATGTTGCTTGTTTCAATCCTTTTCTGTACTGTACCATGCTCCATACAACGCCTAGTGGATTCTCCGTTTAGCTATACCTGCGTTACAACGCTACATACCCCAGTCGTAATACCTGTCTTCCGAACTATTAAGTATGAATGAAAGTCCACTCGAGTCTACATTGTGATCTTACAAAACACTCCTACACTATCTGATGAGAAGTATCCAGACACCAAATAGTGTACATTAATGTGAGGGTATGACCACCGTTCGCCTTTTCTACGGCTTTAACTCTGCTGGTGACACTTTCAGTGAAGTTTCTGCCAAATTCTAATATCCATTAAATTGGAATTTGGCATTCCACTATATCGGAATTTGGCAGTTTTTAATCCATGACATACCTTCTTTTAGCGGTGTTTTGTATTTGACAGACAACGAATGTTGGGAAAAGAGATTCCGAGCTTTTCCGCTCTAATGTTTTAATCATATGTCACCTGAAGATGTGGGTTTAACGTCACGAACCCGGCAATACAGCTGAAACGATTATTAATACCCAAAAGAGCACAATATTTTCAGACTGTTTCTGTAAAGTTTATAATGTAACTTCGACATCATGCATCCGCACCAAAGACGGCGCAATGCCTTGCATTTTTCATCGTTTCTGTCATGCAAACAGAATGTAAAGTTGCTCTAGATGTCTCATAAATGGGTGAAGTGTTTCAGAGTATGACATCTATTTGACAAAATTTGCGTGTGGCAGTTGGTGTCGCAGTCGCTTTTCATGCATTGTACACTTTTACTTCAATGTATAGCTTTGAGATAATCCAGACAGTAAATGTTGTGCCCAGGCAACAATCCGTTCATTTATAATTTTAATCATATGAATTTCTTGTGCATATATGGTTATTATACTCTGTGATAATTGTTATACCAGGAAAATTTCCTACGTTCCAGGAACTGCCGTTCTAGAAAATAATAATAATTTCTGTGACTCAAATACTTGACAGGTTATGAAAACTTTCGTATTTATGCATCAGCTTGTTTTCTAGCATTGTCAAAAGATGTTTCCTTCAATCAAGGCACACCACCTCATGACACTGTTATACATATCAAGGAGAAGTTGTACACTGTGTGCGAAGTTCACAACCAATACGGAAGAAAATCAAGCTTTTTCAGAAGGCAAACTGCCGCCTCAAGCAACGAAATCGTCATTTGAAAGATGCTTATAAAGGTCTTGCAGAACAACTACATAGATGAAGCGAGGATTTTAGTGCTTAAGAGTGTATCAGGCGTAAATGCTGATTTTAATGTCACATCAGTTTGCGAAGACTATAAGGTCTGTTGTTTTTACAAAATATTCTTCATCTTTGAGATATTTTGCATTAATAGTGAATTATTATTCTACAAGAGCAGATGAATATGTTAGGTCTATACCTGACATCTGCTTGCCACATCGTAGAACAATAAGTAAGTGGTATCAATGTGTGAATGGTGTGCATGGTTTCACAAGTGATGCAATACGTATGTCCACAGAACTCTATTCATTTCAAGTTTAGTGAATTTATGAGTATGAGCATTATTTCTGAACTTGAGTACCCACAGGAGACATCAATTGTCAGTGAGAATTTTGAATATTTTTGCCCACTGAAACCAAATGATATACAAATATACTAATTAGCACTGGAGGACAGTGAATCAGATTTCTGATAAAGTACATTGTTTGATAAGTTTGTTTTATTTGTGAAAGTGAAATAACTATTTCCTTCCACAAAAACACTGGAACATTGCTTCCGCTTCTTTTTAAATAAACGATCATGTAAGTGCACAATCCATTATCTGTTGAAATTCCTTTCTACAGACATCTGAACTGAATATCTGTCCACTAGTGATTGTAACAGTAAATCAACCCTTTCAGACCTTCTGGCTGCAATTATGTACATTAAGGTTTTCTGTGAATCAGCTGTAACAGAAAGATTTTTCCTCAGTGTAAACCTCATGTACACGTTTCTGAATGTTAATTGTTCACCATACATAAGTGCTACCACATGTTGGGCACAACTATAAAAATATCAACAAGTGAATATAGCATTACGCAGCACTTTGCAACCGCCAGAAAACACGGAAGTGGTTGGTTAGTTATATTCCACTGTATAATTGAACATCATTATTGTTATTTTGCGTGGTAGTCATTGAATAATCAATTTATTTCTTACTATGGTGACTAATTCAAAATTAATTATTTTAGTCCGTAAAAAGAAGTGAAGTGTACGAAGTATTTTTTGAAAACGGGTACAGGTAAGTGTATAAATGTTGCATCTGAAATCATTAAAAATCACCTGAGAGCATTAGAACACAAAGAAAAAGTTTCCTTCGTCCCTAAAAAAATAAATCAGGTCTGAATTTGTTAAAATAATTATTTTGCAAAACATTAAAATAAAACTACTAGTATGCTGACTGATCTAAACCTTATTATAAGGGTACAATGTGTTGGAGAGACAAAGAAAGGCTTTACCTGAGATTAAGTGTAAGTTTTTCGTTATGATGGTAATCTTTAGATATTCAGAAGTTCGACCATTAGCTTTCATACAATACTGTCGTGTTCCTCTGACTAAAAAGCTTCACTGTAGTACTGACCTTCTGATAATCGTAGGTTCTGGTAGTAAAATGATCGGAAGGATCTTGTGCCATTTGTACTGTGAACTACTACAGCTAACAGTCCGACTGAAATTATAACATTCGACAGTTTTGGAGCGGTGTAATCATTTCTTGATGAATTAATTTCTCTTAAATAAATTAGATTTTCAGATGTAAGATTACGAGTATTCCTCCACAAAAGTGCGTCGTATCTAAATACATACTCATGTCAGAAGTGTCTTGGAATTGAATGGCCGTAATAGAGAGAACAAATTTCACACAGGGTTTTAATGGAAGAACCTCAAGATGGCAAACTGTCACTCTCTTGCTTCACTCAGTGATTGTTCCCAGCGTGGGAGAAGCTAGTTTCACTCGAAGTTTAGTGGGAAGCGACGTCTAAAACTGACATGTAGTTGTCCAGCACATTTGTCGACTGCTAGCGAGTTTCGTGGCTGCAGCGGAGTTTTGCGGGAAGGTGTGTGAATGAGGGAAGTAATATAGGCTGAGGGGAGCTGGGGTTCACTCGAAGCTGACTCAGTATGGGCTCTAACGATAAAGTCATTGTGATGATGTTTATACGCCAGCACGTAAGGAACGATTTTGTAAGGGAGAAGTTTGTTTCATTTGGAGCTTGCAATTAAATGTCAGTTAATAACATATCAGGGGTGAAAGCCTTCAGGAGATCCTAAGATGAAAGATACTGTTCGAAGTTATATGAGTTCATCACAGTATAGTGGATAGAAGCGTGAAGTTAGCAGTCGAAAGGAATAGGTAAGTGTCCTGCTATACTGAAATATTTTTCTGTACAAATTCGTGTTGTAAAAGATTATAAGACTTTCTTATTACTTTAATAGAAGTATGTTACATTTAAGAGCGCTCTCTCTCAGGAGTGAGTTTGTTCGATTTTGTGAGCATGCCAGCGAATATGGATGAACAAATTTCAAGAATTGTCATATGAACCACGTGCAAATTAACTGCGAAAACTGAGGAGATAATGTGATATTTAGTGTTATAAATGGCGCGCTGTTGTAAGTAGTTTCTTGAATTTATTGGAAAATATGTATGAAGTACTGGAGCTGTATGACAACTTTCGTTTTTTAACACAGAAGTTTATTTAACGGACATCGACAGCTAAAAACCTTCACGTGGATTAAAAACAGCGCTGCAGCTGTATGGTTATTTTATTTCAGAGGCACGATCGGATTCGTAACGTTAGTTACATCATCAGATGACATCAATTACAACATGATGCTGGAGTATATTCGATATTAAACTTTCCCCCCGATTCCTAGAATTTTACTCCGTTCTAAAAATCGTCTCGCACCGCACGATGGATTAACGTGGAAGAGGAGACAACAGCCGGAACCATGTTCCAGTGGATCCGGCGCGCATAGCAGACTTCAGGGCTGCGCCACGACCGACCGCAGATTGCATTGAACGCAGCTACTGAACCATGCAATAAACAACAATGAAGTGAAGAATGGCACTGGAGTAGGTGTCGCAAAAAATAAACTGAAAGGAGTTGCTGCTACCTCTATCCTTGATGGCTCTGCCGTTTTTGTAGGATGTAGATTTGACTTTAGTACTGGTAATAATGAGACTTTCAGTCATGGTAACGATTGATTGACTGTTGCTATTGTAATCCTCTACTGCTGCTGGGTTGGAGAGTATGGATTCTCGTAGTATAGCTGCTTATCGCATCTGTCATATTGGTGAGGGTGCTAATAAATACTCTAGCAGGTCGTATTATTATTATGACATGACCTTGACCCTTCGTGCTCGTAGCATATACATCTGCTAGAAAATGTATAAAAATACTTATATCAGCACTTTATGTATAACGCTCATTGTCGCGTTATTTCCACAAAATGGTTACAATGGCTCTGGGCACTATGGGACTTAACATCTGAGGTCATCAGTCCCCTAGAACTTAGAACTACTTAAACCTAACTAACCTAAGGACATCAGACACATCCATGCCCGAGGCAGGATTCGAACCTGCGACCGTAGCCGTCGCGAGGTTCCAGACTGAAGCGCCTAGAACCGCCCGGCTGGCCTTATTTGCACAATTTTCGTAGTAAGTGTGGATGGGGTTCAGATGACCATTCTTGCAGCTGATTATGCTTATTCATTGCGAATATTTTAGAGCCCGTGACTGTTAATTGAATGTAAATACATAAAACTGCCACCAGCCACTTTTTGAATAGTTACTTATTATTCCATGAACCGATTTTCGAACGTTTTCAGGAAGATGCATCACTGTTGTTGTGCTCTTCGGTCCAGAGACTGGTTTGATGCATCTCTCCATTCTACTCTATCCTGTGCAAGCCTTTTCATCTCCTAATAACTACTGCAACGTACATCCTTCTGAATCTGTTTAGTGTATTCATCTCTTGGTCTCCCTCTACGATTTTTAACCTCCACGCTTCCCTCAAATACTAAATTGGTGATCTCTTGATGCCTCAGAACGTGTCCTACCAACCGATCCCTTCTTCTACTCAAGTTGTGCCAAAAATTCCTCTTCTCTCCAATTCTATTCAGTACCTCCTCATTAGTTACGTGATCTACCCATCTAATATTCAGCATTTTTCTGTAACACCACATTTCGAAAGCTTCTATTCTCTTCTTATTTATACTATTTCTCGTCCATGTTTCACTTCCATACATGGCTACACTCCATACAAGTACTTTCAGGTAAGACGTCCTGACACTTAAATCTGTACACGATGTTAACAAATTTCTCTTCTTCACAAAAGCTTCCGTTGCCATCGCAAGTCTACATTTTATATCTTCTCTACTTCGACCATCATCAGTTATTTTGCTCCCCAAATAGCAAAACTCATTTACTATTTTAAGTGTCTCATTTCTGAATCTAATTCTCTCAACATCACCTGATTTAATTCGACTACATTCCATTATTGCAGTTTTGCTTTTGTTGATTTTAATCTTATATCCTCCTTTCAAGACACTGTCCATTCCGTTCAGCTGCTCATCCAGGTCCTTTGCTGTCTCTAATAGAATTACAATGTCATCGGCAAATCTCAAAGTTTTTATTTCCTCTCGATGGATTTTAATTCCTACTCCTAATTTTTCTTTTGTTTCCTTTACTACTTTCTCAATATACAGATTGAATAACATCGAGGATATGCTACAACCCTGTCTCACTCCCTTCTCAACCACTGCTTCCCTTTCATGCCGCTTGACACTTCGAACTGCCGTATGGTTTCTGTACAAATTGTAAATAGGCTTTCGTTCCCTATATTTTATCCCAGCCACTGCAGAATTTGAAAGAGAGTATACCAGAACATTGTCAAAAGCTTTTTCTAAGTCTAGTAATGCTTGAAACGTAGGTTTGCCTTTCCTTAACCTATCGTCTAAGATAAGTCGTAGGGTCAGTGTTGCCTCGCGTATTCCTACATTTCTACAGAATCCAAACTGATCTTCCCCGAGGTCGATTTCTACCAGTTTTTCCATTCGTTTGTAAAGAATTCGAGTTATTATTTTGTAACCATTACTTATTAAACAGACAGTTCGCTAATTTTCACACCTGTCAGCACCTGCTTTCTTTGGGATTGGAATTATTATATTCTTCTTAAAGTATGAGAGCATTTCATCTGTCTCATATATCTTGCTCACCAAATGGAAGAGTTTTGTCATGAATGGCTCTCCCAAGGCTCTCAGTAGTTCTAATGGAATGTCATCTACTCCCGGGGCCTTGTTTCCACTTAGGTCTTTCAGTCAAATTTTTCACGCAGTATCACATCTCCTATTTCATCTTCACCTACGTCGTATTCCAGTTCCATAATACTGTCCTCAAGTACATCGCCCTTGTATAGACCCTCTATATACTCCTTCCACATTTCTGCTCTTGAAATTCAAACAGGTGGTTCTCTTTTCTCCAAAGACTCTTTAATTTTCCTGTAGGCAGTATTCATCTTACCCCTACTGATATATGCTTCTACATCCTTACATTTGTCCTTTAGTCGTCCCTGCTTAGCCATTTTGCACTTCCTGTCGATCTCATTTTTGAGACGTTTGTTCATAGATTAAATTCAATACCACTTCCGTTACCCAAGGATTTCTACTAGCCCTCGTCTTTTTGCGTACTTGGTCCTCTGCTGGATTCACTATTTCATCTCTCAGAGCTACCCAGCTTCATCTACTGTTTTTGTTTCCCCTGTTCTTGTCAACCGTTCCCTAATGCTCCCTCTGAAACTCTTTACAACCCCTGGTTCTTTTTTTTTCAGGCTAAATCTTCTTAAATTCCTATCTTTTTGCAGTTTCTTCGGTTTTAATCTACAATTCATAACCAGTAAATTATAGTTAGAGTCCACATATGCCCCTGGAAATGTCTTAGAATTTAGAACCTGGTTCCTAAATCTCTGTCTTACCATTATATAATCTATTTGAAACCTTCCATTGTCTCCAGGCCTCTTCCACGTATGCAGCCTTCTTGCATGACTCTTAAACCAAGTGTTAGCTTTGAGTAAGTTATGCTCTGTGCAAAATTCTACCAGGTGGCTTCCTCTTTCATTTCTTACCCCAAGTCCATATTCACCTACTACTTTTCCTTCTCTTCATTTTCTTACTATCGAATTCCACTCCCTCGCGACTATTAAATTTTCGTCTCGCTTAGCTATCTGAATAATTTCTTTTATCGCATCACACATATCTTCTATCTTTTTATCAGCTGCGGAGCTAATTGGCATATAAACTTGTACTACTGTGGTAGGCGTGGGCTTCGTGTCTATCTCGGCTACAGTAATGCGTTCACTATACTGTTCGAAGTAGGTTATCCGCGTTCCTATTTTTTTATTCATTATTAAACCTACTCCTGCATTACTCCTGTTTGAATTTGTATTTATAGCCCTGTATTCACCTGACCAGAAGTGTTACTCCTGCCACCGAACTTCACTAATTCCAACTATATCTAACTTTAACCTAACCATTTCCTATTTAAAATTTTCTGAATTTCCTGGCCGATTAAGAGATCTGACTTTCCACGCTCCGATCAGTAGAACGCCAGTACCACTATTTCTAGCGTAATGCTGGGTGCTGGCTCTGTGACAAAGCTGGAACATGCTTTAATGTATCACCATGAGTATTGTTTATCTATCGGTATGGATGCAAAATTTTAGCTTTGTACTTACTGCAACAGTATGGGCGGCTTAGTGTCCATCTGTCTGCTTCCATTTTGATTTCCATTTGGTACATCACTTCACACGCTGTTACACAATCTGTATGCATTTACATTGTGATAGCGGAACTGTGCCAGCATCCAGCACGTCCTGTACAACTGTCACTGGTTACAAAGATCTTGGCAAAAGATATGACTTAGGCGTACTTTGTCCGCAGCT
The DNA here is from genome assembly GCF_021461385.2 of Schistocerca piceifrons. Taxonomy (NCBI): domain Eukaryota; kingdom Metazoa; phylum Arthropoda; class Insecta; order Orthoptera; family Acrididae; genus Schistocerca; species Schistocerca piceifrons. The sequence goes on from NC_060149.1 coordinate 256,351,708, forward strand.
CGTGGTCGTGCGGTAGCGTTCTCGCTTCCCGCGCCCGGGTTCGATTCCTGGCGGGGTCAGGGATTTTCTCTGCCTCGTGATGACTGGGTGTTGTGTTCTGTCCTTAGGTTAGTAAGGTTTAAGTAGTTCTAAGTTCTAGGGGACTGATGACCATAGCTGTTAAGTCCCATAGTGCTCAGAGCCATTTGAACCATTTAGGCCTACTTTGCTCAGAGATGTTATTTATTTTTCGACAGATAAACAATACTCATGGCGATACACTAAACCAGATTCCATCTTTCTCACAGAGTCAGCATCAAGCATTAGGTTCTATGCTAGAAATAGTGATGTAACTTCCAAAATACCATCTGAAAATGAAACTGAAAAGGTTCGAAAAACGGTTCGTGGAATAATAAATAGCTATTCAAAAAAGTGGCTGTTTCCAGTTTTATGTATTTAAGTTCTTGCAATTTATCGTCCATGTCACCTGGCATGTTCGCAAAGGCGAGCAAACTCACCCTCATTCTTGAAAGAGTGGTCTTATATGTACATAATATCGAATATTACAGAAAATACTTCTATTAAAATAATAACAAAGCCACAGAATCTTTTACAAATGTGAAGGTTTATAAAAAATATTTGGATGTAGCAGGATTCGAACCTATTGTTTTCGACTTCTTAACTGCGCAACTCTACCCACTCCTGTACAGCAAACACACTGAAGTCTTGTCTTACGATTTTGTCTTACGGTTTCATCTGACGCTATCGTGAAGACTTTTACCATCACAGGTCGTTAACTGGCATTAATTTATAAAAAAATCAGACGAAGAGTGACAACATATATTTATAGGACATAAGTAAAGACGACGAAATTCGAAGCTCTTCGTTTGTCGAATCCTATCAAGTTCCGCGGTCGCTTCGAGTTTTATAGAAGTCACGTTATTTTGACGTCATTTTCCAATACGTTTCGAGCGAAACGAGCTTCTTCCTTCCCAGCGTAAGTAACATCATCTCTCTAACCTCCTTGTCCACAATGCTTAAGAGCCTGGAACATCCGGTGGCGGCAACTGACACGTACAAGTAATATCTCTGAGTTGTCTGTAGATACTCTAGGGGTGTTGTATGCTAGAAGCTAAAGATATTATTGTAATGTTACAGTTGCCTCAGCTCTTGAATTACTTGCAATTTCTTCTTACGTCTTTTAGAGAAGAGACCCTTCTCATCGTCCAGGTCTTTCTCAGTTCTTCAACAATCTTTCCGCATTGTTCTCTTACCTGTTCATCGCTTCCTGTGGAGATATCCCTGTATCTTCTAATTTTTAGGCTTTGGCCCAACTTGTTATCTACCTTTTTATTATTTACTCGAATCTTCTATCCGTAAGGCCGAATTGTGTCAAAGAGTTCTCCATTTTGCTTCCCAGTCTCATTACCTCTTGCTGTGTATGGATTGCTTAGGGAGATTTACACACAAAGGCACTTGTATTAGATGACATTCTGCAATTACTTGTTTCTGAATTTCAAGTAAACTGCCCTCCTATAGTTTTAGATACTGGTAACGTACCGTTTTCTTGCTGCGGTTCCATATCTGCCATGATCTTGTTGTTATGTGTAGTGGAATCATGGTAAAGGAAAGTAAAAAGGAAAAAATCTTATTAATTGTTAAATAATTACAAGTGGATAAGATTCTCACTCTATTCATTATGCCATGAGGTTACAACACCAAAAATATAGGTACAAGTTATTTGGGCCGAAATAAAATCACTCTAATTTGACCCCATATGTTGAATAAAACACAGTACTAGATACGTCATGGCAACTAACTAATTCTATGCCGCTAGCTCTAATATCTCCACATGACTGCTATGACATACACACAGTATCCTAAATATATTTACTGGTAAGTCAGTAGATTTCGCGACACATACAGGGTTATTCAGCTGCCAATACTAACGGGTTTTATGGTTTTATACACCCGACAATGCCTTCAAAAACAACGTGCGAGATTTTCATATTCTCTCGGTCGCTACGCACAAGCTGCTAGTCCTACAGAAAACATAAGCAAAATCCTTTTGTAACAAATTGTACTGGGATATGTTTTCGCTGGAGGGCACGGTTTTCGAGTTATTCAAGGAAAACGCGTTTGAAGGTAACTTTTGCACCTATTTCTTGAATAATTCGAAAACTATGGACGGTGGCGAAAACGTATCCCAGTACAAAATTTAACTGCATTAAATTTCGTGCAAAAAGGTCATGTTCATTTTGTCTTTAGGACTAATAGTATGCATGTAGTGAGTGAGAGAATATGAGAATCTTGCGAATCGTTTTTGAAAGTGTAGCGGGTAGCATAGAACCCAGCTGAATCACCCTGTATGTAGCCACAAAGAAATTACAGAATTTGGCTGCAGGTGGCCTTTGATTGAAATCAGTGGGGAAAGTTGAAAATTTGTGCTGGAATGGGATTCGAACCCAGCTCTCCTGCTAATTAGGCAGATGCTGTGACCATAGTGCCAGTGCAACTGCACGGACTATCAGAGCACGCCTCCCAAATTCTCAACTTATTCACACATTACTAATGTAGCGCCCCTTGCACATTATTATTATTACCCGCGGCATTTCGCCGATTCCCGTCAGAAGTCGAGCCTGGTGTGCATCTGCACTGAAGAGATCATTGGCCGTCTCGCCTTAATTATATGTATGTGGTGCCTGTATATGTTTACATGCTTAATGCTTTTGTAACTACTGTGACCTGATATAACATCTAAAATCACAACACGTGACAGAAGACATATTTAGAAAATTTCCACTCGTTGCAAGAATCAGCGTTTGCAACGAAATAGTCGTACAAATAAGCAACTCATAGTTTGTAAAACATTTATATGGGCACGGAACATTAATCGAGCAAATTTTACTATCAGCTGCGTTCTGTTTTAGATAACCACCATCCAACTGGTCAAAAGAAATGTCAAGCGTTGTATTAGTATGCACAGGCTAAAAAAAAAAAATCGGATTACTCGTAGCTTACAAAAGATTTCTTATTTTTAAATTAAGTTTTAGTGTTCCTCCGATACGCAATAAAAATATTGTACAGATAGTCAATGGTGAGCAGTCCATTTACTGTCGCCCTACTGCTGTGTGACACACTGGAAGACTGCAATAACAGCTACTTTTGCCGTTGTCCAGGTGGCAGTCTGTTCCCCAGCTGGTCGACGACTATGTGGTGTTTGTTAATATCTGTAACGCACTGTCCTCTGCTGATCCAAGATTGTAAGGCGAATACCGATACGCAGTGCAGAGTTTCCTCATGGGGGTATTGTGGAAACACGTGCAGCAAAATTGTTCAGATGGCTCTGAGCACTATGGGACTTAACATCTGAGGTCATCAGTCCCCTACCACACACATCCATGCCCGAGGCAGGATTCGAACCTTCGACCGTAGCGGTCGCGCCGTTCCACACTGAAGCACCTAGAACCGCTCGGCCACACCGGCCGGCCCACGCACAGCATTCCAGGAACGTATCAACACATGCGAGATGCAATGCGACAGCGAACTGGGGGCAGTTTGAACATTTCATATAAGAAAGAGTTCTATGTGGTATGCTTGGAGACCTTTTGTAGCCATTCATGGACTTCATGTTCCCAAACGTATGGATGACAATGTGTCATGTCATCAGACTAAAATTGTTGGCGATTGGTTTGAAGAACATTCTGTACAGTTCGAGCGAATGATTTGGCCACCAAAATCACCCGACATCAATCACATCGAGCATGTATGGGATATAATCGAATGGTCAGTTCGTGCACAAAATCCTGCACCAGGAACACTTTCGTAATTGTGGACGGCTATAGAGGCAGCATGGTTCAGTATTACTGCAAAGGACTACCAACGACTTGTTGAGTCCATGTCTTGTCGAGCTGCTACACTACGACGGGCAAAAGAGGCCCGAACGATATAGGAAAGTATTGCATGACTTTTGGCACTTCAGTATATGTAAGTGTCATGAAAGTGTGCCCGTACCAATTGTTATGCATTATATTAAAGTCGCTGATTGATGTAGCAAGGGATGGTTGGAAGTTGTTGAAGTATCTTGGAACCCAATTTGTTGTAATAACAAATAAATTTCGGGCGCAAAGTGCACCTTTTGTAACACACACAGATCATAGATATTACAAAGACACATTCCTCAGTTGACAGTACCATTCAACAGCGGGCAACAATGTGCAAAATGTCATGAAGTAGATGAGTATTCACTTCCTAGTACTGTGGAAATGAGTTCGTGAATGGTAATAAGAAGACGAATAGCTATAAAACCGGAGCGAGAACACATGTAGAGCAGCTGCTACGAAATTTATAGGTAGGAATTTACACTATTATTATGTCATAACAAATGACAAGGAGAAATAACCTCAATGTGCAATGTCCAATATGTAAAAAAACAGTTAAACACAAATATGTATGTATTTCAGGCCATTGATAATGTCTTTCAAATAATAAAGGTGAAATGCATATGGTACGAAAAAATTATTTCATTCAGTTGAAATTAGACGAACCCAGAGCGATAATCATCGCCATAATATGCACTCTTCGTATTCCGTGTGCCGCCAATTGACGCAGTAGCAATAAACAAGAATCTTAAATGAACTGCTGTAGAAACAGTCTGCGTACGAAAAGGTTAGGGCGCGAATAATAATCACGGATGGGCCAAACGTTATAGATGGCTTTTAATATCGGTCACTCACTTCAGCTGCAGAAGTAATTGATATCTTCTGAGAAAACCTCCGTTCCTTACTGTGTATGTTTCCTAGTCATGTTATAATAGTTGGAGGAGGTGTAATCGCCCCACCATTCAATGGGAAAATTTCAGCTTCATAAGTTGCGGACAAGAGAAAAAAAAGGAAGTTTAATGTTTACTGTTCCGTCTCTTACGTGTTTATTAGAGACGGAGCACAAACTGGGGTTAGGGAAGGATGGGAAAGGAAATCGGTCTTACCCTTTCAGGGGAACCGTACCGACATTCTCCCTAAGCCATTTACGGAGATTACGGAATACGTGACTCTTGACGTGCGCACTGAGATTTGAACCGCCGTCCTCCCGTATATGGGTCCGGTGTGTTACCATTGCGCCCCTAAGCTTTTTCTGAAAAATGTCTATAACAAATTATTCGGCACCTTACAGAAGGTGGAAACATACTACACTTGCAATAATTGGGTGCGATGTCTTTCAGCATCCTGACATAGAGACAGGGACCAATGATCGCAATTCAGTTATGGCAACAATGGGCACCATGGAACAGGGCGCCAGACAAGTAAGTCTACAAGTTCAGTAAAGCGGATAAGGATAAGATTTTCCCAACAATCAGATAGGAGTTAGAATCATTTGATTCAGGTAGTGAACATGTACAGATTAACGAAACACTAGAAAAATACGCACCTAGTATAATAATTAAGCATGGTAGAGATACCTCTTGACATACAGACAATACCAGGAGTTTTTTTCAAAAATGGCACCTACTGCACACTTATAAGAAACAAAATATACGTCCAGAGGTATAGTGGTTTGATAAAAATATGGAAAAACCGCGAGAAGTGCATGTTGAACATACGAGGGATGCTCAATATGTAAGGCAACACATTGATTTTTTGGTCTATTTCGGTTGAAAAAACGCGGAATTTGTTGTGGGGCATCGTGGAATAATCTCGCTTCAGCCCAAATAGTTTCATGAAGTCTCGATAGGTGGCGGTGTTATACGTAGCCTTCAAAATGGCGTCTGGAACGGAGGTGCGTTACAAGCAGAGAGGTTGAGTTTCTTTTGACGGAAAGCCAGAGCATCGCAGGTATTCGTAGGAGCTTGCAGAATGTCTGCGGAGGCCTGGTAGTGAACAGAAGCACGGTAAGTCGCTGGCTGAGGCGTTTCTCATCATCGCAACAACGTCGCGCAAACCTCTCCGATCTCCCGCCTGCTGGCCGGCCACACACAGCTGTGACTTCTGCAATGTTGGAATGGACGAACACTCCCATTCGAGGTGATCGACGAATCGCAGTCAAACACGTCGTTGCTCAGCTGGACCCTCACAAGTCTGCGCACACGAGAGGAGATCAAAAAACTTCATTGGACCGTTATTCCTCATACACCTCCAGCCTGGCTCCCGCACCTTCCGTCCTCCATCGATTTGACTCAACGAAGGAGAGAAGCAGTTCGTTGATGATGGGGAGGTTACTGATGCAGCATGGGGAGGTTACTGATGCAGCAAGGCGTTTGCTCCGACGTCGACCAGTAGAGTGGTACCATGCGGGCATACAAGTCCTACAATAAAGGTCACCTAAGGCCGTCACATTGTACGGAAGTTACGTTGAAAACTAGGATTTCGTAGCCAAAAGAGCGGGGAACAATATAGTGTATTGGAATCCTGAATAAATCCTGCTTTCGGAAAAAAGAGGAGTCTGATGGAAAATAGGGGGCAATAGTTGCAAAATCATACAATGTAGGCTTTCACGGCCGGGCTGAGAGGCCGCGGTCGATGTATAAAATTTCCACCTAACGTTTCGTCTCCATCTGCGGGAGACATCTTCTAAGGTCGTCCGGCTACTGTCACTGAGGCTCCAGGTACTCTCGCATATATAGAGCGCATAGAGGGCACCACCATTCGTCACGTGATGCCGACGGTATGGCTGTCTTTGGAAGGCGTCATCATTCTCGATTAAGAGTTATCGATTGTCATTATGCTGGCGCAACGTCGACATCCATATTTTGTCCAACTTTAAAACTTCCTCTTTTCTATTAAAATTATTAAGGTGTTTGTGAATCTCTATTGCTTTTCTATACATGTGCGCACGATAATGGGATGTTAGTGCTAGAACGCTTGTCTCATTAAATTTAATTTCGTGGTTCCCATCTCGAAAAACATGTTCAGCTACGGCCGAGTTTTCGATGTGTCCTAAGCGGCAGTTTCTTTTATGTTCGCCTAAGCGGGTGTTTACACTTCTTTTCGTTGTTCGAATATATACTTTTCCACAACTGCATGGAATTTTGTATACCCCAGCTGTTGCTAGGGGGTGTCGGGCGTCTTTTGCAGTTCTTAAATATTCCTTAATCTTCTTGGTGGGTCTGAAGTTTGTTTCGATCCCATATCTGGCCAGAACTTTCCCGATACGATCCGTGACTTTATTAATGAACGGTAGGTAAACTTTTCCAGTAGGTGACCGTTTTTGCTCTTGACTTCTGGTTTCTTTTCTTCTTTGATGGAGGGCTCGATCAATTTCCTTGTCAATTTCCTTGCTGGTATATCCGTTTCTCATGAAGGCTGACTGTAAGTGATTTAATTCATCTTTCAAGTAAACCGGCTCGCAGATTTTGTTGGCTCTGCCCACCAAGGTTTTCATGACACCTCTTTTCTGCCTAGGATGATGGTTTGATTCCTTGTGGAGGTATCGATCCGTATGAATGTTCGTTCTACATACCTTGTGGCCCAGCGTCCCATCCACCCGTTTAATTACCGACACATCCAGGAAATTGAGTTGACCGTTGCTCTCTTTCTCCATCGTAAACTGTATCTTCGGGTTAATACTGAACAGATCGACGGGGTGGCGATGGGAAGTCCTCTCAGCCTAGCTGTTGCTTATTTGTTTATGGAGATCTTCGAACAGCGAGCGCTGCACACTGCCAGTAAAAAAACCAGCTAAATGGTACCGCTACGTTGATGACACATTTGTAGTGTGGACTCATGGTGAAGAAGAGCTGGATGTCTTCTTGGTGCACTGAAGTTTTAACTGAAGAATAGCTGCAAAAGCCAGCACAGAACTGAATATCGCACTCGCGAACCCTATCAGCACCACAACAACCCGAAGGGAGCTTCATAAGGGGGGAATTTCAGGGCGGGCTGGAATTCCAAAATCACTCATCAGTGACGCAAATGCCCTTAAAAGAAAAGCGAGGTCCCGACACCATAAAATCTGGACTATGGAGAAATGGGAGAAAGTCATTTGGGAGCATGAGTCTTGTTGCACACCGTTTCCAACTTCTGGCCTAGTTTACGTCCGAAGAGTGAAACATAGCAAAGGGTGGGTGGTTATTATCGCAGCCATATCGTGGTTTTCCTTCGACCCCATGGATACTCTGCAAGGCCGCTTTACTGGCAAGGATTATGTGATTATTTTGGTTTATCAGGTCCATCCAATAGTAACAATGATTGCTCCTCAATGATGATGCTGTTTTCCAAGACTACGGGGCCCATGTTCTCACAGCTCGCATCGTCTAGGACTGGGTTTGTGAGCACGATGATGATTTATAGCATCTCCCCTGACCTTCGTGGTCTACTATTGTTACATGCACTTGCCACTATTTTGCAGGAAGAATGGTGTAAGATTTACTCGAAAACAATGCAGGACCAGTATTTATCCGTTCCGAGAAGCTGTTTCGAATGCCAGCGGTTTTCCTACACCATATCAGTCGTGGTATTGTGTTGTGTTTATGGTGTAGCCATATTTTTGTCCCTCACCAATAAGCAGATGTTAAATGAAAAGTGTTCAGCCAACGCAGCAAACCTTAAGTAACTCCCACAGCAAATTATCATCATAGGACTCCTCGCAATACCTGGAAGGTGTTTGATCGTAAGTTCAGGCTGTCAGCGATAGAGAAATGAGTGACAATTTACATATGAATGAGATAGGAACTTCAACACCAAACAGCAAAACGAAAGGCGAAATATAAAATTGTGACTTCAAATATTCCCTCACAAAGTAATGTTGCCATCATACAGTAACCCTTAAAAGTTACTAGATGAGTGACATATTAGTCAGTACAAGTCGTACTGAAAGCCGATTAAGTCGGTAAAATTCAGTAAGATCGCACGGCTCGAGGGTTTCTTTCAAATGCTCCACAGAATTTGCTACCGAATTACTTTCGTTCTTGAGTGTAATGTATCGTAGATCACTTGAGATGATATGCGTTTCCCGTGATATATATGTGTGTGTGTGATCTGTGCTCTTTTCTAATCACGGGGAACGCATCTCATTCGAGTGAGCTACGTTAGATTACAGTCAAGAACGAAGATAAATCGGTAGCAAATTCTATATTACGACCTACAAGGAAGAAGAAACCTTCTCGATTTGATATCAACATGGGTCCCAAAAACAGTGATCGTGCGAAAGTTAACTCGTCCTCTTCACACACGTCTCACTATATGTAGGGATGGAGGAAACCAGGCTGATTCGGTGGTTTTGACTTTCGAAAGGCTTTTGAGTCAATTGAACATTTGTTACTTCCAAAGAAAATACTTTCCTTTGGGATATCTAATCAGGTTTGACGCGGGATCGAAAATTTCCTTACAGACAGGACGAAGCACCTTACTCCGGATGGAGACTTACACTGACTGGATGAACCGAAACATTATGATGCTGGCCCACCGCTACACCGAATGCCTTCTGGTGGTGTTGCAGGGCGTGACGCGGCAAGGAAAGTCTATAAACGGAGCAGAGGCAAACGGGGAAGTATTCTGATGTAGACACTGGCTGCAAATGTGGAAATACAAGCGACTTCGACAAAGGGCAGATTGTTACGGTCCGCCGGCCTCAGTGACCAAGCGGTTCTAGGCGCTTCAGTCTGAAACCGTGCGACCGCTACGGTCGAAGGTTCGAATGCTACCTCGGGCATGGATGTGTGTGATGTCCTTAGGTTCGTTAGGTTTAAGCAGTTCTAAGTTATAGGGGACTGATGACCTCTGATGTTAAGTCCCATAGTGCTCAAAGCCATTTGTTACGGTCCGGCTCCTGGGAACGACCAATCTCGGAAACGGCGAAGCTGGTCGGCTATTTGCATAAGCACTTACGGAAAGTGGCTGAAGAATGGTGAAACCACTAGTAGGGTACGGCTGCAGTGGGCACGGTATCATCGAGAGTCAATCGTGGGAAAATGGAAAGTGTTGCCTGGTCTTCTGAATCACATTTCTTGTTACAGCAGGCATCATGGTTGTGTCAGTATGCCGTCTTCCAGGAGAATGGCTGCTCTAAACATGTAATGCGTCACGGACACAGGTCGGTAGGGGCAGGATTGTGCTATGAAGGACACGTGTGTTGTATGCGAACATTATTGCGGACCATATGCGTCCCTTCGTGCTTGATGTCTTCCCCAATGGCGACGACACCTTTCAGCAGGATAACTGTCCGTCTCACAAGGTCAGAATCGCGTTACAGTGGTTTGAGGAACATGATCGTGAACTTATGTTCATATCTTGGCCACCACATTCACCTGATCTGAGCCTGATGGAATACATCTGGAACGCTATCGGGCAGCTGCCCCGCGTCAGCAAACCACCGGGCCGTTATTTACGGAAATTGCGTTATCTGTGCATAATAGTGTAACGCCAAATAACTACGAAAACCTATCAAGGAAGTGTCAAATCCATAACACACACAATATTTTCAGCAATCAGTGCCGAAGGTGGACCAATACGCTATTAAACATGTGATCATAATGTTTTGGCTCGTCAGTTTGTCTACAGACACTGAGATGGCTGGTTCAAATGGCTCTGAGCACTATGGGACTTAACTACTGTGGTCATCAGTCCCCTAGAACTTAGAACTACTTAAACCTAACTAACCTAAGGACATCACACACACACCCATGCCCGAGGCAGGATTCGAACCTGCGACCGTAGCAGTCGCGCGGTTCCGGACTGCGCGCCTAGAACCACTAGACCACCGCGGCCGGCGACACTGAGATAATATCTGGTGTACCCAAATGGTGTTATTACATGTCACATATTAATGACTTAGTGTAATGTATGAGTGGCTAACTCAGGCTGTTCAAAGGTGTTGCATTTATCTACGAGGAAATTTTGTCTGTAAAGAATGCAATAGTATCCGCTTGGTTCTGGGAAAAACTGGCAATTTAGTTTTCATGTAAAGAGAAGAAAAGCTGCCGACTTTACGAAACGCTAAAGCACGATATCCTTTGATTATTCTGTTAATGAGTCTGAAATAGATTCAGTCGTGTCATACAAATAAACTGCTAAAAGTACATTTTTCACCATTCTGATGGCTTTTGTGTTTCTTTGATCGCAATTCTCTTTTCCAGTACTCTTTTGATCTCAGGAAATCGCTACGTACAGCCGCCTGTGTAACAGAGAGGAACGTGAACTTCCATTCTCAGAGCACTTCAGTAGTGCATGCTGAACCTCCTTTGGTGAACGGGACAAGGCGGATTTCGTACATCCATCAGTCTGTTAACATGCGTAGGAGCTTCACCTTAGATTCTGTGTGCGTTGTTACTTTACAAGAAAGGTTGTCAGCACGAGAAATTTCCCTCCGAACTGGGTATACCACAGCAGCGTCATTTGAATATTCGGCTGCTATTCTGTGACACAAAACATTAAAGATCTGTCTTCTAGCGGTCACCCGCGGTTTACACTAGATGGAGAGCGTTGCGTAGAAATTATGTCACGTAGGTACCCAGAATAGAATGGAACGGAACTTGTGCTGCCCTTCTAGGACCAACTCGAAGACACGCAATCAATTTGGCCTCTAGGCGTTCCTTACGAACAACAGTACAGCCCCTCCAACACCGTGATACACGAAGAATGTTGACAAGGGAATATCTGAAATGAAACCATTATTAGTGGTACTGTTCTCTCTACACTTACTACATCTACATCTACATGGATACTTTGCAAATTACATTTAAGTGTCCGGCAGAGGGTTCATCGAACCACCTTCACAATTCTCTATTATTCCAATCTCGCATAGCGCGCGGAAAGGATGAACATCTATATCTTTCCGTACGAGCTCTGATTCCCCTTATTTTGTGATAGTGATCATTCCTCCCGATGTAGGTCGGTGTCAACAAAATATTTTCTTCTCTATTATTCCAATCTCGCATAGCGCGCGGAAAGGATGAACATCTATATCTTTCCGTACGAGCTCTGATTCCCCTTATTTTGTGATAGTGATCGTTCCTCCCGATGTAGGTCGGTGTCAACAAAATATTTTCGCATTATGAGAAGATTCCGTCGCAACCAAAAACGCATTTCTTTTAATGATTTCCAGCCCAAATCCTGTATCATTTCTGTGTCACTCTATCCCATATTTCGCGATAATACAAAATGTGCTGCCTTTGTTTGAACTGCGGCCTTTCTTTGAACTGCGGCATTTGTTTGACGTCTGAAGGTCGTCGTAGTAGGGTGTGGAGGTACCACCCATTTATTTCGAAATTCATGGCACAGAAAAGAAAAATTGACTGAGGCATGGTCGTCTGCAGTGTGCCAAGATCACCAAATAAAAACATTGTATAACGACAAAATCGTTTGTTTCCCAATGGCGGGTTTTCACGGTACTCTTGAGCAACTCCAATACGTGGTGCAGTGCCTTCTTGCTCTCTGGCTTCAATCCGTCGTGATATGCCATCGATGGGATTATCAGACCAGTCCTAGTCCAAATTGACTCACCACTGAATGGCGATTCTTCGTAAGAGGCACAGAGTTTGTGGTTGCTGTCAACGTCCAAAAACTGCTCGTTTCAATCGTGTCCACACTTGTTCGAAAGGGTTCATGTCTAGGGAACAGACAGGCCACTACATAGGCGCGTACTGGTGATCTTAGGATGCTGAGGGAACATTTTCCCGAGAACAGCACGATAAGCATGCGAGTTATCATCCATCGAGATGAAATTGACACCAGACGTTGGCGACATGGTCCCTTTCTGGATACAGACAATGTTCGACTGCTGCCCTGGCCGACACATTCTCCAGATCTCTCACCAATTGAAAACGTCTGGTCAATGGTGGCCGAGCAACTGGCTCGTCACAATACGCCAGGCACTACTCTTGAACTGTGGTATCGAGTTGAAGCTGCATGGGCAGCTGTACCTGTACACGCCATCCAAGCTCTGTTTGACTCAATGCCCAGGCGTATCAAGGCCGTTATTACGGCCAGAGGTGGTTGTTCTGGTTACTGATTTCTCAGGATCTATGCACCCAAATTGCGTGAAAATGTAATCACATGTCAGTTCTAGTATAATATATCTTTCCAATGAATACCCGTTTATCATCTGCATTTCTTCTTGGTGTAGCAATTTTAATGTCCAGTAGTGTATGTAACAATAAACAGGTCTGCCTGCCACGCAGTTGACAGTGATTGAGATAGTAAGAATATAGATGTAGCAGTAAATATGAAGGAGCCCAAAGAAGCGGGGCGACTTCAGTTAGTGGCGGTTGTCACATGGTATCTCATCTGCTATGGACACTCACTTGAGCGTAGCAGCTCATTGCTCACGTAAATGGAAAACCGTGGTGATTTTGTTTAACAGTCCTCTTAAACAATGTCCGCCTTCGTAGCTGAGTCGCCCCTGGTACGGTAGCTCAGCATGTTCCGTCAGGGGACTAGTTAGACTCTGCAATAAAAAAAGTGAGTGTATGAGTAGTTTCCATAGATGGAATTTTAAAGACAACAACGATGAAATAGATGGAAAGAAAGCAAGAAAAATGGGCGAATTATCAGTCTATAAATTCTAAAGTGGTTCACATGGCTGGCTGGAGTGTGGATGACCTGGGTTCAATTCTCGGTACTGAAGGGATTTTTTCCTTGTCGAGAGGACTGGAAGGGGGTCCACTTAGCCTTGTGATGCTAGCTGAGGAGCTACTTGAATGAGAAGTAGTGCCTCTGACATCTGAAATCCGACAACGTAATGCTGTATGCTGATCTCATGCGCCTCCAGTCCATACCACATTTGCATGATGACACATGACAAGATGACATGGCGGTAGGTCGATACGTGCGGTCCTCTGGGCATGATCGCGATGTTAACCCTACCTTAAACAGTACCTCGGACACTTTTACGTGACAGACCACTACTCTATTCCTTATTTAAGAGTGATAATTCATATATGATACACTGAAGCGCCAAAGAAACTGGTATAGGCATGCGTATTCAAACACAGAGATATCTGAACAGGCAGAATACGGCGCTGTGGTCGGCAACATCTATATAAGACAAAATTTGTCTGGCGCAGTTCTCATGCCCGTTGCTGCTGCTACAGTGGCAGAATATCCAGTTTTAAGTGAGTTTGAACATGGTGTTATAGTCGGCGCACGAGCTATGGGACACAGCATCTCCGAGGTAGCGATGAAGTGGAGAGTTTCCCGAGGCTCTGTAATGGTGTGGGGCGTGTGCAGTTGGAGTGGTATGGGATCCCTGATACGTCTAGACAGGGCTCTGACAGCTGGCACTTACATAAGCATCCTGTCTGATCACTTGCATCCATTCATGTCCATTGTGCATTCCTACAGACTTAGGCAATTCCAACAGGACAATGCAACAACCCACACGTCCAGAATTGCTACAGAATGGCTCCAGGAACACTTCCGCTGGCCACCAAACTCCCCAGACATGAACATTATTGAGCATATCTGGGATGCCTGGCAACGTGCTGTTCAGAAGACCTCTCCACCCCATTGTACCCTTACGGATATGGGCAGCCCTGCAGGTTTCATGGTGTCAATGGTATCCAGCACTACTTCAGACGTTAGTCGGTCCATGCCATGTCGTGTTGCGGCACTTCTGTGTGCTCGCAGGGGCCGTACACGATATTAGGCAGGTGTTCCAATTTCTTTGGCTCTTCAGAATTGAAGACTGGAAATGAGAATTGGTGAAAGTGTAAAAATTGTATATTTTGGTATTTTCCCTGCAATCCGCCGAATGTGGCAGCGCTAAAAACTTAAGAAAGGTTGGCAGTATCTCCTTGTACTTTAGAATACCTACGCTAGATTTATCATTGTGTAGCCTTTCTTTGTTCGTGAGATGAGGATCGCTGATTGTACCGAGCGTGTCTGACCGCAATGGTAATCATGTCTCTCGCTCGCTTTCCTGTAACCAATTAGCGATAGTATATTTTATCTGATTTCAGTTATTTTCAGTGGGGATCGTTTACGTCCAGTGCTTTATAATGGAAAAGGAAGGCAAGATGAGAAACGTAAAGAACAATACTGAGCTAAGAATTCGAAGAAAGCCGTATATAAGAAAGGGATTGCTGTTTTTCAGAAAGAATCACCACAACGTGATTTAAGCTGAAATCATTAGTATTTAGCTGCGTATTGTGCAGCATAATGGAATGAAACAAAATATCGTGTAATTTTGGAGTTCAAACTGCATGATCTTCCGATAAAGGTAAATATCACTCGCCTTCCATTGCCCAGCAAATTAAGTGCTGGAAAAAGAAGGAACATGGTTGATTTTCTTGAAGTGATATACAGAGAATTTTATTTGTCGGTGTGTCAGTGGTGTCCATACTGTATTGTTTGTTACGGCTCAGAAAAAGCCGAGGTGCTGTTGTGCACATACAGTGATTCCTTGGGAGTGAAGCATGGCACATACATCTTTACCAAAACTTTCATTTTTATATTTTTCAAAATTCTGTACTTATTACACTTTTGTAGCATCTTTTTATATCAGACATTACAACTGATGTGAATTATTATAACTAGCATTCCTGCGAATAGAATTATTTGTGATCTGAATCTGTCATAGTTTTTTCCCGTTTTTCTACAAATTGAAGTTTGCCACTCTGAGCGTTTCCCATAGCCAGTCTACAACTGTAGCAGATATAACAGCGTAAAACTGACATATGCATGTTGAGATACGTCGCTGATAACTTGGGTGAGCGACTGATTAGTTACGTGCAGAGTGCGAAGCGATTACCGCAAATAAAAGGTCGGTTCATACCCGACGTCAAGGAACATCAAAACATTCCACAACGCATTTGAAATGGCATCATTTGCACAGACTGTCAACCTACCGGAACGTCAGAAATTGGTGACGCGAATACAGTAGTAAATTTTCTGTAGCCACACACATATTACATCTGCAAGGCAAAGGACTTGCCTGGAACGAATTTTTCACTCAGGACCCGCTATTACTGAATTTTTGAAGACACAAAAAAGCGAAAACGAAAAACAGAAACACGGAATGGATTGCAGAACTCGCGTTTTAAATTTAGTTGACTTAGACTGCACTCAGTCAGACATTCCAGGGTAAGAAGCCACTTATTTCAGATTTTACGGCGAAAGTGGATGCATTTAAAAAGAAAATTGCATTGTGGAAGGGACAAGTTCTGACAGTATATTTTATTTATTTAATATTCATAAATCAAGTTCTGACAAGGAACACTGTCCTTTCCATAAGCGCACTGGCGTTAAGGAAATCGCGAATTTTGAACAATCCATTGTGGCATTGAAAGAATTAGAGTAATGCCTTTCTAAACATTTGACGACACTGCCAGTCTCACATTTGTTTTCAAATGGTTGGGCTGGCTCTGAGCACTATGGGACTTAACAGCTGAGGTAATCAGTCCCCTAGAACTTAAAACTACTTAAACCTAACTAACCTAAGGACATCACACACATCCATGCCCGAGGCAGGATTGGAACCTGCGACCGTAGCGATCGCGCGGTTCCAGACTGAAGCGCCTAGAACCGCTAGGCCACACAGTCAGGCCATTTGCTTTCAAGCTGTTTTCGAGACTGTTCACAGTTTCAGTTGGAAACGCCCCTGTGCATTTACAAATGTAACTGGTCGATCTGCAATGTAATTCCCGTTTAAAAGATAAATGGTTTTAAGTTAAAATTGTCCAGGAGTTCGACGTTCTTTTCCTCTGGAAGAGTTAAACATCTCCAAGGTTGC